>NC_092506.1:49118829-49431329 GCF_047511675.1 Marmota flaviventris
AACCTTGAACTTGCAATTTTCCTTCTTTAGCCTCCAAGGTTGCTGGGGTTATGCCACCAGGGCCTGGTGTAAAAGCCTAATTTATAGTTAATTTTGAAGAGCCTCCAAAATTGGGACTAAAAGAACCAACAAAATGTTCATGTTGGATTATCTTTACTGTACACAGTCTGCCTTCTTCAGGAAGCATTTCTGCTGTCTCAACTGCTCCACTGCCCAGCTGAGCTGGAGTGGTCCTAGCAATGGGAGATTGGGTGGAGCCCCACCTGGCTGAGCTCAGAGTCCCTGCTGTGAGAGAAGGGTTTTGCTGCTTTTAACAAGGGTCCTTGATGAAACAGGTGCTGGCTCATCCTTAGACACTGGAGTATTATTAAAGGAAGTAAATGTCCATATAGGATTTATTAGGAATTGTGATTCATTCATTCAACAAATATTTCCCCAGGGCTTATATGAAGTTTGTGGAGTTTTTCTTATCTGAAGTAGAGTTGTAGTCCCGAGGAGAAAACAATGAAAATTGCTTTGTTCTTCTGGCTAGCTTTGAAAATGACCTGATTCTTTCTTTACAAATGTAGTTTAGATTACCTTCATGTGGTGATTTGCTTTGTAGAGAAAGACCTGACCTCTTCTCTTCTCTTTTTTTTCTCTTCTCTGTATTGGAGATGAACCCAGGGCATCGAACATGCCAGGCAAGCACTCTACTACTGAGCTACATACCTAGCCCTTTTAAAATTACATTTTGAGAATAGGTATTGTTAAGTTGGCTAAAAATCTATATTTCTTATAAATCATTAACTGTGAATTTTGTTTCCTAAATAATTTAGTGGAATGTAATTTTTTTAAAGTAAAGATATTCTATATCTTTAGAAGTCTATCTTGCATTTTGCAATAAATCTGTTCCTGGTATCATAAATTTTGAATTGTTTTCCCATTAATTTAGATGATGAAGAGTTGACAGAATCTCCTCCTGTCCCTAACTCCTGTAACGGTAGTGATATCAAAAGGTAGCACATTCACATCTGTGCTTGCATAGACTGTTATGCTAAACTTATTGTAGTAGCACAGAAATTATGGTGTCTTGCCTGGCATAGTGGTGCATGCCTGTAATCCCAACTATGTGGGAGGCTAAGGCAATAGAATGTCAAGTTCAAGACCAGCCTCATCAACTTAGTGAGACCTTGCCTCAAAATAAAAAATAAAAAGCCGTGGTAAAAACACCCTGGCTTCAAACCTAGTACTACAACAAAACAAAACAAAACACCTCACTGCCCCCTCCCCCAACAAAAACAAAACAAAACTATATCTCTTCCATTCTAAGGTATATATTTATTGCCTTTTTTTTTTTTTGTAGTAGTAGGGATTGAACCCAGGGGCACTTAACCACTGAGGCACATCCCTAGACATGGTCTCAATAAATTGCTGAGGCTGGCTTCAGTCTTGGGTTCCTCCTGCCTTAGCTTCCTGAGCTGCTGGGATTATAATCGATTATAGGTGCCTGGCCCTTAATGATGGCATCTTAAAAGTCAACAAAAAATGATAATTTTTTTCTGTCTTGTCTCCTACTGGCCTGTGTGTAGACACCTTGAGGGCAGGTATTGATATTAATTTTTGTAATCTCCAATATTTGATTTGAATTTAGAGTCTGGTTTATTATTTACTTATAGTACTGGGGATTGAACTCAGGGCAGTCTACCACCGAGCTACATACCTAGACCTTTTTATTTATTTGGAAATGACTTCATTAATTTTCCAAGGCTGGCCTGGAACTTGTAATTCTCCTGCCTCTTGAGTAGCTTGTGTGCACTTCAGAGACTTGCTTTTTGATGAATTACAGTGTAGCAATTTTAGGTTCATCTGGATAAATGTTAGTTGAAATATGAGTTTCATTGGAACACTTGTAGGTGGAGATGTTGAAAAGGAGAACCTGGTAAGTGCTAATAGTAGTGAAATGTAGTTTCGACTTTCACCTCCGTTGTGTGTTCCCTCTCCCCCCCGCCCTTGCCTAATGTGTACTAATGCACACCTCATCAACAAGGCATTGGTTTTAGCAGATGCCATTGAAATGAAACAGTACATTTTGTATTTTGTCACTTATCGTATGCTGTTTTTTGAGTATCCTTTATTGTACTGTGCAGCTGTCACCTTTGCAGTATGTAAATGAGGAAATACAATGACTATGTTTAGGGACATAGATTTTAGTTGGTGGTAGTGGAAGAAGGGTCAGACTTCCTATTCAGGTTTTTGTCTAATGCTTTGGATTTTTTTTTTTTTTTTTTCTGTTTTAGAAGAATACCCTTTAGAATTTTTTTTTTCAGAATTTTTGTTAGTTTAAAATTACCAATATAAATAGCTCTGTACTTAATGAGACTTTGGGTTCTCTTATCACAGTAAATTAAATGTTTGCTTGAAAAGGTGGAGTCAGTTTGTTGCCTCTGGGTACCCTAAAACCTAGATTTAATCTTAGTACTAAAAGAAACTGCTTAGTGAATCTAGTTGTTTTCTTTCATTTTTTTTTTTTAAACATTTAAGTGATTAGAGAAGTCTTAAAGTATTTTTTTTTTTTAGAAATAACTATTGCATTTTTGTTTGTTGTTTGTTTGTTTAAAGGTATTGGGGATTGAACCCAGGGCACTTTACCATTGAGCTATATCCCTAGTCCCGCCTTTTCTTTTAAAGTTGTATTTTGAGACTAGGTCTTGCTAAATTGCTGAGGCAGCTTTGAACTTGTGATCCCCCTGCTTGAGCCTTCCTAAGTAGCTTGGATTTATGTGTTATTTTAAAAAAGTAGACTTTATTTTTTAAAGAATAGTTTTAGATTTATAGAAAACTTGAGGAAATAATAGAGTTTGCAAACCTGACACTGTTTCTGTTACTAGCATCTTATATTGCATAGTACATTTGCTAGAAAGAATGAACCAATACTGATACATTATTATTAACTATTGAGTTTTACATAGTTGATAACCTAATGTCCTTTTGTGTTCCAGGATCCCATCAGGATACTATGTTGGATTATGTCTTTTTAGGCTTCTTTTGCTGGCTTACCTTGTTTTTGATGAACCTGTTATGAGTCCTCATTAAATATTTTGTGAAATGCCCCTCTGTTGGAATGTTTCTGATATTTTTCTCATGACTGGACTAGGATTAGGGTTGTTTCTTTGTTTTTGTTTTTGTGTACATGAGTACTGGGGATTGAAACCATGAATGCAAAGCAATTGCTCAACCACTGAAGTACATGTCTGTCCATTTTAAAATTTCTACACCCCAGGGACTTGCTGAGTTGCGCAGGCTGGTCTTGAATTTGCAGTTCTCCTGCTGCAGCCTCTCGAGTAGCTGGAATTACAGGCATGTGCCACCATACCCAGCTGGTCTTCAGGTTTTTTGAGAGTAAGAACCCAGTGTTAAAGTGCCATTTTCATTACATCATATCTAGGGTATAAAACTTCAATATGGTTTATGACTATTGAGGTTGACTCTAATCCCTGACTGAGGTAATGTGTGTCTTCTACTACAAAGTCACTCTCCAACCCCTGCCCCCACTTTTCCATATTTTTTAAGAGGAAGTCATTATTTGCTGTTCATACTTAAGGAGTGGGGATACTGTGTATTTTTGAATACACATTTAAATGACAGAATTTTAGTTTAGAAATTTACCTGCAATTAGTGAAACTTTTTTTTTTTTTAAATTGGGAATTGAACCCTGGGGTGTATAACCACTGAGCCACACTCCTAGTCCTTTCAATTTTTTAGCTTTGAGACAGGGTCTCACTATGTCACCTAGTTGCTGAGGCTGCCTTTCAACTCACAATCCTTGTGCTTCAGCCTCCTGTGGCACTGGGATTATAGGCGTGTGCTACCACACCAGGCAAAACTTTTACTTTTAACAAAATACTTTAAAAATGCATTCAGTGATTTGGTTGGGCAGAAATTATCAAGCTTTTCCTCTTCCTCCGTGTTTTAGCCTTTATATTGCATGGCAGCTGATAGATGGTTCTCTTTATATACTTTTTAGGCCATTTAATTGAAAATTATTTTTCATAAATTCAGATGAAAGGGAAATTTTTGTCATTAGACAATTCTTGAATAAAATTTGTTAATATTTTGAACTTTATTGCTTTTCTGCACTTCTTATTTTTGCACATTTTTTTTTTTTCTAAATTGAGGACTTAGTTGATATGTAAATTATGATTAGAGACCAGAACAGTTCAGGACCCAAAATGATCAAGGGAAAGCACCTTGTTGGAAACCCCCATGACAATAAATCTCTCCTTATAGTTCCCATTTGTGTGTTTCTTTTATAAAGCTTATGTTAAAATTAGGTCAGAATTTCCATTGTAAACTCTGAATTTCATAGTTGTATAACTGCCATATGAACTTGATTGTAAACAAAGATCTTCAATGATGAGCCTGTTTTGAAAAATTTAAGCCAGGGTTATTTAGCTTCCAAGGTAGATGTCTAGTTTCACATTTTAAGTTGAGAAAATGCCCAAATGGGCTTTGGTTTGAAAGGTGAACTTCACAATTTTTTCTTAGGATTTTTTAGTTTTTCTACAGTGAGGATTTTAAAGAAAAAAAATTAAAAAGAATAGTTGGGCATGGTGATACAGGCTTGTAGTCCCAGTGACTCTAGAGATTGAGGCAGGAGGAGTTCAAGGCCAGCATCAGCAACTTGGCTAGATCCTTAGCAACTTTGCAAGACCATGTCTCAAAATAAAAAGTAAAAAGGATGTGGATGTCGCCCAGTGGTAAAGCACCCCTAAGTTCAATCCCCAGTACCAAAAAAGAGAAAAAAAAAAAAAAAAGAGTTAATCTCCTTTTCAAAATTTTGACACCAGTGTATGTATGTATGTATGTTGCCCAGGCTGGTCTTAGAACTCCTGAACTAAAGTGCTTCTCCTGCCTTAGTCTCCTTAGTAATTGGGATTACCATCACACCCAGTTTCATTTATTTTTTAGGGATTACTCTTCAGATGTATTGCCTTTTGAAACAAATGATTATATGGACTACTTTCCTAAAAGTATTAGAACCTTACAATCATTTAGTTACATTTCATTCATTTCCATTTATACTTTTTCTTCTTGTGTTTTTGTTGAATTACTAAATCTCTAGTTCAGGGAATAAAAACAATTGTTTCATTGGTCTATGTATATATTAATGCAATAAAATGAAATGTAGATACTGTTAAGCAGCTCTGTATTTGAGTTCTGGTAACTTGTGACAGGAAAAAAATAGTTTTATTTTGTTCTAATCTTGGGTTTAGAAATGGCTTTAAAATTTGGCAGCCAAGCTGGGCATGGTGGTGCATGCCATGTGGCTTGGGGGGCTGAGGCAGGAGGATTGCAAGTTCAAAGCTAGCCTCAGCAACGGAGAGGACCTAAGCAACTTAGCAAGACCCTCTCTCAAAATAAAAAATGAAAAGGTCTTGGCATGTGGCTCAGTGCCCTTGGGTTCAATCCCCAGTACAAAAAAAGGGGGGTGGGGGCAGCCAAATTTTGTAGATGAGTGTATTAGTTTCCTAGGGCTGCTGTAACAAATTATCTCAAACTTGGTGGGTTAAACAAAGGAAATTTAACTCCAAAATCCAATTCTTGATAGGGTTGGTTTATTCTAAAGATTTAGAGAGAGAGTCATTTCCATGCCTCTGTCCTAACTTCTCGAAGTTGTCCAGAGTCCTTAGTATTTTTGGTTGTAGGTATTTATTCTAATTTCTATCTCTGCCTTCATTTGGCCTTCCCCTCTTGGTCTTTTCTTTGTGTGCCTCAGATGTCCCTCTCCTTCCTCTTAGGATAGTCATTTGATTTAGGTCCAGAATGATCTCGCCTTGAGTTCTTTCACCTCATTTCATTTGCAAAGTCCCTGTTTCCAAGTAAGGTCTTATTCACAGTTTCCAGAGATTAGGAGTTGGATTGTCTTTTTGGGTGACACTAGTCAGTCTCACTATAGTAAATAAGTCTCTTCCTGAATTTGCTAATAAGTGTGTGAAAGTACTTTTACTAAATGTAATAATAGTTATAGAAACTGATCTATATTATATGCATAAAAATGTGATTAAGAATTTGGTTTCATGCTTAGTTTCTCTTCATGTGGTTTCCAATTGATGTGGCATTCTTTTACTATGAGATTAAGTGGAACACGCATAGACAAGTTATAATTTGTTATTTTAAATGGTGTGAGCAGAGTCTTAAATTCTATGAATATGTGCCATTTAGCTCTTAACTTTTAAAATATACATACTTTGCTGTTTAAGATGAATATGTTTGTGGTTCCTTCTTATATAAGTAATGTTTTTATTCACTCAAAAGATTTTACATTTATCTAGTGATCTAGTCTGATTTAAATATGTGTGTCATAAAAAGGAATTTTTTTAAAAACTACTATGAATTGCTGGGTGGATGCATGAGGTTAAACAGAAGGAAGAAGGGTGGTCCTTGGTGTGAATAGACAGCCACTTTCTGAGAATCCCTTGCCTGGCCTCCAGGCAGGTGGTTTAGAGGAAAACTGGTGAGAGCATTATCTCCTTCTGCTCTTCTATTTTGAGATGAAGGCATGAGAAATTTAATTCTTATTAAGGAAATGAAATAATAACAAGGTTGTTTTAAAGTTTATTTGTGATTTAAACCCATGGTTTGACAGTGTACAGGCCTCTTTCCCCCCTTATCTATTCTCTGTGCACGTTAGTTTTGGTGTTTTGTAGCATATAAAACGGTCTTTATTATGCTTGTTTAGATATATAGTCTCCATATTAAAGTGTTACATTCACAAGTGCTAGAACCATGCCAGTTTTATTCTTACTTAGGAAACTATATCCTACCACTAAGTAATAAGCACTCCACAAATAATCTGTTGAATGAATGAACTTTGTATGTCATGGACACTTAAAATCCACTCATGGAAACTTACCTCATTCCTTTTAATGGCTGTTTACTAGTCTATGATGGGTATGCCATAGCCAGTGCCCTGTTAGGGACATGTAGGTTATTAACAATTTTTCATGTTTACAGAGCTGCTAGGACACATCTTTCTTGTGTTTATCTTTGATAGTTTATATGTTAATTGCCTTCACTACTAGCTATGCTCCTGTGAAATAGTTGAGCATATTTTAAAGTGTATTACTGAGATAATTTTCAAGTATAACTAGATTACATTTTTCTAAATACATTTAAAATGTTTTTAAATCAGTGAAACTCTTGCCATAAAATCTTGAAAAAAGTATCAAAAGCAGTGTTAATATTCAGACTTTTGATTGCATCTGTGTGATGGTTCTTGGCTAATCCCTTTTTGGAAATGAAGTATCTGAACCCTTCTTGCTATTGCATAGAAAATGTGGGAAGGAAAACAGCAGTTAGCGTAGAATAAGAAATTAGGAAGAGTTCCTTTCATGTTTAAGCAGGTACTTAGCCTTAAGGGGACCAATTTGCCTAGGGTAGTCCTGGTTGATGCTTGTTATCTTGGTGTCATTAGCATCCTCTTTCAGTCCTAGTTTATAAATAAGTTATAAGGTCACACTATTTAATCTCTTTATTTTTTAGTTTTCTTGTCTGTATAATAGAGATACAATAGTGCCTGGTATATAGCTAATATCATAAAAGTGTTTGCCCTCACTGTTGACCTCTCTCTTTCCCTTCTTGAAATATTTTCTTCTTGGCCTCCTGATTACCATATTCTTTGTTCTTGTCCTACTATTTTCACTGTTCCTTCTCATTTTCTTTGCCTGGATGCTCCTTGTTGTTCTGTCGCCTCAATACTGGAGTGCAACAGGTCCCAGTCCTCAGCTCTCTTTGATCTTGACCATTTATCTGCTGTTGATTCCCAAATTTGTCTTAAGCCCTACCTTTTCAAGAATCCTTAGACTAATTTCTCTGTTAGGTAGCTAATAAAGTATTTTAACAGAATAGGTACAAAACCATTCTTTATGCTTTTCTCCATTCTCTGCAGCTCCCTCCTACCAATGCCAATAAATGGTATCACCATTCTTCCAGTTAATTAGGCAAAACATTTCGAGTTTTGACAGACCCTATATCGATGTGGTAGTTCATCAGCAAAATTTTGTTGAATCTTTTGGAAATACACGCAGATCTAGCCAGTTTTCGTCTCTATTTCTTTAGGAGTCATTTTCTCCTCATTTTATTTTTTAAAATTAAAAAAGAATTTTAATTGGAGATGGACACAATACCTTTACTTTATTTATTTATATGGTGCTGGGAATCGAACCCAGTGTCCCATGTTTGCAAGGCAAGCGCTCTACCACTGAGCCACAACCCCAGCCCATCCTTGTTGTATTTTTAATAGCCTCTCCAGTCATCTCTCTGTATTCATTCTTGACCAGCTTCCATAACCCACAGCAGTCAGTGTTACTTTTAATATGAAAGGCAAAATGTTTTACTCCTGTCTCAGAATCTCTAGTTGTTTTCCATTAGCTTAGAAAAAAATTTAGCGTCCTCACGGTGGCCTAAAGTCTCTGCTTGTTTCCCTGTATGAACTCAGTTACTACTCTTCATACTGTTTGTTCTGTTGTAACCACTACTGCCCTCCTGTTCCTCAAACATGTTACATGTATTCTCACCTTTAAATGTAATAATCCCTCTGCCCGAAATTGTCTTCCCCTGTAAAATAGTGTGGCATACTTCCTAACTTGGTCTAGGATTCCCTCCTCAAATGTCACATTGTCAGAGAAGAATTATCTCACAGTATTATGCAATGTCATAACCTCTCTTCTAGTTCTTATTATTGCCAGTCCCCCTGGCAATTTTTTGAGAGTTCACATCACTGCTGATATAGTAGTGTTTGTTTACTTGGTGATGATCAGTCTTTAAGAAACTATAAGCTTCATGAGCACCTGGGATTCTCAGCTCCTGACAGTGCCTGACACTAGATTGAATGGGCTGGTGAATGAACCTAAGGAAGATTCATGTGAAAATTTTACAGTTTAGTTAAATGTGGGCTGTGAAGATCATTCCCCTTTACTCTAGTTTTTCTTTTACAGACCATTCTCTGTTTTAGAAGATATAAGAAATGAAATTGGGGCCAGGCACAATGGCACACACCTGTAATCCCAGTGACTAGGGAGGTGGAGGCAGGAGAATAGCAAGTTTAAGCCAGCCTCTGGGGGAGCAAAAGTGACAACTAGAAATGAGTTGTTCACCTGTCTGCTGTTGAGGCAGTCAATATCATTTCTAAGTTTGGAAAGAAAGAAAACCAATTTTTGAATCCCCATTTTAGGCTAAGCAGTGTACTGAGTACTTGGCAATATCACTTAATTTTCATAATAGCCATTTCAAATAATAATCATTATGCTCATCTTATTGGGGAGGAAATACAAATTGAGAGATTAAATAACACTCCCAGGATTATAGTAGCAATTAAGTGGGATATCCAGGCTGACTGACTCAAGTTCATGCCCTTTCCTATACTATTTCATGCAAACTGAAGATGTAGTCTATGTGCAATAATTTACATTTTATGATGGCGTAAAGTTTACAGTAAAGTTTTCACGTATCTTATTTCATTTCTTATAACAAACTTTTGAAAATAGATATCAACTCAACTTTGCAAGTAGATAACCTTGATATCAGTGATGAATGATTTGTTGCAAATCTTACAGTTAGAAAGGAGCAGGGCTATCTATGCCTGTGTGCAAGCCTTTCTCACCTAAATCCCCATATTCTTTCAGTGTATCATAAAATCAAAGAAATTCTCTAGCACCTGCAAGTTATATTTTGAATGACCTATATATGTTATAATAAAATTATAGAGCTACAAAGAGTGATCATAAATAACAAATTCCTTATTTATAGCTAAATGCCAAGAAACAGGTTTTCTCTTCTAGAGCGTAGACTAAAGCCTAGCTTTTGTTATTGAAGAGCTTATATTTAATCTGTTTGGGTCTTTCAAAACCATTGTGTTCCCTTTTTTATTCACATGTTTCAAATTTCAAAAATTACAAAAATTTATTTTCCTTCCACCCATGTCTCACAGCAACTTACTTCTTCTTTCAACATGTAATGGAAGTTTCTCCGTTTCTTGCATATAAAGCAAAAACATAAAGTGTATGCATTTAATAGCATATCTTGTAGATTACATGATGCTAGTACATGAAGTCATTCTTTTTTTCTTTTTTTTTGGTGGTGCTGGGGATTGAACCCAGGGCCTTGTTGCATGTGAGGCAAGCACTCTACCAACTGAGCTATATCCCCAGCCCAAGTTATTCTTTTTTTTTAATGAGTATATTCATATTGAATGAACTTTTTATAATTTAACCAGATGTCTGCTGAAGGACATTTTATGGTGTTTTCAGTCTTTTAAATTAAAGATAATTCAATGACAATTGGCCTTGCCTGTATCATTTTTTTTTTTTATATGTGCAGATCTAATGGTAGGATAAATTTCTAGAAGTGAAATTGCTGGATCAAAGAGTGTTCTTCTTTTTTAAAATTGACACACTTTATTCTTAACATAGCACTGGAGTGTTTTCACTTTGAATGAAACTGACTTTTAAAAAAAAATTTTTGGAGGGCTAGGGCTGTAGCTCAGCGGCAGACCACCTGCCTAGCATGTGTGAGGCCCTGGGTTCGATCTTCAGCACCACATAAAAACAAACAAATAAAATAAAGGCATTCTGTCCATCTACAACTACTAAATAAATAAATAAATATCGGAGATGGCCAGGCTTGACTTGAATCCTTGGGCTCAAACAATTCACCTGCCTTTGCCTCTTGAGTATTTGGGACGATATGTGCAGATAGTGATGCCTGGTTAGGATTTTTTAACCTGTGCAGGGTATGAACTTTGATGTTTATAAAACAGGTTAAATAAAATATAATGAAAGGAGTATGTCTTCAGAGTGAGACCTGATTTGGATCGCTGTTCTTCCAGCTTGCTGACTTTTGTCACTTTACCTAATTGCTGAGTCTCAATGGTCTCATCTGTAAAATGGGGTTAATATAACCAAACTTCCAGAGCTGTTGTGTATAACTACTGTTTTTCATTGTTTCTAAGATTCATATCATTGATTTTTTTTCCCTTGGCACATAAAATGAAGTCTTATGATTGGCATTCCAGATTTAATGAAATAGGGCGAATTCGGATACTGAAACTAGTGGACTGTGCTAGGGCATGATAAAGGCAGAGGAAGTGTTTTGTGATGGAGACTGTTGGGGTGTGTGAATGAGATGTTAGAAGGGTGGGTATAGCAATGGAAGTTTCATTCTAGACTAGCAGCAATCATACTAAAACTGTGAGAGAAAATACAACTAGTTTGTGGAGCATAGGAGCAAGTAGTACCCAGAGTCTGGATATATGTAAGTTGAAATTATGAAAATTTTTGGTTAGCATCAGGACTTCAGTCTCAGGTTGAAATTTAAGAACTGTGTACTTATTTATGGCAGGAAGATTTTATAAGAATGAGACTCTGGGAGAAAATGAGTATAGATCATATATCTGATAAAGGACTTGTATTTAGGGCATATAAAGTACTCTTATATTCAATAATAAGAAGACAACCCAATTTAAAAATGGGCCAAAATTCAAATAGAACTTTCTACAAAGAAGATGTCCAAATGGCCAATAAGCACAAAAAGGTGCTCAATATCCTGTTGGGTAAATGCAAATCAAAATTGCAAAGAGATACCATTTGTATACTTACTAGAATGACTATAATACAAAGACAGATGTTTCATAACAGGTGTAGGTGAGGATATTGAGAAATTGGCACCCTAAAATATTGCCAGTGTAAATGTAAAATGGTACAGCCATGTTGGAAAACAGTGATAGTTCCTGAGAAAGTTAAAATATAAAGTTCCCATATGATTTAGCAATTCTGCTACTAGTTATATATACCCAAGACAAATGAAAATACGTGTCCACACAATAATTTATATATGATTATTCATAGTAGCATTGTTCAAAATAGGCAATATGTGGAAACAACCCAACTAATGAGTAGAGTTATCCATAGTAGTATACCATAAAAAGAAATGAGAAATGAAGTCCTGATAACATGCTGTGAACATGACATGAAAATGTGAAGTGAAAGAAGCCAGACACAAAGACCATGTATAGTATCATTCCACTCAGGTGAAATGTCTAGATTATGCAAGCCTATAGAATCAGAAAGTAGATTAGTGTGTAGTGGCTCTAGGGCTGGCAAGGGTTGGGGGAAATGGGGAATGACTGCTAATGGGCGTGGAATTACTTTTTGGGGTGGTAAAATGTTCTGGAGTTGGTGATTGTTGTACAACCTTATAGATGACTAAAAACCATTAGTATGTATTAAATGAATTTTAAAGTATTTGAATTATATCCCAGTAATGCTCTTAAAAATGACAAAAACAAGACCCTGATTCTAGGAAGGGCGTGGATTACTTAGGAGATTCAATATAAGAAAAGATTTCAGAGCAAAAGAGAGCCCAATGATAAGAGATCATGCTGAAGTCAGAAAATGTGTAGACTGGGAAACTCTGTGAGAAGAGGGAAGAAACACGGTGATATTGAGATTTACAAGTAAAATAAAAGCAGTTTCGCCATCACAGTATCCTGTCAGGGTCAGATGAATATCAAAGCTAACAATGCTTCTTCCTTCAATCTCTGCTGGCACTAAGGTCTGTAGAGCGGTTGAGCCTACAGAAAGAACCAGGACCCAGGAACCCCACTGTGGGAAGGATATTGGTAGGGAGAGGTGGTGGCTAAGGTAGGGCTAGGCACTGTCTGGTTCATCTAAAGTGTGCTACAGAGGTTAGCATTATGTGATTCGGTCATTCTTGATCCACTTGAGATGAAGGTAAGGAAGAATAACTTAATTAAAACAGCAGCTACAGGAATAGAAAGGATGGGATGGATTCCCTAGAAAGGCAAAGTTCTGCCAAGGCAAGAACAGAAAGACAAAGACAGGCCTTGGTATGAAAGACAGTAATGGAATTTTCTCCAACCTCCTATGGGGATAGTGTGAAGTATTTGTTAATGTCTACATAACATACCAACTAGGCTTAGATATCCTTTTCTGTTGTTTATCAATTATTTCTGCTAGCATAGTCATCACTGTTTTCTTAAAAAATTGTTAATTCTTATCCTTAAAACTTTATTTAGGTTTTACATATTGTCTCTTGAAATGAGAATACAATAATACAATGTGAAAGCAACCAATGTTTAATAGTTCAAAGGAAATAAAATTTTCAGGCTGCTTAAAACAGGCCACTGACTCATGATTGCTCAGTGGCTTATAAATATTATGTCAGCTCCAAAGGATGAATACAGAAGATGAAAAAAGGATGAAAGGTGGTGACTAAGTTAAACTTGTCTTACCTACAAATAATTCATATCTATGAATAGTGGCTGTATCCTTCCTGGCCCCTTTTCCTCTTGTGACAGTTGTCAAAATCCACTGGCATTAAGAACTATAAATTTTTGTGTAGTCTTATCCGCTCAGTAGGATAGTTTTGTAAGTTGTAGTTGGGTTGTGGAGGGAGTAGGAGAAAAAAAAAGCTCATGAGTTTGGAAGGATAAAAGCAGTTCAGATTAAGTAAAGCCTCCTTTGGGGAGCTGACATCATGAAATGGTGATTTACCCCGAGTAATTTTCCTTTCACATAGCCCAAAGCCTTTTCTTTTTGACCTGTTCATAAATGTTGTTGAAGATTCATTTTGGTTTAGTATTTTGCTGCTGCTGCTGCTCCACCTCCCCCACCTCTTCTCCCTTCCTCCTCCTTGACTGCTCTCTCTCCTTTACTACAATGTACTCTATTTAGACTGATATTTCATTTAGTTCCTGGGAATTGTTACTTTTAAACTGGGAGAGGAAGGAACAGTAGGAAGAGTGGTAGGTGGGTGTGAGGTGTTTTATTCCAGTAAAGTTTTTATAAGGAGTCGAAAGCCAGAGGACAGTGGTAGTCAGAAGTTAGGAAGGTTGAGGAGGCTGGAATATATACGGGGTGTCTGAACAAGATTTTCTTCTTAAGTCTTGCTTTGGGCTTGCTCTGGAAAAAGAAAAAATTCTTTTCCCATTTTCATCTTGGGCCAGATGTCTTTGCTTTAGAGATTAGAAAGTGGGCCTTTTACTGGTTCAGGACCATATTTAATGTTAGCTTTATGGTCTGGGCTATGGACATACAACTATAATTTAGAAAAAGATTTCCCTGGGGAAAAAAGTACCATATAACTGACTTAGAAATAAACTTTTATAATAGAATCAGTTTGTTCATTGACTTTGTACTGTGTTTTTGCTGGTGGCATACCAGGTCCATTCATTTGCAATTATATACCATACCATGAGGTGTATACACAATAGCTGAAGTTGCACAGAAGTCCATTGAAAGGCACATGGTTGCTTTAGGCAGTCTGAGACAATTATATACCTTGACTGACTAAATTTTGTTAAAAAGAAACTAAAAGGATACTGGATTTAGTGTAGCTTCTAAAGTACTGCAGTAGAGTTCCAGGTCATAAATTATGGAGATATCTGTGATTATACATGTTAGGTTAAATGGAATACTAATTTCAATCAGGAAAAAAATATACATTTGAGTTAGGATTATTAAGCATATTGGAAACATTTGACATAAAAATTAGGGAGGGTGTTGTAGGGAACAAAGGTTCTCTGTGACTTGACAGCTGCTGTTAAAAAGTGACACAAGGAAGATCTCCTCTTTGGCTCACAGCTGCCTGAAGTTACTCTGGTCTTCTCTAGTGTTACCAGAGGAATTTGCACTGCACTTGTTTTAGAAAATAGAGACTGCTGATAGCTAACTAGGTCCTTGTTGTGTTCAGGGAAACTAATTCTCACACCTCTATCTATATATTTAGTTGTAGATGAACATAATACCTTAAAAAATTTTTTTTTTTTTTTAACTTTTATGTGGTGCTGAGGATCGAACCCAGTCTCTTACACATACATGCTAGGCAGGCACTCTGCCACTGAGCTAACACCCCAGACCCGGGAAACTAATTCTTAACTTTTCATTATGATCTTCACAGTTATTGGGCTTCCTATTGGTCAGTACTTTGAGATTCTAAATATGTGTGGTACTTTGAGATTCTAAATATGTGCAAAGTGGCACATTACTTGACTCCAAGAAAGTTCTAAAAAGCATGAGCTATTCCTGGGGCACATCAAATCTAATTCTGTGTGCCCGGGGACATATATGACAGGATTTTTACTGGAACTGTAATCTGTTTTAGTTTAATCGAAGCCCCCAAAACAGAAGGTGCCCAGTTACCCTGATTTGCATAAAGGGTAGACCTGAATTGGTTTTGTACACTTAGCTCACACTTACTGTTAGAGAGTCAGTATTCAGTGTTAAAGGCTCTGACAAGGACATTTTTGGAGAAATGTTAGTATTTGAACTTTTAGTATTTTTTGCCTCTACACATAGTGGAGGAAAGAGATGAGGTATGTTTCTCTTAAGCCCCCTGCATTTAAGCCAAATGGTGGGTGGTACTTTTAACCAAATCAGTCCAAGAGCTTGACTAGTATCCCCTGGAGTTTGGGGGCAGGGTCATAAGAATTAGTATGCAAATCTGGGGCTCAGTAGCCCCCAGGTAGCGAGTTTAGGGAAAGGAAGAAGCTTTGTGTTTTAAGTATTTTGCACTTGGGAAGATGGTAGTGTTTTCCTGAGTGGAATCAGCTAAAAGACATTTCAAAAGGGACATTGTACATGGTCACCGAAAAAGTGACATAAGTCAGGAGGGAAGGATCCGTGAAACCCCCAGAGATTCAGGGTTGGAAGTGTAAATGGCCAAGTTTCATTCAGTGCCTAAGAATTTTATGTCAAAGGCCTCACTTTGGGCACTGTCTCAGGAAATCTATAGGCTCTCACAAGAAAGCCCGAACATCACATTTAATTGGTGTGGCCTTTTGACCCCCCACCTCCTACTTTAGCCCTCTTCACTTCTTCAGCTCCCACCCCGAGGGAACCAGGGACAGCCTTTGTGGGGACAGAAGATATGCATTATAAGAGGTTGAGACAGGGAGGGAAGATGACATCCCTCCACCTCCAGCCTAGTTGCAGACTTCTCAGGCAACCTAGAAAAAGGAATAAGCTTTAAATCAGCTTTAATTTAGATGAGTATTGACTAATGTAATTAAGACACTGTGCTAGACATCTTGATTATTAGAATTATAATGTTCTGAGGGTTGAAAGTGATTTGAAGAAGATTTTATAATCAAAGGATGACTAGAAAAAAATTGAGACTTTCTTTGATTTCATTCAGGATCAAGGAAAAAACATGCCCACAGAGGGACTTGGCAGAAAAATTTTATGCCCTATTTTGAGCCCTATTGAGCTCAGTCTGTTATTTATACATTTATGAGTTATTTATATATTCTTATGTACACATACATGAAAAGATAGTTATAATTTCATTTTAAAATTGCCTACCAGTCACATGGCACACATAAAGCTTGGCATTCATATTTTTCAAATCACAACTTTTAATAATAAGATGGAATTTTTGAGGTTGGGAAAATTCAGACTGTCAACACCTTAAGGGTAAGAGAATTCATCTTTCTTTGTGGTGTTGGGAATTGAACTCAGGGCCTTGCACATCCCAGGCAAGCGCTTCATTATTGAGCTATACTCCCCAACCTAGGGTAACAGAATATTAAGGTGAGACTATATTGAGATAGTTTTCTAATTGAAGTGTTGAAGGCCTTGCAAAGAAAGCAAGATGTGACTTGGGTTTTATTTGCCAAAATCTATTAATGCCTCTGTGTGTCATATACTGTGCTTTGTACATATTTTTACTTTTTACAGTGATCCTCTAAAGTTGGTGTTTCTTCATCTCATAGGCAGAACAATTGTGATTTAGACAGGTTAAGTGAGTTATTTCAGTTTCCCATAGCTAGTACAACTGTAGAGCTGTATTCTGGCCTGCCTTACTTGCACAGTTCAGTCTCTTCCTATTCTTTTTCTGCAGCCTCCCTAGATTTTCTCACACACTGGAATTACAGGTAGGACAGGGATAGGGTAATCTCATCTAGTGCTCCTGGCTGGAAAAGGAGAATGGAGGATACATAGCAGGAACTGGTGATCTGCAACCTTAAAATCCGTAGGGGCAACTGTGTGCTGTCCCCCACCCGCACGGTTCATTCTTTCTGCTTTCAGGAAGATTTTTGTTGTCTGCTGTCTTTCTTTTGCCACATTTATAGTGGGCATTGGGATATGCTCTCCTTAAACTAGCCCAGTTCTTACTTTTTTTTCCCCTATTGAGGAAATGGGGGTTAGAGATGTTTTAATTTGCAAGGAATTCAGGTAGCTAGCAAGTAGGATGGCATCTGGATTTGAATTCCAGGTCTGACTCCAGAGCCCTTGTATTTTCTTCTTATTGAGCTGTCTACAACAAAGACTTTATAAATGCGTCTCCTCAGAGAAACCAAGTCCTTATGAAATCTCATGTTTTGGTTTATTGTATCATGGTTTTAAAAACATACATATTATGTTGATAGAAGTGATAATAAGGAAGTGCTAACTTAAAAGGGGGGGACAGAAAAAATCATAGGATTTTACCTCTAGATTATTTCACAATGGTTTTTTGTTTGCTTGTTTGTTTTTTGAAGGAGGCAGGAATGTGAATTTGTTAGTCTTGTTTTTTTTGCTCCTTATTTTTCATGGTATTTTTATTCATTTTATAGGCCAGCAAAGGAGTGAAAAATTTGAATAGTGTATGAATTTTATTGAACAACAATAATATATTCTTAGAATATGAGCTTAAGAGAACAATAATAATATAGTCTTAGAATATGAGCTTAAGATCAGATCTAAATTTAAATAGTAGTTTTTTTTTTTAAGAGCGAGAGAATTTTTTAAATATTTATTTTTTAGTTTTCGGTGGACACAACATCTTTATTTTATTTTTATGTGGTGCTGAGGATCGAACCCAGCGCCCCTCGCATGCCAGGCGAGCGCGTTACTGCTTGAGCCACATCCCCAGCCCCAAATAAACAAACAAACAAACAAATGAATAAATAAAATAGTTCTTATTAGTTGGGTGACCTTGAAGAAGTAACATAATTTTGTGCCTCATTTTAAAAAAGTCTGTAAAAAGGGACTATCTGTTGAAGGGTTCATTGTGGGAATTAAATAAGAAACCAATAATAAAGTGTTATAAACTGCCTGCCATATGGTAAATACTTAATCCCTGGTGGATGTTGTTGGGGATATCTTACTTCTTATGGGAGCAGTGGAAGCAGGAAAGAAGTTGTATTCTTATTTCCTGCCCTTGACTGAACCCTCTGGAGAGGCCCAGTAGGAAAGCTGCAGGGGCTCAGAATCTTCCATTTCAGTCCTGGATCTATCAGTGAGTTGATGTTGGCACTCTAGGCAGGTTACTTACCTTTTTAAAAAGTCCTTGCCCTTAAGGAGTTTAAATTCTAGTTGGATGGAGGGAGGAAGGGGCAGTAAAAATATAAAACAGTATAGTAAGATACATGTGTTGTTGAAAGAGAGGAGATAATAACAAGGAGAGGGAAAGTGGGGAAAAAAAAAAAAAAAAGCCCAGAAAATACTCTGAGCAAGGAAAACAAACAAACAAGTCTCCAACCCCCCAAACCAGACCCTCAGCCTTCTAGGTCATAAAGCTCAGAATTGACAAAGGATCCCTTATCCTTTGTTCTTTTTCTTTTCTTTCTTTCTTTTTTTTTTTTTTTTTTTGCATCTTCCCTCCTTCCCTCCCTCTCTTTTTTTGCAGTTCTTGGAATTGAATCCAGTGGTGCTCCACTCCCGAACTACATCCCATTCCTTTTTAAAATTTATTTTTATTTTGAGATAGGGTCTTGCTGTATTGCCTGGGCTGGCCTTGAATTGGTGATCCTCTTGCCTCAGCCTCTCTAGTAGCTGTTATGGATGGGTACCATCATTCTTAGCCCTTATCCTTTTTTATTGATTTGACTCTCTATAGCTCTTATGGTCTATAAGATTTTTAAAAATTAATCTTAGTAAAAAATTGTCATATATGCAGAATTTCAGAGAACAGTATAACATACACCTATGTAGACTTTATGTAGACTCAGGTCACGGTTTTCCCACACTTGTTTATGTTTCCTTTCCCTCCTCTTTCTACCCCCTATTCTTTTTGAGGACTCCCAAGAATCCTGAGAATGTCTGAAATGCTCATATATTTACAACTCCTCTGTGGTCGCTCAGATTTAGCTTCATATCTTCTGTGCAAGAGTAGTAGACTTAACCAATGGACTGAATTCACTGTTTACCAGAACCTCCCATAAACTCCCAGTCCTTGTTAGTTCCTAGACCCGACACCACCCTGTGGCCGTACTCGGGAACTACACTTTCCTCTAGTTAGTGTCAGGAGAAAGTGAATTGTCACTCCTGCCTACTGAATGAGGAAGGGCAACTCATTTGCTCTCCTCCTCTTCCCCTTCTTTTCATCCTTAACATAGAATGTTTGAATAGGATGATAGTGAGTTGGCATAGCTTTTAGGAGGCCAACTAGAGGGCTGCTTGTGCAATCTAGAGGTGTGTAATGATGACATTCCTGCTTGTCATAATACGCTTGTGCTATTAAGGGTTTTCCACAACCTTACACAACCAGATTTTATTAGGAGAAATACATTTCTCATCTGAATGGAATAGTTTCTCCTACCCTAAATTAAAGAAACTGAAGTTCATTTGCTACTTTAACAACCTGGGAGGCATTGTGCCCTTTGATTTTAGACATTTGTTGAAAATTGCAATGCTAGCATGAATGGGGCATCCTCTTTCTTCTGGCTAGGAGCCTTCTACTTTGGTGTGGTACCAGGGAAGCATGGTGCTTTCCTCCAGTTCCAATTCCTTTCTCCTTCAGTGTGTTCTTCTGAACCCTTTGTTGTATTCTTATTCCCTGCCCTTGAGTGAACCTCCTCTGTGTAGCTCAATGCAATACTGTGCTCCCTGCCCCCAATCCCACTTCTGCCACATAATAGTCTTTCTGAACTATGGATGGTAACTTTCAGCTTCAGGAAAGAGTCTGTTTTCTTTTCTGGCGTGTTACTGAGGTTCTGTGTTTAAAGTAAATGTACACATAGTTCCCATGCATTACTGCAGTATTAACCTGTTTAAGTTTGTTGCCTTCCGAACAAGAATGGTATTGTGCTTTATAATAATTTTGACCTTTGACCTTCCTATACATTTATACTCCCCAACTCCCCTGTCCCTAAGAGTAGCTCAGTTACTAATGTTGTATTAAAAACAGTGGGCTCCATGAAAGTAGGGACCTTGTACTGATAGAGTACATAGTGGGTGCTCCATCCATGCTAGAATTGTAATTTTCTACAAATGTTTGAAATCAAGAAAGCAAGAAAACTGTGTTGAGGGGTTTCAGGAAGTGGGATATAATGCTTTGAATAGTGAATATCACAGATCACACTGTGTGGGGCTTTATGTACTGTGTAAAGAAACTAATGAATTCTATAAGAAACAAGAAGCTACTTAATTTGTATAATCTAGAGGTATAATTCATGTACATAAAAAATGCCCAAATCTTAATTGTATGGATTTTTACTTTTTTATATACCTGTGTGATTACTACTTATATCTAGAAAATATTTTATCTTGAATTACAACATTGAGATACTAAGTACCAGAGATCACATGGTTGGTCTGTGGTATAAATAGGACTGGAACTGTTACAGCTGCTTCTGTCTTTATAGTTGAAGTCTTTATAATTGAATAAGAACAACAGTTCAGATATATAATTGCATGAGAAAAGTAATGCAGTTATTGTATGGTTGTCATTGATTAATCATCAACATGTCTTGGCATTTTATATGCATTACTTCTTTTTATCTGCTCCACAAGCTTCTGTAACTCTTCTTGTTTTATAGATGCTAAAGGTAGAGAAGTAAAGTGATTTGCCACAGATCTAAAGTAGCAGAGTTAGAATTGAATTCAGGATTGACCATCACCAGAGACTGATTACTTTTTGGTGGTCTGCTGCCTCATATATCTGGTACCTGAGTTAAAGTGACAAAAATGTTATGTTTTTGTGGTACAATGAATGCTTATTTTAGGCACATTCTGACCTGTTGCTTACTGAATGAATTATAAGAGGGAAGGTAGTTTTTTTTTTGCAGTCCTGGGAATTGAACCATGGCCTTATGTACACTAGGCAAGTTCTACCATTGAACTGCTCCCCTAATCAGAAAAGTGCCCCTCCCGATACTGGGTATTGAACCAGGGCCTCACACATACTCAGCAAGGGCTGTACCACTGGGCTTTATGTCCAGCCCAGGAAAGGGTTTTTTAATTTTTTGACAGACCCTAGAGTGAGTTCCCTAGAAAGAATCTTTCAATGAGGATGTCTTTTTAAAGTTGCATGTAGTAAGATGATGATAGTCTTTAGACAAATTTTGAAAATAGGATGTAGTAAAGATGAGATGTGGAACTAATATCTAGAAATCCCAAGTTAGTTCACCTTAAAAATTAATGTGTGTGGAAATTAATGTGTGTGGAACAAAACCATGCCAGTGTTAGCAGAGTTTTGGAAGTCTTGTAATATTGTATTTAAAGAACTGACATTCAAAGGAAATATGAAACTTCTACAACTACTAAAAAGAAAAACAAATAATTTATTATAATAGACTTCAAAGTCACATAAACCAATGAATGATACATGTTAAGTCCCGCGGCCCCCCCCCCCCCCCCCCCCAGTACTTGTACTTGGAATTGAACTTGGGCACTCTGCCATTGAGCTACATCACCATCCCTTTTTTCTATTTTGAGGTAGGATCTTACTAAGTTGACCAGACTGGCCTTGAACTTACATTCCCTCCTGCCTTAGCCTTCTGAGTAGCTGGTATATGCCACTGGGCTCAGCATGTTAATGTCGTAATTTAGTATCACAGTATAAAAGTTCATCATATTTGAAGAATTCCAGCTATCATGTATAACTTGCACATTTGTAAAAATATATTTAATAATATTTGCTTATTCATTCTATTTTCAATCAAAGTGGTAGGGATGGTACAATACTTTCAGGCATATAATGGGAATAGCTAATGAATTTCAGGTTTTATAAGATGAAGGGATGTCCAGAAATATCAGGTGGCTGCAAAGAGACATATCTTAAGAGAAACTCATCTTCAAAGTATGAATAATATGCTTATTCAACTTCTTTGGTGTAAGATTGCAGTTTGATGTTGTTTAAGAGTAGTAAGTTCAAAGAAAATTGTTGCCAGTTGTATTTACTTTTTGAAGGGGTGTGAGTGCCAACATTTAGTTCAGGATTGTTTTGATACCTGTTTAGTTTAAATGCACATGGGGGCTGATGGTGGAGATGGCTGCTACTGTTGGTAAATGATTCTTTAACAGACTTTTTTTTCTTTTTTTTTCTTAGTAAGTCATACATTTTAAATGGGACCATCAAGAGGGAAATACAGTTATGGGTAATGAATTCTATGGTTAAGGTTATTCCTCAAATAAAAATAAATTGTGGGAAAGACCTTTCCAATAAAATAAATATGTAAAGCCATAGTAGCAGGCAGATTAGTATCCTCCCCAAATTAGGGTTTTCTTGACTCCTTTCTGAGTACCTATTGAGTAGCTTTCTGAGCATAGCCCACCAAGTTGAGGGATGTTACCTAAGAACTCTGTGCTCCTAGAGCAATGGCTTTCTGCAGGAACCCTTTCCTGAAGAATGGCCAAAAACAGTTGGCTCTGGATCCTAGCTAGCATTAAGCTTTCTTCCTCTGAGTCCTTTCTCAGGTTTTGTTAAATGAGTCAAAATGAGTCAGTGGGACAGTGGACTGTGAGGAAGTTGATCCCTAGGCGAGCAAAGGAGATAGACCAGAAGAAGAGTAAGTCAGTATCACAGGTACTGGCCTTCTGATAAGAAATGAGAAATGGTTTCTTTTAGATTATTGCTTTATTTTTAGAACATTTTAAAAGAAAAGTATGATATTCTAACTGCCATTCTTTTGATGATGATTTAAAAGATAATAATTGTGAAGCTTTGATAAACAGAAATATAATTTAAGTTAAAAATGAAAAGATTAGATGAAGTTTGAGATTCCTACAGATGAAGTAATCCTGAATGATGTTTCTGAAGCATCATTTCTGCTGAAAGGGGAATAATAATGAGAAAAGAAGGTGGGGGAAGGAATGTTCCAGGCCTCTTTCATTCGTGTGTGTGTGTGTGTGTGTGTGTGTGTGTGTGTGTGTATGTATTTTTTTGTGATATATTCATTTTTTGTGATGCTGGGGATTGAACCCAGGGCCCTGTGCATGCAAGGCAAGCACTCTACAACTGAGCTATAATCCCAGCCCTCTTTCTTATAATTTCTTTGCATCTATTTTTATCTTTAGGACTGATGTTTATGTGAAATATAAGTAGGTCTGAATTACAGTTTATTGGATTTTTCTAGTTTTTCTAGAACTTGAGTTCTAGATTCTTAGCTTTAATTATAAAAAATTATAGCAGATGATTTGCAATCTTGGCATTTTTCTTATATGATAATCCAAAGATATTTAGTATCTTTTCTTCACTTGGAAGGTGCTCTAAAGAGACTCATTTATTAGGGAATTAACATATAGTAGAATAAACCCCAATACAGTGAAAACATTTGATTAGTTTGGACTAAATGGAATTCTATAAAGTTAACAAACAGGCATGAATTTTTTTCTTTTCCTTTTTCTTTTTTACAGTCCTATTTTGTAACAGATTATGATCCAACTATTGAAGATTCCTACACAAAGCAGTGTGTGATAGATGACAGAGCAGCCCGACTAGATAGTAAGTAAACTTATTTATTTTAATAGTTCATCTGTTCTATTTTTAAAAAGTTACCTCTGGTATTTTGCTGATTATATAGTATAATGGAAATATTAGATGAGGTCTTCAATATAAGCCTGCCTTTTTCATTAGTTTTGACGAGTCTCTATATTGGTCAGTTTTTTTTTTTTTCATATTGGTCAATTTTAAATATGTCTCTGTAAATGAAAGGTAAAACAGTAATTGAACTGGTCTTGTTCTGCTAAGACTGGTCTTATAATTTGTTGAAATGTATTTATTGGTACAGCTGGAAATAGAAAATCAGGTCTCATTTCTTCCTGCTGTTTGGCAAAGGCTACACTGGGGAAGTGACCAAAGAGTTTAAGCCCAGAGGCTTTAACAAATACTGTGCCTGGTTAAATATACCACTTCCACACAGGAGAAAACCCTGCTCTTTTTTTTTTTTTTTTTTTTTTTTAAGTTGTAGATGAACAAATACCTTTATTTTGTTTGTTTATTTTTATGTGGTGCTGAGGATTGAACCCAGTGCCTCACACATGCAAGGCAAGCACTCAACCACTGAGCCACAACCCCAGCCCAAAACCCTGTTCTTTTAATTTGTGTGATTCTTTTATTCATAGAGATTAAGAAATGTATTAGCACCTGTCCAAAGTCTGGTATTTGTGTGGCATGAGGACAGGTAACAACTGCAATTTCTTTCTTGAATTTATAATATCTTTTTCAGATCTTTACATGGAGGAGATAAATATTCAAGTGATTTCAGAGGTTATCTGATTCTATCTGCATAGATGTGTTTGATATTTTTAACCTTGTAATTGGTATGCTAATATATTCTAACTGTAAAATGGATCTGTGCTGATGAAAATAAGCTCTGTAACTGTCTGCCATTAGAATATGTTTGTCTTTAATATTGAGAACAAAGTATTAAGAGAGAGGAATGTCATTTCCTTTTTATACCAAGAATAAGGCTTTCTAGAGGACCCACACGAAAGGAGCCTATCCTTGTAGAGGAGCAGTTTATAAAAAATGAAAACACGGGGTTTTTTTTTTTTGTTGTTGTTTGTTTGTTTTTTTCCCTTTAGTTTTGGATACAGCTGGACAAGAAGAGTTTGGTGCCATGAGAGAACAGTATATGAGGACTGGTGAAGGCTTCCTTTTGGTTTTTTCAGTCACAGATAGAGGCAGGTTAGTAGCAATATTAAAATGTAGGCCATTGGTCCTGTCTACATCATGATTTTATTGAATTTAGATTCTCTTGTTTTTAATAATAAAATACTAACTGGAGTATGGAGCTCGTTGAATTATGATTCCTGGTCAAATCAATTAATTTATTTTATTTTATTTTTTTAAGTTTTGAAGAAATCTATAAGTTTCAAAGACAGATTCTCAGAGTAAAGGATCGTGATGAGTTTCCAATGATTTTAATTGGTAATAAAGCAGACCTGGATCATCAAAGACAGGTAAGAAGGAATTTCATTGCTGGAAAATCATGTAAGTGAAGTGATGAGTTTAATGAAATAATAGAAAGTCCTATGATCAAAAAGAAACAACTGTGCTGATGTCACTTCAGTATTTATTGCTGAATTTAGTACACTGGATCTTGGAGAAGTTACATTAGGTAAACAATAAAAAGGAGATTTAGAGAAATTTAAATTTCATGGTTTTACACAAAATTTCAGAAGATTCTATAAGCCTACAAGTATTTGTACTAGTTCCAGTCCCATGTAATTTCTTGGGTAATATCTAAGAACTCTAATTTAGTTAGACAATCTCAAATGCCTACTTTATTTACTGTTAATATGAAATTTTCTTTGTTTAGAGACTGACTTTAATGTAAATTACAGTATTTGAATTTTTCCTAACTTCAGCAACTGAATTTTCTATTAATTCTTCACACTGGCCTGCTCTAACACTAGTAGCCTTTAAGATAAGAATATATTTAGTTGCAAACTTATTCTCACTTGTTTTCTTACTCACTTTTGAAAAATTTATTATTTAATTTTTTTTTTTTTGGTATGTGTTGTTCACTCATTTTTTGTAGGGGAGAGGAAGAAAGTCGGCTGTAAATTGATGCAGTCCTACTTTATTTGGGGTGTATTTAAGTCTTTAGTTTCTTGTTCACATCTGGAATAATTATTATTTAAATTGTTTCTCTTGTTGGCTTTTATATAACCTTAGGTTGACAAAAAGATTTTTGTTGGGTTGGGCATGGTGGTACTTGCCTTGTAATCCTAGTCACTTGGGAGGCTGAGGCAGGAAAATCCAAGTTCCAGGCCAGCCTGGGAAACTTAGTTGAGACCCTGTCTCCAAATAAAAAATAAAAATTTTGGGGATGTAGGTCAGTGGTAGAGTGCCCCTGGGTTTAATTCCCAGTACTGGGAAAAGAAAGAGTTTATTGGAACAGTATAAACATGAAGAAAAGTTGATTGATAAACAGCTCAGTTTATGTTGATGCTAGGCTTTTATTTTGTAGTTAACTGTTTAAAACATAGTCTTTGTGCTTTATTTGTAAAAATTTTGTTGGACACACACAAAATTCAAGATATTCAAGAGGAAGGATATTTCTTCTCATGCTAAGATTTAGAAATATTTCTTGATGACACTAAGTGCAGAATAAACTTTCCTGCTCTGTCTCCTTTAAATCAGAATTGTTATAAAGTTAAGGCAAAAAAAAAAGTGCTCTTTATATTAAATCAATATAAACTTTAATTTTGGTCTTTTTATTTCCTTGGGGGTTCTGAGAAGTAATGGCAAAGTAGATATGCAGTGAAGAAGGGGTTCTCCCTTTCTCATGCTAATTTCTGCTCCCAGCACGCCTTGATTGTATAAAAGGATCTTTTCTCAAACTTTTTCAGTGGCAGTAATGAAGTGGGTGGAAGACTCTCTGGAATAGTCTCCTCTTGTGTAGGTTGTGGTGGATTAGGGAGAGCAGGAGGATATAGGCCCATTAGAACCAAACCCTTACCATCATTAGCTTAGGGTAAGGTCTATAATCTCTGTATTGGAATTTGCTAGTATATGGCGTGCAGTTTTCATTGGTTTGTGGGTATTCCACATACTGTAGCATTTGCTTTGTCTGTATATCATGGGATCATAAAATTTTTCATTTAATTTAAAAAGTAACTTAAGCACAACATAGGAAATACATCTTCTTTATTTTCATCACCTTAAAGATATACACTATTAGCTTGGAGTAAGTTATTCTGTTTTTTTTTTTTTTTCCTAAATCATATATGTAGACATAAGTTGCCCTCGCCCTCGCCCTCACACCAAAAATCTCAGAAGAGAGTAAAGCAAGTGACTGATATCTAGTGGCCAATGTTCTGCTCATTCATATTTTGTTTTCTGCATGACAAGCATAAAGACAAATTTTATGACTCCTGATGCTTTGTCTGTCTGCTGTTTTCTGGGTTCCTTTGCACTGTAGTCAGGCATATTGATTACTCTCACTTTTAAGTCATGACTACTACCCCTTTGTGAGCTAATTGGAAATCCTCCCATATTTCCCTACTCCATTTATTTCTCACTTGTTTGGATAGTTATTGCCTGCTTTCTTACCTGTTATTCACCTGTAATACTTTCTTTTCTTTTCTCAGCTGATGGTGCATGATATTTTCCTATTTCTACATAGTCTTATGCCCACATTTACTAATACAGAATGTGGTATATGAGGTTTTTCTTCTCCCACTTACGTGATAAATTTCACGGTCTATGACTGGCTTGTCCACTGGGCCCTGGATCCTATTTCTTCTCCCCAACTTATGGGTAACACCTTAGCAATTGTTTTTTTCTTTTATTTGATCATTCCCACCATCATACAACATGCTACAGTGTTGCCCATCTTAAAAACAAAAAAGTAACAGCAGAAACTGAGTCTGTTCTGAGAACAATTTCTCCTCTTCCTTCAATCTGTTATTCTTGCCTATATTGACATCATTCATTCTGTGCCATTGTCAAAGACTCCACTTCTGTAAATGTTGATGATATGATATTTCACACAGTTGATCACTTTCTCTTTTTTTGAAACACTCCTTGACTCTGTGATATCATTTCCTACTCGTCCTCTCTCCTCCCAGATGTCCTTTGTTGGCTTCTCTTCATTTTCTTTTATTTCCAGGGTGTGTGAGGGCTCCATAGTTCTCTCTTTTGGGCTCTCTAAGCCTTGAAGGGCATACTCAATGCTATTTAAGTTGAGAATGTTATATACTAAAGGTTTTTGCCTTTATAAAAGGTCACTCTTCAGAATTAAAGGTAATGCTTAGAATGTTTTGAACCTTTACTCATTCTACCTGTATAGGCTACAGGTATCCTACAAAAATTTCTCCTCCCTTTTTTAGAGATGTCTACTGTTTAGTCATCTCTATGTTCTTTCTCAGTAACCAGTCTGGCTTGCTATGTTGCTGACCTGGACCCCATCACCCCCTACCCCACCCAGCTTTGTTTTAGATATAATCTGTTAGACTTTATCTTAGTTCTTTGAACTTGTGGATCAGGGAGGAGGGGGGGCATTCCTACCACTAACTCCTCAGTTCTGAAACCTATTAAAAATAAGTCAGAAAAGGGTTTGTTTACTGTGTTTTTGCTGCTGTACCTGTGGATTTGGCTGACTTATTTTATCCTTTTATCTATCTACTCACCCAGTATTAATTTTTGTGGTAGTGGGTGCTCTAACACTGAGTTATATTCACAACCCTTTTTATTTTTTTATTTTCAGACATGGTCTTGCTAAATTGTCCAGTGGCCTCGAATTTGGGATTAACCTACCTCAGACTCTCGAGTTGCTGGGATTATAGGCATGTGCTACTGCACTCAGCTCACCCAGTATTTATTGATCATATTTTCTAGGCCCTCATGATGAAATAGTAGATAAAACAGTCCCCAAGATTTACATTAAATAAAAAAGGGTCTGAAGAATTTGGTGGTTTAGTGTAATCACTAATCTGACCACTTACGGAGTGATTGCTGATTTTGTTTGTCCTATCAAAGGTATAGGAAGAAAATATAGATGAATGATTTGCTTACCTTCCTAAAATATGAAAGTAGGTAAGTATGACTGTATATCGATTCTGAAATTTAGTGAGGCAGTGTGTGGGTTTGGATGGTGGATTTTGTGATACATCATCTGATTTCAAGCTTCTCGTCCTTGATTCTATGCTGTATAGAAACTAGCTGTTTCCACTTTTTTGTTTACTCCCTCCCTCCTTCACCTTAGCTGCCCTCTTTCCTTTCCCCCTTGTTAAGTTACTTAATTGCTAATGGTTACCATTAAGTTGAGAAAGGCACTCCTTATACTTTTACTAAAAATACAACTCAGTCTCCTTCATCTGTCAGTGCTTTGACACAGTGTGCACCCTATGGCATCCTAGGATAAAGAATCCTGTCTCTTACTTTTTGAGTTCTGTCTGTTTATGTATATATAAACTGTTTATATAAACTGTAGGTCATGGTTTTCAATCTGTTCTAATGTATCTATGTCAATTTTGTTGAAATATTTGCAGAATCGAAAACTTGGGACCTAATGGGTTAACTTGACATATCCCTGAGTGTTGGAAAGGTAGTTTATTCCTTTTAAGCCAGATTTGTTCAGATAAAATTACTCTCATCATTCCCATTTTGCTTTTCTTTCTTTGGGAATATATATTACTGCTTGAATTCATATTATTATGGATTTTGAATAATTTGTGCCTTTGAACTGAGTCTCAAAGTTCCCAAAAGTAGGTCTGTGGATTCGTTGTTTCAGATTTACTTTGGATGTTCAAAACAATTCTGAGTAGAGCTCAGACCAACCAAATAGAATATCCAGGTGATAAGGCTTAGTATTTGTGTCTTTATAAAATTCTCTGGGTTGAGGAACTCTAGAAAATATTTGTTTATGTAGATATCAGTCTGCTTTTATTTTGGTCTTCACAATGTGTTTTCTTTTTGTTTGCTTTGGTGGTGGCAGTGCTGTCACAGTGCCTTTTAGTTAAAAGTATGCTGCCCTCTAGTAAGCATATATGTGGGTACAGATCTCTTGACCAGAAATATATGTACAAACTCTTGTTTCCTTGATTCCTGGAAGACAGTGATGTAAAACCAGACTTCAAATAAGTGAGTTGGGCACAGTGGCATACGCCTGTAATTCCAGTGATTCTGAAGGCTGAGGCACAGGAGCGCAGGTTTGAGGCCACCCTCAGCAACTTGGCAAGGTCCTGTCTCCAAATAAAAAGAAAAAGAGGTGGGGATGTAGCTCAGTGGTAAATTGCCCTTGGGTTCAATCTCCAGTTGGGGCGAGGCGGGGCAGGGGAGGGCAGTGGGGGTCTAGGGGGACGATGACCCATGTAAACAGTCTTAGCAATGAGATTTTTTTTTGTCATCTAGACTATGAATTCATTAATTTTCTTAACTGTGTACAAAGATAGATTATTTGCCATCCCTCTTGATCTATATTACATTATGCATGATGGGTAGGGTAAGGTGACTTTTTTTTTTTCTTTTTTGTACTGGGGATTGAACCCAGTTGACTGAACCACATCCTCAGCCTTTTTTTTATTTTGAAACAGGGCCTTGCTGAATTGTGGAGGCTGGCCTCAAGTTTATAATTCTTTTGCTTTAGTCCTCCAAGTTGCTGGGATTACAGGTGCGAACCACCATGCTCAGCGCCAGATAACTTTTTCAGGAACAATTGAGCAGAAAGACAGCAGTATTCTTAAGGACATATTTTTTTTCCCTCCCCAAGTCAAATTTACAATAACAAACAATTGAGATTAACTTATAATCTTTATTTTCATGGCACAGGAAATTGAACTCAGGGTGCTCTAGCACTGATCTACATTTGCAGCCTTTTTTTTTTTAATTTTTAAAATTTTGAGATAGGGTCTCAACTAAATTGCCTAGTATGGCCTTGAACTTGTAATCTTCCTGCCTCAGCCTCCCTGAGTCTCTGGGATTACAGGTTATGCCCCTGTGCTTGGCTGACTTAAAAATCTTAAGTATTTATTTAAATTTTCTTCCTATATCCTGTTTCATTTTCGGATTTACTTATTTGATTGATCCCACTCCATTTACTTGTAGTTATTTAGTTAATTGGCATGCATTCTTCTAAGCCTTAGAGGTATAAAGACAAATAAATGTGTTGTTAATACTTGTCTCAGAGGATATCTTAAAGTGGTGGGAGAACAAGAAAACATAACTAAAATTTTTAGTATCACATATTATGAATTTTTGTCAGTGGTGATCTTTGAGTGTGATGGGACATCATTGCCACTAGGAGGGAGTTTTTTGTTGCTTGAGTCTTGAAAGGTTAGTGAGAAATAAGAATATTAAGGTTGAGAGAGAAGGGATGACATCCTAGGAAGAAGAACAGAATTTTGACTACATTGGGGTTATTTTTATAGGAAGGAATTTACCATGTTAAAAAAAAAAATGTGGTTTTTTTTTGGTACTGGGGATTGAACTCGGGGCACTCAACCACTGAGCCACATCCCTAGCCCTATTTTGTATTTTATTTAGAGAAAATGTCACTGAGTTGCTCACTGAGGTCCCCCAGCATTGTTTTTTGCTGAGACTGGCTTTGAACTTGTGATCCTCCTGTCTCAGCCTCTGGAGCTGCTGGGATTATAGGCCTGTGCCACTACACCTAGCTTAAATTTTCTTAAAATAGAAATTATCCTTTCTAATTTGATGGCTTTTTAAAGATTGTTCTTCTTGTTTGACTTCCATACTTATTGTTAATTGCTTGCATAATTTCATCTATATTTCAGACTCATAGTCCTTATTAGTAGATATATTTTTCTGAAGAAAGAGAAGATAACTTTAAAATTTACATAAATTTGGGCTTACCAATGTTTAACTGAACTTGTCTGCTATCTTGTTGTGCAATAAGGACCCAGACTATTAGGAAGTGATTGTTGGATATATGTACATTAATGTAATAAATGTTGTTGTATTTAGGTTGTTGAATTTTGGGAATGGAGTTTTAAATTGGTAGAACAGATTTGAGCTCATGTGAGTTCAGGAATAATTCATATTCTAGTCACAAAGAATGAAAAACCTAATTTTCTTGGGGTGTTGGGTTGTATACTTACTAGTGGGGCAAAACTAGCCCTGCATTAAATTTTTTTCTTAGTATTCCATAACAAAACCTAAAACCTGACCTCTAACAATCAGATTGTTTTCAAATAATTGCATTGTAGAAGACAGCTGAATAATATGTATAACACAGAATACAAAATATCTGGTAACCAATTGGTAAAAATCCTGTACATCCACTCAAGCATTGCCAGGCATGTAAAGGAGGAAAATATGTCCTATGGTAACAGAAAAATGCAGTTAATAGAAACAGATCCAGAAATGATGTAGATGATACAATTAGGACAGAGACAATAAAACAGTTATTTTAACTATATTCCATATATTCAAGAAGATATTCTATATATCTCAATAGACACAGAAAAAAACATTTGACAAAATACAGCACCCCTTCATGTTCAACACACTAGAAAAACTAGGGATAACAGGAACATAACATCGTAAAGGCTATCTACTCTAAGCCCCAGGCCACCATCATTCGAAATGGAGAAAAATTGAAGGCATTCCCTCTAAAAACTGGAACAAGACAGGGATACCCTCTTTCACAACTTCTATTTAACATAGTTCTTGAAATACTGATCAGAGCAATTAGACATATAAAAGAAAATAAAGGGATACATATAGGAAAAGAAGAACTTAAATTAGCACTATTTGCTGACGGTATGATTCTATACCTAGAAGACCCAAAAAGCTCCACCAGAAAACTTTCTAGGACTAGTAAATGAATTCATCAAAGTAGCAGGAGATAAAATTAATACCCATAAAACAAAGGCATTTCTATACATTAGTGACAAATCCTCTGAGAGGGAAATGAGGAAAACTACCCCATTTACAATAGCCTCAAAAAAACAAAACAACAACAACAAAAAAAAAACCCAGAAAACTTGGGAATCAACTTAATGAAAGAGGTGAAAGATCTATATAATGAAAACTACAGAACCCAAAAGAAAGAAATCAAAGATGACCTTAGAAGATGAAAAGATCTACCTTGCTCTTGGATAGGCAGAATTAATATTACCAAAATGCCAATACTACCAAAAGCACTATACAAATTTTATGCAATTCCCATCAAAATCCCAATGGCATTCCTCATAGAAATAGGTAAAGCAATCATGAAATTCATCTGGAAAAATAAGAGACCAGAATAGCTAAAGCAATCCTTAGCAGGAAAAGTAAAGCAGGTGGCATTACTATTACAGATCTTAAACTATACTACAGAGCAATAGTAACAAAAACAGCATGGTATTGGTGCCAAAACAGACCAATGGTACAGAATAGAGGACACAGAGACTAACCCACAAAATTATAATGATCTTATATTAGACAAAGGTGCCAAAAACATTCATTGGAGAAAAGGTAGCCTCTTCAACAAATGGTACTGGGAAAACTGGAAATCCATACGCAACAAAATGAAATTAAACCCCTCTCGCCATGTACAAAAATCAACTCAAAAGTGGATCAAGGACCCCGGAATTAAATCTAAAAGTGTCTAATAGAATAAAAAGTAGGTCCTAATCTTCATCATGTGGGATTAGGCCCCAACTTCCCTACTAAGATTCCTATAGCACAAGAATTAAAACCAAGAATCAATAAATGGGATGGATTCAAACTATAAAAAGTTTCTTCTCGGCAAAAGAAACAATCTGTGAGGTGAGTAGAGAGCCTGCATCTTGGGAGCAAATTTTTACCCCTTACACATCAGATATAGCACTAATCTCTAGGGTATATAAAGAACTCAAAAAGCTAAACACCAAAAAACAAAAACCCAATCAATAAATGGGCCAAGGTCCTGAACAGACACTTCTCAGAAAAGGATATACAATAAATCAACAAATATATGGAAAAATGTTCAACATCTCTAGCAACTAGAGAAATGCGAATTAAAATTATGATTTCATCTCACTGTAGTCAGAATGGCAGCTATTAAGAATACAAACAACAAAAAGTGTTGGCAAGGATGTGGGGGAAAAGGCACAATCATACATTGCTGGTGGGACTGCAAATTGGTGTAGCCAATATGGAAAGCAGTATGGAGATTCCTTGGAAAACTGGGAATGGAACCACCATTTGACCCAGCTATCCCTCTCCTCGTTCTATACCCAAAGGACTTAAAAAACAGCATACTAGAGGGACACAGCCACATCAGTGTTTATAGCAGCACAATTCACAGTAGCTAAACTGTGGAACCAACCTAGATGCCCTTCAATAGATGAATGGATAAAAAAAAAATGTGGCATATATTCACAATGGAATATTACTCAGCAATAAAAGAGAATAAAATCTTGGCATTTGCAGGTAAATGGATGGAGTTAGAGAAGATAATGCTAAGTGAAGTTAGCCAATCCCAAAAAGACAAATGCTGAATGTTTTCTCTGATAGAAGGTGACTGACTCATAGTGGGGTAGGGAGGGGGAGAATGGGAGGAATAGATGAACTCTAGTTAGGGCAGAGGGGTGGGAGGGAAGGAGGAGGCAGAGGGTTAGCAAGGATAGTGGAATGTGATGGACGTCTTTATCCAAAGTACATGTATGAAGACATGAATTGTTGTGAACATAATTTATATGCAACCAGAAATATGAAGTGCTCTATATGTGTAATAAGAATTGTAATGCATTTTGCTGTCATTTATTTTTTTTAAAAATCAATTTAAAAAAAATTTTGAGAAGTAGCGTGAGAAAATATAGCATATAGAGGAATAAAGATAAAGGGACTGTATTCATCATTGTTTTTCATGGAAAAACATGCTGCATCTTTTAAATACTGAAAGCAAAAAACTTACCTAGAATTTAATCCACTAAAATTTTATTTAAAAAAAATGAAGGTTAGATAAAAGACTTCCCTCAAACATATAAAGTATGAGATTACTAACCAGAAACAAGGAAAGAAGTGGAAGGAGAAAAGATATCAAGTGGAAATTTGAATCAACTGGAAAGAATGAAGAGCACTGAAAATGGTAATTATATTGGGAAATAAAATAGCTTTTTAGTATTTAAATTAAAACATAACTGATCATTTTAAGAAAAAATAATGTGAGGTAAAAGCTAAAATAGTAAAAAAAAAAAAAAAAAAAAAAGGAAGGTAGAAACAGACTCTCAAAGTTCTTAAACTGTACATTAATTGGTATAATACCATTTGAATAAAACTGTGACAAATTGAAAATATATACTGTAAACTCTAAAGCAACCACTGAGGTAGTATAACAGATACATAGCTAATTAGTCAACAGAGGAGACAAAATGGAAATGTAAAAAATATTTCAGTTAACCCAAAAGGCAACAAAAGAGGATAAGTAGGACAAAGAACAAATAGGGTGAGTAGAAAGTACTTAGCTAAGTGCTCAACTATATTGATTAAGCATAACTTGTGTGAATACCTCAGTTGAAAGGCACATGTTGTCAGATTGGATGAAAGTATCTACTCCCCACTTCCCGTCCTGTACTGGGGATTGAAGAGCTACATCCCAAGCCCCTTTTATTTTGAGACAGTGTCTCACTAAATTGCTCAGGCTGGTCTGGAACTTGCAATCCTTCTGCCTCAGTAGCTAGGATTACTTACAGGTGTGTGCCATTGTGTTTGACAAAAAGTCTACTTTTTAAAGACACAGCCAGGATAAAAGTAAAAGGATGGGCTAGGAGTGTGTCTGTAATCCCAGCAATTTAGGAGGTTGAGGCTGAAGGATAGAAAGTTCAAAGCCAGGCCTCACCAATGTACCCTAAGCAACTTAGCAAGTCTCTCTCTCTCTCTCTCTCTCTCTCTCTCTCTCTCTCTCTCTCTCTCTCTCTCTCTCTCATATATAAATAAAGTAAAAGGATGGGACAACATAATGAATATAAATTTCAGGTGGCTATATAAAAGTCATTTTTATAGCTGAGTATTACCAGGGATAAAGATTGTAATTTTATAATGATAAAGAAATTAATTTATCAAGAAGATATTATAGTCCTAAACATTCAGTGTAATATTAGGTTGGTTCATCCAACCTAATAATAGCTTCAGAATTCCTGAATTAAGAGTTATAAGAACTGCAAAGAGAAATAGGCAAGTTCATGCTTAGTAGAGACCTCAATAACCCCTCTAAATAATTGATAATTAGTGAGATACAAATGACTTGAACAACACTATCAACTTATTCTAATTGTCATTGAATGACATAGAATATATATTTTTTGAAATGAAATATATTATACAACAAGCTTTAATAAGTTTAAAATGATTGTAGTTAGATAACACTTATTCTTTGATGACAATGGAATTAAATTGGAACTTGATAACAGATATCTAGGAAATCTCCACATACTGGGAAACTAACATTTCTATTTAACACTTGGGTCAAAGAAAAAAAATCAAAAGGAAGATTACAGATGATTATGAACTAAATGAAAATTAAACATATCAAAATCTGTGATGCTGCTGAAAATGCATATATGTGGAGAAGTTAGTAACACTAAATACTTGTATTGGAAAACAGATCTTCATTAATCAACTTTAGATTCTGTTTTAAGAAATAAGAAGAAGCCAGGTGCAGGGTGTATACCTGAAATCCCAGCTACTCTGGAGGCTGAGGCAGGGGAATCGAAAGTTTGCCAGCCTTGGCAACCTGGTAAGATCCTGTCTCAAAATTTTAAAAAAAATTAAGCTGGGCATGGTGGTGTATGCCTGTAATCTTAGTGACTCCAGAGGCTGAGTGAGGCAGGAGGATTGCAAGTTCAAAGCCAGCCTCAGCAACTTAGCAAGGCCCCATGGAACTTAGCGAGATCTTGTCTCCAAGTAGTATTAGCAGCAGCAGCAGTAGTAGTAATCATAAAAAACAACATAGGGAGGACTGGGGATGTCGTGGCTCAGTGGTAAAGTACCCCTGGCTTCAATCTCCAGTATCACTCAACCAAGCAGTCAACCAATCAATCAATAAAAAATAAAGGGTTGGAGATGTAGCTGAGAATTAGAGCACTTCTGTGATTAATTCCCCAGTACTGCCAAAACAAACGCCAAAACAAAACAAAAGCAAACTAGAAGAAAAAAGGAGTAAATTAAACATATAGTAAATAGAAGGGAAATAATAAGGAATGGAATACAGTGAAATAGAAAAACTGTGGGTTTCAGTGATTTAAGTGTGTCGTTTGCATGTGCAGTAGCTAGCACCCAAAATGAAAGTAAAAAATAGAAAAATCATAGAAAAAATACAACCTAAAAAGTATTGTTTATAAGATCAAACTGAGAAATCTCTAATTAGAATGATCAGATACAAAAGAGAGAAGATCAGTATTTGGAATGAGAAAGATTATTACTTTAGATCTTACAAAGGCATAAAAATAAAGAGATGCTACAAAGACTATGCCAACAAACTTAGTAAGTTTGGAAGATACAAAGTATCAAAGTTTGTTCCAGAAACAAACATAAGTATCAGAGTTTCTTGAAAGATATAAAGTATCTAAATTTAAGAAACAAATACATTAGCTAAATAATACTATCTATCAAATAAGTTTGATTTGTCCTAAAAACTTTCCTTCAAAGAAAACTGAAAGTCCAGATGGATTCACTGGTGAATTATACCAAACATTTAAGGAAGGCATACTCTCTGTTGTGTTTAGGCTGTTTTAAAATGCTGAAGAGAGAGAATTCTTTCCAGTTCATTATATGAAATCAGAATTACTCTGAAACTGAACCAAAGACATGGAGACAACGGTCTGCCGTCTCTCATGAACATACACGTAAAAGTTCTTAATAAAATGTTAGTAATTAGAATTTAGCAGTATGTGAAAAGAACAATACATTACTTAAGTATGGGTTTATTCCAGGAATGCCATTGCATTAAACTATTATTATTTAGTTTAATATTTGAAAATGAATTCATATAATTTATCATGTTAACAGACAGAAAAGAAAAAGTCATGATCATCTCAATAGATGGAGAAGAAAATATTTGATAAAATTTAATATCCTTTTCTGATAACACTGTTTACAAATAGAAAAAATGAGAAATTTTGGTAACTGGATAAAAGGCATCTATCTATAGTAAAATTCTGTAACTGACTACATACTTAATGGTGAAAGATGAAGTGCTTTGTCCCTAAGATCAGAGACACAGCAAGAATACTCTTCTCACCACTTCTGTCATTTATAGGATGTTCTGGCAGTGTAGTAGGCATGAAACAAAGGCGTCCATGTCAGAAAAGAAGAAATAAAAATGTTTATTAACAAGTTACATGATTATATAGAAAAGCCTTTAGAATTTTGCAAAAGAGCTCTTAGATAAATGAATTTAGAGGGTTTCCAGACTACAAAATAAATACACAAAATCATGATTCTGTTTATATAATATAAAACAAGTTGTCATTGAAAAGTGAACAGAAAAATGTGGTTCTGTATGGGTTATGGGTTTACAGATTTTCTTTTTCCCATTTGACTTTTTTTTTTTTTTGTGGTGGTGCTGGGGACTGAACCCAGGTCCTAGTTCATGCTAGGCAAGCGCTCTACCACAAAACCTCATTCCCAGCCCCCATCTGATTTTTTATTCTTTGTTTATTTTAGTGGTAATGACAGCAGTGAAAGGACTTTTGTCCCAGAAACATAATTTTAAGCCCCACTATGTAAATGTAAAATAGTTTAATAATTTTTGGTAAGAATCTCTATCCCAATTCTTTTTTTAAAGATAATTTTTTTTTTTTTAAAGAGAGAGAATTTTTTAATATTTATTTTTTAGTTTTCGGCGGACACAACATCTTTATTTGTGTGTGGTGCTGAGGATCGAACCCAGTGCCAAGCGCATGCCAGGCAAGCGCGCTACCGTTTGAGCCACATCCCCAGCCCTCTATTCCAATTCTTTACAATTTAAAATATATTGAGTAGCCAGGTGCCCTGATGCATGCCTGTAATCCTAGTGACTCTGGAGGATGAGGCAGGAGAATTTAGACCAGTCTAGACAGTTTGAGCAATTTCATGAGGCCTTAAGCAATTAGGGAGAGCCTGTGTGGGGTTGGGGATGTGGCTCAGTGTTAAAAGTTCCTCTGGGTTCAATCACCAGCACCGCCCTGCCCGCCCACCAAAATCCTATCTATCTATGGTCTTTATTTATTCATGTTTTCTTATTCTGGCCTATCATTTTTATGTCAACAACGCTACCCTTCCTATGGTCACTGATTTCCTCCATGTGTTCATGAGTGTTGCCTGTGTATTGGGTATTGTGAACTCAACGATGAGGAGACCCTGTGGCCCTAGAAGCATGTGGTCGTCTCATCTAGACGTCTTGCCATTTTCTCTCTTTCTGTGCTGTATTCTAGCCAGAAGAGGCTTGTTTCAGTTCCCAGGACTTAGAAATCCCATTTGTTTTTACAGCTTCACACTTACCATTTCCTTTCTTAGAGCTTCCTCACTCCAAGCTCTATTCTAACCTCCTCAGGGTTAGATACTTTCATAGCACTTTGTGCTTTTCTTTCCTAGGATGTATTGTTGTTGTATTTAATAGATTTGGTATACTCTGTAGTCCAAAATCTTGTATGGTAGCATATTGACCCTTGATATTCACAGAGGACTGCTTCTAGGTCTCCCCCACAATAATATCCCCCAGGCACTAAAATCTTTGGATGCTCCAGTTCCTTCTATAAAATGATAGAGCTTGCATCTAACCTACACATGTTTTCCTATATACTTTAAATCCTCTCTACATTACTTATAATGTAGAGTAGCTTGTGTTGTTTGGGAATAATGACAAGAACAGAAGATCTGTATATGTTTAGCACAGTTTGAATCAAACATTTTTGATCTGCAGTTGTTATAACTTGTTTGGAGCCCACAGATTTTGAGGGCTGACTATATTTCTGTCACAAGTATGTTCTTCTGAGTTGTTCTACAGAGGTGGGCTTCAGTTTGTGTTGAGCTATAAGGTCTGTTGGTTCATCTTGTAAAAGAGCCTGACCTCTTTTTGGAATAACAGTACAATCTTTAGTCAGGATTAGATGGAGCAAATTAATACTGTACCTTAAACACAGCTCTTGGAATTTCAGGTTACACAGGAGGAAGGACAGCAGTTAGCACGGCAACTTAAAGTAACATACATGGAGGCATCAGCAAAGATTAGGATGAATGTAGATCAAGCATTTCATGAACTTGTCCGGGTTATAAGGTAAGCAAAACATATGCTGGAAGTGTTTTATTAAATTGTTATTTTTAGTAAGAAAGAAAATTGTATGTAGGAGTAGTTCTTTTCTAGGGGTTAATGCACATGGGGTGTTAAATTTTGATTAAGTATACAATATATTCTGAGTACTTCTAAATGTAATTTATTATATTAAAGTAGAAAGTACATTTAGGGATTTTGAGAAGAATAAACACAGTTTCCCAAGGTGATGGTGTGGATGTAGTGATGACAGCAGCTAACATTAGAGTGGTAATCAAATATCTGCCTGATATTATGCTGAATGCTTTAAATGTATTATTATATTTAGTCCTCAATAAAACCCAGGAAGCTAAATACTTTATTTTATATTTACTTTCAGATGAGAAAACAGAAGTACAGATAAGTTAAATAACTTGTTTAAGGTTTAGACATATTAAATGACAGAGCTGGGGCTTGAATCCAAATCTCTGATTCCAGAGCTGGTGTTCTTGGTTTTTACTTCTTACTACCTTCTAAGAGTAAGAGAGGTAGTAGAGATTCAGCAGTCTCATGAAGTGTGAAGCATGATACCCCAGTCTACAAAGAGTTTTTTTCTGGTAGATGGTCTAAGAGGTCCCTAGTGGTTAAGAAAGTGTTTTTATAGGGCTGGGGTTGTGGCTCAGTGGTAGAGCGCTTGCCTAGCATATGTGAGGCACAGGGTTCAAACCTCAGCACCACATAAAAATAAACAAACAAATAAAGGCATAGTGTCCATGTGCAACAACAACAACAAAAAAAGAAAGTGTTTGTGGATTCCGAAGCTTGTGGTGATGGGTTGTGCCTGCTGGAGTTACTGTGTATGCTATATTGCTGCATGAGAGAAAGAAAGATTAAGTTGCTTCAGTGAACTTTCCTCCCTCCCTCCCTTCCTCCTCCTCCTCCTCCTCCTCCTCCTCCTTTTTCTTCTTCTTTTTCTCCTCCTCCTCCTCTTCCTCCTCCTCCTCCTCTTCCTTTTTTCCTTCTTCATTTTTTTTTTCTAGTTAAGACAGTTTGACAAGAACTTAAAATAAGTAGGCTCTTGTTCATTCTATTTCTCAAGTGAATTGACACCTGAGCTGTGGGCTTCTTGGATATTCTTTCTATGGAGCAGGAAAAGTGAAGGTTATAGATTTTAGTTTTTCAGTAGTTTGTTAAAAATCTAAGTCCTGTTGTTGTCAGAGTTTCAGTTTTGCAAGATGGAAGAGTCCTGGAAACAAATGGTAGTGATGGTTGTTTAACAGTGTGAATGTAAATGAATGCCACTGACTTACACAACTTAAAAACCGATTAAGCTGGAAAATTTGATGTTTTATTTAACCATCCCCCATCTTAGTTCTATTTTTGTGTTAAACAACTGGTGAACTGATTTTTTCTTAAAATTTTTTGGAATATCTTGTCCTTCTTTTTGACCCTCAAGAGCTATCCTTATCTATTAATCAAGCGGGAGTGAGAAAGGGAGGTAGAGAAGGCTTTTTGGCTTTTTAAATGCCAGACACTGTCATGCAGATTTAAACATTACAAGATGTTAAATCCTCATAACAGCTGAGAAAGCTGAGTTTTTATTATTCTCTTCTAAGGAGGCCTAGAGAGGTGGACTAAATTGTTTTATACTGACTCTAATAAAAGGAATAAGAACTGCCTGTATACTTTTTTTTTAAATACTTATTTTTTAGTTGTAGTTGGACACAATACTTTTATTCCATTCATTCATTTTTATGTGGTAATGAGGATCAAACCTAGGGCCCTGAATGTACTACCACTGAGCGCTCTACCACTGAGCCACAACCCCAGCCTTGCAAGTATACTTTTTGAAGGTAATTTTATATGGTAGGCTCCAAGGTATGTTTATCCTTAAGTATATTATAGGGTTAAGGAGTCTCAAATAGAGAAGGGAACATGGAGATTACTGAGTCCAGCATCTCATCCAATTCAGGGCTCTCCCATTAAGGCAGCTTAGTTTGTGCTGATGTGTTTGTGCCCCCTTGTTTTGTTTTTCTTTCAAAGATACGCTTGAATCCCCAGTTGAACATGGGAGAGCAAATGCACTTAAATGAGACTTGTCCAAAAAGAATCTGTAAACTGATTACCTAGTAGGAAACTATATTTAGACTTTTTTGTCTTACAGGAAATTTCAAGAGCAAGAATGTCCTCCTTCACCGGAACCAACTCGGAAAGAAAAAGACAAGAAAGGCTGCCATTGTGTCATTTTCTAAGAATCCCTTGAATTTTAGCTACCAACTGCCAGGAAAAGCCCTCATCTCCTCCTCCTCTCCTGATGGTTTACATCATGTTGGTACCTTTCTAGCCTTAGACAAATGATCACCGTGTTAGCCTTAGACCAAGAAGCCGGCTAATCCTTTCCATGAAGCTAATATAATGGTTATTTCCAGACCAATTTAAAGGAAACACTAAGGCTGCTTCAAAGATTATCTGATTCTTTCTAAATACATGTCTACATATACAGACATATTCTTTTTTTAAGGGCTTACATCTTAATAGGGATGAATCAGTTTTGGAACCTAAGCTGTTTGCTAAGCTGAAGTTTTAGGTTGTGAAATAATTTTTAACTTCTGGAATCATATTACCTACTGTTATTCTAACCTCCACAGGAGGGTTTTTTTTTTTTTTTTTAATATGAATTTTTTGCCTATCTTTAAAGATTTTGATGTCAACCTTAGTTAACCTTAAATACACTGAATGGAGTCTACAAAATTGAGACATATCAGACCTTTCTTGATACTACAGCTTTTGTTTCCCAGTGGCCAAAATACCAAAATACCTATTGTATTTATGGATTAAAAACTGCTTATCAAGCCTGTTATGACTCCTCCTCTTGAAGATGATAGTGTTCTATGTGGCCAAATATTTGGACTCATTCTGGACTTGGGCATCTCAATGTGTACTTGGTTTCTTAATTTAACTCTTTCACAGCCATGCTAAGGATAAGAATGAATTATTTCTGTCTGTCTTCCTTTTCAAGTATTTCTGGTTTAAGGGATTCAAAAAAACTAAAGTTGTTTTTGTTTTCTGTAATATAAAATATGGAATTGAGCTTTCCAGAGTCAGAGATGATTAATGTTTTTGCTATATACTTTTATACATTATTTTCTTATTGAACTAGTTAACAAGTATTTTTATATGTTTGTAAGCAAATATGCTTCACAGCATACCTTGTGTATATGTAAAGATAAGTATTTAATTCTCACTGTTCACTTTTAACTGACAAAGAAAAAAAAGTGGAAACTACAGAAACTGTGGTAGAACTTTTACTTGCTGGTCTGATCCTGGTTGTATCTATCTTTGGCCAGTTTTATCCCCATTCAAGAAACCTTCCCAATCGAATACAACTGGATGAGACTCTGAAATCATTTCAATATCCCCTGCTATATATTGACTGTTATATCAAGTATTAATTGTAAAACTTGTAATTGACAATTAGTATAACTGTGGATGGCTTCTGATTTTGTTTTAATTCTGTGGATTGTGTTTAAACAATTCAAAAGTATGTTCCTGATTTTGAGATACTAAGTGGTATTGCACAGTTGTCACTTTATTGAATGTGTACAACAGTCCCATGACCTTTATAGAGCATACCCTTGGATAGCTTCAGGTGCTGAAATTAAAGTTGATCTGTTATCACAAGATGATATTCTATCACTCATTTTGTTATTTTAGTGGTTTTGTGAGAGTGAATAAGTATTAGAAGAAACTTATTTTAGTAGTTCTGTGCCTTTTTCAACATTGTCTTTGGGTTTGAAGCTAAAAGTCACATTGGTTATTTAGTAGGTGAATTTGATATGAAACGTTTTGGTGTTCTTAGTGATTTCTCGATTCGTTTTGTAGGTCAGTGTTTTTCTTTTTAAATGAAGCCTAAAGCAGCTGAAGCAAGGCAGATGATACATTTATTTGAAGATTAATAAAATTACAGTTTTACATTGTACTTTATAATTAAACATTAATTATGTTTCAATCTTGTAAAATTACACTCCAGGAAGATACCAAATTTATCCTGTGTCATTTACTACTTTACTAGCACTATCACATATCCTTCGTAGTGCTTTTAGTTGGGAATTTTGCTTTGCCTTGTTTTGTTATTATTTCTTTTTTTGTTTTGGTTGGTAAAGTTTTATTTCTGTCATAGGCAACTTCACATAAGAGTCTGCTTACATAATGTCCAGATTTAATGGGATACCCTTCAGATTTTATCTCAGTTTTTTTCTTTGTGCTTCGCTTTGGATTATTTTTGTTGCTGTAATCTTCAAGTTCCCTAACCTTTACTTCTACATTTGTTTAATCTGCTAGTCATCCTATCTACTGAATTTTCATTTCAGACGTTTTTTTCTCTACAAGTTCTATATCCTATTTTAGTCCTCAAGTTCATGTATTCCTCTTCTCAGTGGGGTTCATAAGAGAATTGAGCTTTTACTGTCTTATTTGTTGTGTGTTATAAATTAACTTTTCATCTCTGCAGCTAAAATAGTTCTTAGCTATGTACCATCTTTGGGCAATTGAGGAATTAATCACTCAGTAAACTCTTCAGGGCTGTCTTTTCTCACAGGTTGAGAAAGGCTGCTTTTATTATTTGAACATGGTCTTAATAGTTTTAATGTTTTTGTTCATCTCTTTCACTATTTGGAATTGTTTCTGTTGCCTGATGTTTCTCTTATTTCACATTTTCTTTTTCACGCATTTCGTAAATTTTGGTTGGATGAGAGACATTGAATGCTTTATGTTGGGTGTCTAGATTGTATTATCTTCATTTGCAGATTTTGAGGCTTTGTTCTGGTAGTCAGCTAATTTACTTGCTGTTCATTCTGGTCTGTTCAAGTCTTGTTCTGAAGCTCAATATAGTTTCAAGTAGCCTTTTTTCTCAAGATAGTTTAGTTTCACTACTTAAATGTGGCCCTTTGGGGGACTCTACTAAAAGCCCTGAGTGATCAGTAAGGACTTTACACTTTGTCTTGTGTGAATTCAAACAATTCCCAGCCCCAAGCTATTCTAGTCATAGCTCTTGGGTCATTCTTTGATCAATCTCCAGAGCTTCACCCTACACTTATGTACTTTAATAGTTGGCAAAGACTTATTGACTGTACTATTCATGGATCTCCTTTTCTGGGTATCCCTTCTCCCTTAAGAACTTTGTCCAGTTACTTTCAGATGCTGAGCTCCAGTGTCAGTCTTCTCAGCTCAGGGAAACTTTTGAGCCCTGCTTGGAGTCTCCTGCCCCTTCTACAGTCTGGAATGTGCCTCTAAGCAGAAAGCCAGGGCAATCTTAAGGCTTACATTACTTGTTTCTTTTCCATTTGGGATTATAGTGCAGTACTCCCTGGTCTGAAAACAGTTGTTTTGTACATGTACTCTTAAGTTTTTTTGGTGGGGGAAGTCTTGGGGATTGAACCCATAAGTCCATTACCACTAAGCTTAAATCCTTCTCCCTTTTAAAAGTATTTTTGTGACAGGGTCTTGCTAAGTTGCTGAGATCTCACTAAATTGCTGAGGCTAGACTTGAATTTGTGATCCTCCTGCCTCAGCCTGCCAGGTTACTGGAATTATAGGCCATCACATCCAGCCAATTCTGTTTTTTTGTTTGTTTTTACTTTGTTTTACTTTTGAGAGAGAGGGTTTTGCTGTATAGACTAGGCCAGCATCATACAGGACCCTGAGTTGAAACAATCCTCCTGACTCAGCTTCCTGAGTCAATACTACAGATATGGACTATCCCACCCAGTTTAGTCTCATGTTTTAACTGTCAAAATTAGGAGGATAAATCTGTTTCATAACTTCCTCATGATAAAAAAATTGAAGTGTCTGTTCTCCCATTTGATTTCTTTCTCCTCTTTCTTCAACTACTTCTGCTCCCCTCCTTCCTCTATCCCCTTTCTTCTACCCCCTACCCCCTCCTCCTTCTCTTCCTACTCCTTTTTTGTTGTACTGGGGATTGAACCCAGGGTGCTCTACTACTGAACTGTACCCCCAGCCCATTTTACTTTGAGAACAGGGTGTTGCTAAGTTGCTGAGTCTGGCCTCAGGCTTGCTATCCTCCTGCCTCAGCCTCCTGAGTAGCTGGGATTACAGGTATGCACCACCACGTCTGGCTCCTATTTTATTTCTGTTTGTAGAGTCAGAGGTTTAGTTCTCTGAATCTCTGACTTGAAAACTTTTTTCTCTTTATGTGTCGTGAGTAGTTCTGGTCTATGTGGCCATTATTTTCTCTCTTAATTGGGGGTTGGAAAACTTTTCCCTTAAAGAGATAGATAACTAAATGTCATGTTGGGCTTTGAAGGCCATATGGTCTCTTTCCCAACTACACAATTCTACCATTCTAGCACTGTGAAACAGCCATAAACAATGCATAAATAAGAGAAAAAATGTGGCTGAGCTCCAATAAAACTTTGTGTATACTGAAATTTATGTTTCATGTCATGGTCAAATGTCATGAAATACTCATCTTTCACATAAGTTTCCCATTCATTTAAAATTGTAAAGACCATTCTTTATGAAAACAGATGGTAGGGTAAATTTGACTCTTGGGCCATGGTTTGCCAGCCCTGGTCTGTGCCACGTTTAACATTTGAGGTTTCTACTTAACTTCAGAATTTCTTATGTCTCTTTATTTTTGTGGAAATTCAGTAGAATTTCCTGAATGTATGATGATGAATTTCTGTCTTATGAGTTTTCTCCCTATGTTGCTTATTAAGAGACTTATAGTATTTCAGAATTGGACATTATGCTCTAATTGGTGCACATGTTGCTTTGGTGATTTGCTAATTTTAACAGATTTGTAGGATTGGAATGTTATGTTATAAATTGGTCTCTTACATTATCCTTTGATTTTTAAAATTTGATATCACAAGGTTGTACATACTCAAGGTCTAGCTTTGCTCTTCTTTTTAACTTTTCATCACCACTTGATTTGTTTTAATTCATTTTCTTCTTTTTCTCATTGCTGAACATTTGATTCTATTGAACGGATAATTGGGAGGTAAACAGGAGGAGATGACGATCAAGTGATCATTTTCAAATTCTCATCACTATCTAATTAAGGCTATTTAACCTGTGACTGCCTCTAAAGTTTCAAGTATTTTTTTTTTTAAAGCAAAATGGTATTTTAATTGTTAAGAAAAGGTATTTTAATGAAAAATACTTGACTGAGCATATTTTTTGGGGGATTTAGGTGTTCTGGAAAATAGATGAATATGGAACTATTCATTCAGATGACTTGGAGTCTAATAGAGGAAGATTAAGAATGACACAAACGCACGCTGGGTCTCCATCTTTCAAGGAAAAGTATGAAAAGCACGCTAAAAGCATTGTCTAGTGCAGCTGATGGGAGGGTTTTTCAAGGAAAAATCTTAGTTAGAAATGATGTTTTTGCTGGAGTTCAACAGATTTGTAGGATCTGAGATGGCAAGGAAAGAAGAGTGATGTGGCAGAAAGACTGGGAAAAGCCTGGCCCAAGGCAGAATGCAGGGTGTGTGCTGAGATTGGAACCTTGGTCTAAAAAGGTTCTAGTGCAAAGGAAAAAAATATCATCACTTAGACTGAGATCAGGTTGTGGGGGGGGGCTTTAAACAGGATGGCCTCTCTGTATGTAATAGGAAACTGCCAAGGATTCTCAATAGGAGTTTCCTGGATCTAATCTTAGTGGTAGTGTGAATGCAGAGAAGTGCAAATTTAAGAAGGGGACGTCAGGCAAGAGGTTGTTGGAATCCTGGAATCTGCCCTCTTATTATCATAAACTCTTTGTGAGGACAGAGTCATGTACTTTGTTTTTATTACCTTACTCATATGGCTTGGCATGTGCAGAAAAATAACTTGACTGACAAATGAATGATTTCAGAAAAAGATGATGAAGACCTGAGTAGAATGGGGAGAAGGAGACTGAACATCAGAGGTACATCTTGGAAATAAGGCTCTAAAATATTGAATCTTGTTGAGCAGAATGATAGTAGTCCTATTAATTAAAATAAGGAGCTCAGGCAACTCTAATGATAGTGACAGGAGGGCTAGTCAGGAGGCATTGGGAAATGGGGATTATTGTTTCAGAAGGAGTAGATGTTCAGATTTGGAATTTATCAATTTTAAACTAGTGAATGAAGAGAGAGAAGTGGATAATACCCATTAGAGAGTGTTTCAGAGAAGATCCCAGGATAAAATTTTATGGGAAAACAAAGACTTTGGGGAGTAGAAAAGTAAGAGGCAGCAAAAAGCCAAGAGCAGCAGCCAGAAACTGAAGAGAACCAGGAGCCTGTATTGTCCAGGAGGCCAGGAGAACACATAGGGATGGTAAAATGCATTAAAATGCATTGGGTGCTATGCAGAGGACTGCGGGGTGAGAGGCAGCAGTGGTAGTTTTCAGGTCACTGGTGACTTCCTTAGATTCTTTTTTTAGCTGTCTGGTTGTGGAAACTAGATAAGAATGAGTTGTGTAATTGGAGAAACTAAATGTGAGTTATTTTGAGAAATTCAGTGGTAAAAATTAGGTTGCTGGGGCAGTTATCTTGCTTTAGGGGTAGGCTGTTAGAGGAGTAAGAAAGGGAGCCTGTGCAAGGTATTTAATCACAGGTATGTCTGTACCAAATCTGGAACTAGGTGTTACTGTCTACATACTGAAGCCTCTGAAAGATTCTGAAAGCTTGGGGTTTGCAGGCTCACATCCCTTTCTGATCGGGGAGAATGGCATGGTGCAGAGCTTCTTAGGCATCTGTTAAAGCTCCAGTTTAAGGAAACATTTAATCTCCAGTTTTATGGGCTGAACCTTTTGCTAAGTGTAATGAAAAATGAATTAACTAGGAAAATTACCATTTTCTTGGGTATTGTGGCAATGTCAGATGAATATAAAAGTTTTTAAACACTTGCTTTCCATTTCTAAATCTCTTTTGTGAATGTTTTCAGGTTATTGGTCTTGCTCTGAGTAGTACCAGTATAGTGGTGAGGGGAGTAAGAGATTAAGCTATGTTTCACAAGTGGCCCTCTGACTCTCTAGGTGGGCAAATAAGTTTAGTTTAGGATCACCCAAGATCACCTGTTGGAGTACAGGAGTTGTGTATTCCAAAACTTTGAAAAACAAAAACTGTACTTTTACAAACTCCCAAGTAAATTGTAAAGAATAAATAGTCTTGAGTAAGATGTTTGCTCTTTTTCTCCTGTTAGTACTTAAAAACTATTTGAGATAAAGAAAAATGTTTAAGTATGTAACTACTAAAAATGTGAGAACTATTATCAGTAGGCTAAATATGGGAAGAGCATTATGAGAAAATGTTAATGCTGTCCTATGTTAAGATACCATAAATGTTAAGTGGAAAGTCTTAAATTACATTTTGCTATGATGATAACTGTAAAGATTATGCATACTTATTTTATCATGACTTTTTTATTATAAGTGATTGAAATGCAACTCAAACTCGCTTCAACACAAAGTGGGCATTTACTAGTCTATGAAGAAGTGAGGGATGGGCAGAGTAGAGTAGGCTTTCATTGAGTCCACAAGGACCTGCACTCAAGGTGAGAACTGCTCCATTTTGAAGGTCAGGTAGAGGAGTTCCTTAGTATGAGAAAACTTGTGTTGATTCTGAGGTCAGAAAAGGTAAACTGTTCCCAGCTTTCACAGCTATTCAGGTGCAGCAGTCGTTTGAACTTAGGATTCCCCAGGTTTAACCATTACACAGCTTCTGCTACTCCACCCTATGGAATACATAAGGCTTCTGAACCCACAAGATTTCCGAAGTAGGGAAATCGTTATTTAAATGTGACATTTTAGAATAGATCTTTTCCTTTCAGTTTCAAAGGATTTAAATTGAAGAATTAGCTTCATGCTAATTAACATTCAGCTGCTATTTATAATTTGTTACTGCATCTCAATCATTTTCAAAAGGGACTGATTTATTTTCAGTCTCCCTACTTTGGGCAATATTGAAGAACAATATGAATCATTCTATTAAAACTAATAGCACCAAATAGCAAAGTAGTGGAAATGGCTGTCTTCCTTGATTCTGTGTTGTAACTAGAGATTAAACATTTATGGTTTAATCTAGTTTGAATAATAGTACCCATTTCTTTAGGGTATAAATATTTAACTCCTTTCTAAGCAAACTAATACCATGTAACAAAATTTCCAAAACTGTTTAAAAAACAAAACTAAAAAAAACCCTCCAGGTCAGATTCCATTAAACAATATCTGGAGAGGAATTTTTGCAGTTGTGTTTTCAGATTTTTTAAAAATTTATTTTTATCCTTCATTGCCGGAAACATAGGCTAAACAGAAATAGGTCACAGATAATTTGTGAGTAATTTTTGTATATTGACTTTTTAGCAATGATCTTGATGTAGGTTAAGTTTCTGGAGAGTTGAAGTGACGTGAGAATGTGTAATGTACCCTTACTTCTTGGAAGGGAGTACAAAGGCTTTGAGTATGCCTAACACATATTTAGTACACAAACTTCAAGTGAAAAACAGCACAAATTCTTTTTGATTTTTTTTTTTTTTCTTCAGTTCTGGGTCTAAAGAAGCCTAGGTTTTATTATTTGCTACAACAGATTTTCTTCAAATAAAATGCATTGGCAAGGCAACAGGTAAGTAACCCAGTGTTTGACTGGGAAATGTATCTCTGAACTTCTTATTGTTATCTTTTGTGGATGTAAATAAGATAACTGGTTTGGCACTGATAAAAAATATGTACAATTATATCTGTTTTTTATTTGGCAGTTTTTCTTATAATCTTTACCATCTCAAGTGGAAGTTCAAACGGATTGCATTTTTGTAGTAAAAAGTCTTTATTTCCAAAATGATTAGCCAGAAAAACTATAAACCAACTAACAGAAGACTTTGGTAAGAAAGAGATTTGACACTTTTTATAAATTCCCCAATGCAAACAAAAAACACTTGTGTAGAGAAGCATGTTACCTGTTCTTAGCCATTAACCAATTACCTGATTTTAAATCTTCAAAATCAAGACTAAAAATGTACCCAACAGGGACCAAATAAGAACATGAGACACTAGGGCAGCTTGTCTTAGAGTTACTTAGGCATCACCATCTTAGAGAACTTTGAATATCAAGATAGCTAGATGTTGCAAAAGTGGGCAGATTCTATAGCAGGACTTTGTTGTTGTTGCCCAAAGTGGAAAATTAAACCTCCTATTTTTTTTTTTTTTTTTTAATATTATGCTCCTTTGGGGGAAGAGAGCAATTCATTGAAGAATTTTTAAAAAATAATGTTGGAAACAACTCAAAACTCCAGAGTAACTCAGGGATGTAATAGCCCCTTCAGATAGAGTAAAACCCATATCTTACTGAAAACGATTGATTTGGATAACAATTGTTAAAGTATCCAACCATTTGCACATTTAGTTAGCTTAAAAACACAAACAACAGACCCAATGAGTTTTTTATTGAATAGTCTCTCTTGTGTTAAAAGAAAATACATATTTCAGGGCAATAGCATATATGTGTTGTTTGAAATATCCTGAAGTATTTAATGCAAATTCTTAAAAGTAGCATATCCAAAGCATTGTATGCATCTCGCCCATGGTATATATTTGGATTAAGCAGTAATAAAAAAAGGCCTGCAAAAGAAGTGAAACTATAGTTTTAACAATAAATGCATGAGCAAAAACTGTCAGTGGGCTCAACTGAGAAAATAGTGCTTTTACACTAATCATTGGTAGTCAGTCTCCCTGAATTTGGTGTGCTTATAATGGCTTAGAAGGGAGTAGATTTCTCATATCCATGAGAACCAGAGCCCTGGTGTAGAAAGCTGACACAGGCTTATCTTTGTACCAGAATTTCAGCTTGATTCCATAATATTTTTTTCTCTAGATTTTGTCTTAAGTCTTTTTCTCTCTATATATAAAATTTTATGACTAAAAAATAACTTAGGTTCAGAGATGGTAGTTTTGTTGAAGAAATGATATGGGGGCCTTTGGGCAGACTTAGTAAAATGTTGGTATAACTAAAATGTTTTCTTTTTAGAAACTGATTTGAAAACTTCAAAGTCTGGATAGATATATAGGAAGATTTGAAAACTCAAGGCTTGGAACTGGCAGGAAAATTTGGGTGCCTTGGCCTTGCTTCCAATAAGGATCTTTTATCAAAGCATTCATAAAGCTAGCTTCCTTAGGAGAATTATGATACCAAAACCCAAAGCAAAACCAAGGGAAGACAACTTTCTATACCCATACCCTTCAACACTGATGTAAGAACTGGTTCCATTTAAATACAACAGTCATCATTTTCATCCTTTGGGGTATCAGGAGCCAATATTAGGAGGCAAGGTAAATGTACATAGAGTTTCTTAGTGTATGAATAAAAGCTACTCATATCAGTTCTCCTTCGGACCATTTTCCCCCAAGAACTTATAATGACTGAGTAGACTTAACAAGAGACTTAAAGTTCCACTAAATGAAGAGAGATAGGCAAATGGAAGTTTTCTGCAAGAATGAACAGGTCAAAGATAAGAAAGAGGGGAATCTGTTCTTTTCATCTGACAGGTGTGTTTACTACTTGCTGCACCCTGGCACCCAGGCACACAGTCATTTCCAGACACAGTTCCCCCTCCATGTGGAGGAGGCCAGGGTCTCTGTCCTGCCTGGCCAGGTGGATGCTCCAGAGGAACATGCTTCAGTTTAGTACAAGGCAACTGACACTAATTTCTCTGTAGGAAGAGGGCCAAACATAATTGAGGGAGCCCCACATGGCCTGTACCCACCAAAAAGTATCCACAAAGGACATCCCTGGTATCCACAAGACTATTGGGCAAACAACACTGCAAAAATGAAAACTAAACAAGCAAACAGTCCAACCATTGGTGACTCTGGAATCTCGAGTGCAGCCCTGGGAAACTTGTATCCCTGCTAACAAGGGTGAACGTTGCATGCTCTGATCTCCTTCTTGTCTTTGCAGCTGGTAAACTGGGAGCTTTTGAACCTCTTCTTCACAGTCATGTAGCGTTCTTGAATCCCACCTCCACACAGTTTGGTGCATTCTGACCAGGCTGTCCATGGGCGCATCCTACAGCCTGGAAACATGAGAATGCCTGGTTAGATCAGGAGAATTGGAGTGCTGACCTGAAGAATTCATTTGTCTGGACTCCTTCTCTGCTTCTATATCTAATGATTTGTGGAATTAACTAATTGTTAGAGTCTTCATTAGGGACTATTCACTCATATGTGATAGATTACAAAACAAACAATCAAAACCATTCATGCTTTTTGGTTCTTCTGTGAAGGGGCAGAGTTCAGTTCTTTACCCTTTGAATCTGAGCTTGGCAACGTGACTTGCTTTGACCAGTGGCTATCTTCCTAGGAGGATTATGGCACCAAAACACCAAACCAAACCAAGGGAAAACTGCTTTTTGCATACTCAGTAACTTTGATCTGTGGTATAAGCACTGGTTACATTTAAGCAAAGCAGCCCATCAATTGAAACAGCTTGAGAAAAGTTGCTAAGAACCTTTCCACCACTGTTTGAATCTGGATAAACCTATGGGAGAAACCATGTAGAGAAAGGCCCAGCTATCCCTTGATGCCCCAGAAAATCAGTTGAGGCCTGTATGGCCCATGTAGCTCTTTGATTGTGGCCACATGAATGAGAATGAACACAAGCTAGACCTCAGAAGAATAATCCAGCTGAATGAGCTCAAGTCACTGACCTGCAGCATCATGTTAATAAATGATCTTTTAAAAAGCTGCTATTTGGGGGGCTGTGGCTGTGGCTCAGTGGTAGAGCACTTGCCTAGTATGTGTGAGGCGCTGGGTTTGATTCTCAGCACCACATATAAATAAATAAAGGTCCATTGACAGCTAATTTTTTTTTAAAATGCAAAAGTGAAAACTAAACAAGCAAACAGTCCAACCATTGGTGACTCTGGAGTTGCTTGTGAGGCAGCAACCACTCAAAGAGCACAAAACAATTCTTTGTATGTCTTGTTCCCTAAGTTTAACCTCCCAAATACTAACTAAAGAACAATTACTTGCTTTTTCTACTTAGAGTAAACTTGCCTTTCTCAAATAAATTTTCTTAACCCCTAGAGATCAGATTTTTTGTTTTCATGCTTCCACAGCTCACTATCTACCCTACTTCGAACCCATCACATTTATGATCATGCATTAGATATCTGTTTACCATACTATGGTTAAGTTTCATGGTGAAACTAAGAGCCTAGCATATAGATGGCTTTAATGAATGTTGATTGGTTGACCATGTGCAATAGGTATCTTAATGTGTGAACAGCTCCCTAAAGATAGGACAGTGTACTGGTAGCTTCTCACATCTGTACACCTCTTTCATCATCATCTCAGGTAGAGGTAAAGCGCCCCTCCCCCTTACTGGGGATTGAACTCCCATGGGCACACTACCACTGAGCCACATCTCTAGCCCCTCCTATCCTTTAATTTGTTCTAAAATTTGAAACAGGGTCTTGCCAAGTTGCCCTGGCTGGCCTTGAATTTTCAATCCTGCTTCAGTCTCCTGAGTAGCTTGGGATCATAGCCTTGTGCCACCATGCCTGGCATGAGGTAGAGTATCTTACGGAAGCATAAAGGGGTCATTTGAGCTGCACCTTTAAAAATAATTAGAAATGGCTTGACAAATTGGTCTTAACTTTTTTGTAGGTACCTTCCTCACCCTTCCAGGGAATCCAAAGAAACACTATCAGTCTGTGCCCAAGGCTTAATTGTGGATCTTCCCAACTCACTGTCTCATTGGTTTGTGAGGGGTATTGCTCTCTTAGCTTGGGTTAGTTTATTCAGCAGTGCAGCCCCAGGCAGGGATTATTTATTTATTTATTTTAAGTCCTAGAACTCCCTCAAGTTATGCTGGAGGAGGACCTATACTCTTTTTTTTTTTTTTTTCTGCTGGGCTACAAGCAAAACTTAATAACTGGTTTCTGTGCTTCTGTTTTTGCCTCTTCCAAATGACCCAACACAGGTCTGTTAAAATCACTCTTGCTTGAGACCTTCACCTAGAAAATCAAGTTCCAAATCCTCAGTCAGCAACTGGCCTTTTATGGTCTGGCTTTCTTCAGTCTGGTTTCCTGCCTCCCTTCCTCGTCCTCTGCTCCATCTGTATACCATCTGTTGCTTGAATATATACTCTTGGGTATCTCTGTGCCTTGGCAGTTGCTATTTCTGCTGGCTGGAATACGTTTCTTGAACTGGCAAACTTCACATTCTTCAAGGCCCAGTCTTAATTTTCCCAGCTTTGGCTTCACCCTAAATTCAAGTCAGTGTAAGATGCTTATTTCTGGCCCCATTAGCAGTTGGTTCATTGTTCCTTTGGAGCATTTATCACTTATTTATCATGGCAGCCTTGATCCATGGTATTTGAAGAAATAAAACTCAAGGCTGACATACTGCTGCTAAACTTGGTGGTTAACCTTGAAAAAAATAAATCAAGGAGCCATAGGCTGGGGCTGTCTTGGCTGAACCACACCCTTAAAATGGGTAACATTCCAAGAGGTCCTGGAAAACATTTCCTAAATAAGGATCAAGACTTCTGACAAACCTATGCCATTATTTCACCCCTTTGGAAGAAACAAATGGGGTTAGCAAGTTATAAATGTGATTTTGAGCAAGGTTCGACAAGACTTCTGGTTTTTATATATGCAGAGGAAGGAATTATACAATTTCTAAAGGCTTGTTCTTTGAAAATTTATATTTGGCAGATTATCATTACATTTCTAAAACTTTCCTTGGTAAAGACCCCTCCTAAATTATGATTTTTTTCTCAAATATTCATGTAAATAATATGTATCTAAAAAGTCAATGAAATCTTTCCCCCATTCTTTTTTTGAGCTGCACACTGGCAAGTGTATGTACCTGGAAACTGCTCCCCGTCAGACTCTTCCCTCAGCTGCCCGCTCCTCCGGCTCTCTCGAGCCTCTCTCCAGCGCAGCTTCTGGATGGATGGATTTCGAATGCATTTCCGGATGCGGCACTTCTTTCGCTGTATAGTTTCTGGGCAAGGTGCGCCTCCAAACTGAGGTTCCATTTGGATCATCCGGGTTCGAATCATGTGGCCTTTCCCACATGACTTGTTACATTCTGACCACTGGGACCACTCAGTGAGTTCACAATCAATGGCTGACAAGACACAGATGGGCATGAGTGTATCTCACATCTGAAACAAGATATGGTCACTTATACTTGTTTGAAGTCTTACCAAGCCTATAGATTGTACCAAGCCTAAAAATGTGTGTACAAAAGGAATAGGCTCCATGAAGCAGAATGACATTATCCATCCCACATGGTCAGTAAATAGAGGCAGGATTGGTGCCAGGTCATGACCCACATTCTGTATCTTGTTTTTGACTCAAGAAGGTGTTGAGGGACTTTAAAGGTATGTTCAGAACCTCTTGCCCTGCTGCATAAGCTTCTAGAATATTGTTCAGTCAGCCTAAAGTGGCACAGACCAACCTCCCACAGTCTGCAAGGACTCAGAATTTCTTAAGGAAGACATAATTTACTGGTGGTGTTTCTTGGAGCAAGGCTGCCTCCCTGGGAAGAACAAGTCAACAAGATAACTGGTGGCTTGACCCCTGGGGACCAATACAAAGGAAGGAATAGTGGCTTTCTTAAGACCCAGGCAGCTTTTCTAGTTTTCAGCATCATTCCGTGTCCTATATATGGTGGTCTATGCAAAAAATACAGGAGTCAGAAATGGGAAATTCAGCAGAGGGTCAATAGCAAGTGCTATTTTATGGTTTATCATAGTGCAAGATCCAGCAAATTCTTTGGGCAGCACCTCATGAATGTAAAGGGGGAATAACAGTGATCTGATTTGCAGGATGTGTTGTAGGAGGCAAATGATTCCACACTCTATTGGCTTTGCAGAATGAGAGCTAGGCTGGATCTAGGAAATACTCATTTTGTTAAGTAGTTTCAGGCCTTTTCACCTGCGGGAGCTCAGGAAGCTTTCTTAGCTGTAAACGGGGATGATGGTGTTTTTCTCTCTTAGGTTGTGAGGATTAAAGGAGACAATGCTCCCAGTTAACAAAGTTCTACGTAAGTGTTTCCACCACCCTTTCTCCGTTGGGCCTTATGAAGACTTGTTTCAGTTGTAACTGTCCCTGTCAAAGGGTGTGGGGCCCTAACCTGATGAGCTGGGTTGACTTATCAGGCCAATTGTAGTTATTTTAAACATCATACTTTATTTGGTTGATGGTGCAGGTTATCCATACATGTGATCCAGTCTAGCTAAAACAGCTCAGGAACTATCATAGATCATCAGTTGATGTCTGCACACTTTGTGCTGGTTACTGGGTTTATTCCTCAGAGCAACCTAGGAAGTATTTCCTGATCATACAGATCAGGATACTGAGGAACAGGGATGTTAAGCAGTCTGCTGAAGGTTAGGCAACCAGTAAGGACAGAGCTGGGATTTGAACCTGAGTACTAGAAAGGGGAGGAGACTTGACAGACTGCCAGTGCATACTAGAGGAAGCCAGAAAACATCAGAGCAAGCAAAGTGTGCTTGCCCTTTTATCACCTAAGAGAGCAGCTGTCGTGGAAAGCTGGCCAGAAAAACTCCACAAATCTCTCTTCTTGGGAGATTTGTCCCCGTGTCATAAAAACAGCTGACTATAGATTTTGGAGGAGATGGGGGTAGATAGCACGTTTTAGAGAACTTGGCTTGTTTTCTTGCTGTCTTTTACCAGGCTGCTAGAGTCATTGATTTAGTGTCTGGTTCAAAGGGTTCAAAAATAGTCATAGGGAGGAAGAGCAGGATGAAATAGCTCAGAAAATTCATGGATCAGAGAAGTCCATAATTGGAGATGGGACGAGGAGAAGAAGTGAGTGTGTTTTATATACATGTCTCCCATTTAGACATCATAACCACTTGCAGTTTTTGGTAATGAGAGTGACTGAAGTGTTACATAACTATGCCAAGACAGACCCAAACCCTACTTTTAACTCCCCATCAAATCATTTACTATAGATTCTAGCGGCATGATCACAGCACTGACCTTGTTCAGACTTCTCTGGATTCTGGAACTTAGGAGGGGAAGGGGGAGGGGTTTCCAGGACCCAGGACTTACGGCACTCTGGCAGCATGCACTTCTCCACCTGCTCCAGTTCCTCGTTGCAGTCTCCAAGTTCCGCAAGAGATTTGAGCATCCGCTGGCGGGTCCGCATGCCCTTCCCACAGGTCACGCTGCAGTCACTCCACTCAGACCATGGAGACAACAGGCATGGGATGGTGTCTAGGTGAAGAGTCAGGTTTTCCACTGAGAACAGTTTTCTTTGATCTTGGCCTCACAATGCCCCAACCCTGTCCCTTGCTGTGGCCCCTGGAGTAAAATGGAATTGTGAATCCCTGGAGCAAGAAGTGGCTCTGCACTCTACTGTCCTTCTTGATACTTTCCTGCATCTCCTGTGGCCCAGCTGTTGTTCATGACCAGACATCAGATGAGGTCAGTGATGTGAGCTTACAAGTTCCCACTTGAAACAGCACTGAAGTTCTGAGTAGGATCTTACTAGAGATAAAACATTCCACATCCAAGAATTATGCACTAAAGGATAGGCTCAATACTGCATTTTTGGACTTTGATACTGAAATCTCTAGGGTGCGTATCTACTTGAGTGTGTGTTTACCTTGTGTGTTGATGTGTGGGTCTAATGCATTTTTGCATGGAGCAAGAATGGAGACCCGGCTTGGGGAGTGCATGCCTTGCCTAAATTATTATTCTTCCCTGCTGCCCCAAGAAAGATGCTTCTGTGAAAGAACTACAGAATTCTATCCAAAAGCCACCAGTTTGCCGTTCTAGCATTGCTTAGAATATCCACCAAAAAAGGCCAGTCTCTGGGTCTGGCTCTCATCTTACTCCTGGCAGCACCCTACAAAGGTGTTGGGCCATGCTTTCCCCCTGTGCTTGTCACCTCTGACCTTGATGTGGTTGTAAGGAGTGCTCTGGTATTCCACCTCCCATTCTGGGTCCTCTGCCCAGTGCCCTCCCCACACCCACTCACGGCACTCGGGCATCATGCATTTCTCCACTTGGGATGTCTCAGCCTTGCACATGGAGCCATCTGCTGGGCTCATCTTGACCATGCGGTGCCGCTTCTTCATGCCCATCCCACAGGTGGCACTGCACTCATCCCATTCACCCCACTCGGTCATCAGGCAACTGCTGGGAGCTGGGTAGTACAACAGAGTTGGAGTCATGCCAGTGGCTTCTGGGTCTGCTTGCTCGTGCCCATCCTCCCTCTGTGGCTCCCCAACTCACAGCACTCCTCGTTGACTGTGCACTTCTCTGTCTCCTCGGTGGGCAGTGTGCACACAGAGCCGTCCTCTGGAAACTGCTTCACATACCTCTCTCGGGACCGCATGCCCATGCCACAGGAGATGCTGCAGGGGGACCAGGTGATCCACTCGGACATGGTGCAAGTGGAGCCATCTGCAATATGCCAAAGTGTGCAGGAAGCTCAGCGTGTGTGGTGGGTAGGGGCAGGAGTTGGCTGGGGACCTTGCCATGGGAACTTCTCACCAGCAAGAATCCAGAAAGGAACCACTGGCATTCAAGGTTTGTTAGGTAGTGGAGGAGAGAATATAAAAGGTCTAAATCTAAACCCAGAATTGTTCTCTAAGAGTAAATATCCCTTTTACAGGTATGTGGGGCTCTCAAAATTACTCTTAATCCTGTGAAAACAATTAAAAGATGCTTGAATGGATAGAATGGTGATAATGCATATGCGCACACTAGTGTTTATATAACTCATTACATTTGTGTGGACACAATTTATATTTATGGATACTTTAAAAATGCTTAAATTTAATGCTTAAATTCTAGACTGTATACACACAAATGCATATATAATATAAATGTACATATAATTTAGTGTACATATTTAAGTCATAGTTCATTTATAGTCTAAAATGTGTCCATACATCTAACACCAGTAAATAAAAATCCATGTCTTTAGCCTCTAATCACATCAAATGCTCAGTTGCCATGTGTGCCTGGTGGCTACTGTATTGGACAGTGTGGATATAGAACATTTCTACCATCATGGAAAGTTCTTTTGGACAGCACTGGAAGAAATGATTCATTCTGAGATATGGTATAAGCACTTTTGTTCAGAGGAAATGGAAACTTTAATTATTGTCTAAAGCTATGAGTTCTAGAAAACCAGAGGAAGGAACTTTGTTCTGAGGATAGCGTGGTGGGCTATGAGACACAGGGCTGATCTGTGCCCAAAGAGCAAATTACAGCAACTGAACAGACATCTCAATGCCCCTGTTGAGGATGGTAATAAAAAAGACAATACCCCAGCTGCTGACCAGGTGGGGGACCAGGGGTCATGTCTGAATGCCAGGAGAGAGGAACAGAGGAAGGCTGAGGAAAATAATATAAGCTGCTTATTTCTAAAGAGGAAAATGAAGTCATTTGGCCATCCATCCATCCACTCACACATTTGTTCATGAAGATTTAATGAATGCTTAGTGGTATGATATTGTCCTATGAGAGAATGGCGGTAGGGGTGGAGACGGATACATAATTTGACAGTAATTCCAGGTATTGAAAATGGAACAAGAGAAGCCTAGGGAATGGGGCAGCACAGAGGAGGGAACATTTGCTCTGTCTTTGAGTTGTGGGTTAAATTTCATATCAGAAAGCACATCTGAGAACACTTTTGTTGAGTAGAGGATATTTGCATTTGAGGGGCTGGCTTCTGCAAACACCCCTTTATAGAGACTGTATGTGTGTGTGTGTGTGTGTGTGAGAGAGAGAGAGAGAGAGAGAAAGGAGAACTAAGGTCCAAGTGTGCAAAGTTTGCAGCCAGCCTGTGCCCGTCCACAGACTGTCAACTTGCACATACATGGTGTCTGACATTGTTATTTAGCTCATGGACTGTGGCTAGACAGTGTTGATGATGCACAGAAACCCCATACACTGGACCTAACTAAAGACAGCAGGTACAACCAATTAGGTAATTATATTCTGGTGTTATACAGTTGCGGGTATAGGACTTGACAAGCCATAATTCAGTCTTACCATGGCCTGGCAAGACATTGCCTTGGACAGGGTGAATATGGTTACTGACAACTTGAGTGTGTTCTGAGAGGACATGCTGGAGCTCAAGAAGCTCCCATCTTCAAGTACCCACCTCCACAGAGTCCTTAGGTGCCTTTACTGAAAAGGTGCCTTTCAGTACTGCAGTGTAATGTTGATTGTGTCAGATGTGTGTGCTTGTTTTTAACCATGCTTTTACCCTGGTTCTCTGTAGGACCATTTCACCAATAAATTAAGCCAAGGAGTTTGCACATGAGCAACAGGACTCATCTTAATTTGCAAAAGATCCCTCAAATGGTCCCTTGGAAGATGTATGAAAGTAGGGAGAGATGTCAAAGGCTAGGCTAAATGGCTTGGTCCGGATCATTAGGAAGAAACTTGATGAAGATGCAGTTGCTATAATATAATGATGTACATTCATCTTATAAAAATAATTTTTAAAGAATGTTCAAAGGAATCTCTTCTTCCTCCCCATTTAAACCATTTCCCTTAAATAATTCAGTGTAGAAGGGATGTGGGTATAAGGAGTTGCTACTAGTGTGCATACACCCCAGGTACAAAGAACAGACCCAGCCCAGAACTGTCATTACCTGCTGGGAATCACCTGAACTGGTATAAGGATAGACTCTTTGTGGAGCAGGAGATTAAAGGCCTCAATTTTCACTGTAGCCCTCAGCTCCACAGCCCTAAGAAAGCACCTTCAACATTAATCTGTCAGTCACATTCTTCCCCTGTTTGTAGGAATGACCTCTCTATGGCAAGGTTTGTTCACCTCCAAAGTGCCTTATTTTGGGCAAAAACTAGTTAGCAATAAACCATATGTGAGTGCAGTCCAGAGAGGTATTTAAGGACAGGCATTTAAGCCTGTAGCCAAGAAGAGCTGGGGAGTGAATGATTGTAGGGGGTAAGGTTTCTTTTCCTCTGCGTGGAAGTGGCTTTCTTCCTGCTGTGCACCATAGCTTGTATGTGTCTTCCTGCAGCCTCACTGCACCTCTGAGAGAATAAGATGAGAGCGAGAATATAGGTCTATCAAGGCAGAGAGGAGTCATGCCCTGGGAAGCAGGCAGTCAACCTTTGCACAGCAATCAGCTTTGTGCAGTCTTGAAGTCTGATCGTGACATAGGTGTTGCAAGCTTGTAGTTCAAGCCTGACCTTTAAGCAATTGTAGATAGACTGAGAAGATCCTGACAGGATGCGAATGCTTGGGTTGAGGTGGAATACTGATGAGGGGTCATGAATGACAGAATTAGGGCAGTGCACCTGGATTCCATCTTGATCAACCTCTTCATGGACTCCATTGGGGAGTTAAGATCCAGAATCAGGCTACGGTTATTTGTAATTTGTCATAAGACACATCTGTCTGTTTGCTTTGCAGTCAAGTGTATGCATGCACTGTTCCATGGCTGGGGAGGGAAGAGGGTAGTCATGCAACCTCTAGAATTCTGGGCTGGGGTTGTGGCTCAGGGGCAGAGCACTCACTTAACACAAACGAGGCCCTGGGTTTGATCCTCAGCACTACATAAAAATAAAATAAAGATATTGTGTCCGTCTACAACTAAAAATATTTTTTAAAAAAGAATTCTTCTGGTGTCATAAGACATTCTAGACTCAGAGCCCCGAAGGCATTGTTGCAGAAGTGGGTATGCAGTATAGTCAGGGTCCTACTGCCCCCTTCAGGGCCACTGCCTGCCTGGGTGGAGGGGGCCTGTGTTGCCAGGCAGACCTCTCTTCTTGAGCTTCTGCCCACTGGTCTGGGTTGTCTCCTTACCTTCATCACTGCAGCCCGGGCCCATGCAGGGCTGGAAGTCCTGGGTGTCAGGGCAGGGGACACTGAGGTCCAGCTGTGCCTTCAACATTCGCTGCCGCATCCTCTTGCCTTTGTCACAGGTGGAGGAGCTGCAGGCGGACCACGGGGACCAGTTGGAGTAGATGCAGGTTTCAGGAGTATCATCTGGAAAGAGTGGTTGAGATGTTTTCCCTGGAGCCTGTGGAAGCTGCAGCAGGCCTTCTCGCCAGAGAAGCTCATCTGCAGGCAGGAGAAGCCCTGCTGTCCACCCAGCCTTCATGGCAGGGATGGCAGCAGCCATTCCCTTGTCTTTAAAAATCGAATTTCAACATCTTGCTAGTAAATATCCAAATGATAGGAACACTTCTCTTTTTTATCTCTTCCTCTCAACACATGCACATCTTTTCATTACCAGTCCCTCACCTTGGCAGAAGTTGTTTTCCAACTCATGTAGGCATTTCATAGACAGTTTTTGGAAAGTACAGATTTTATTTGTTTCAGCTTCATCTTCCCAATGTCTGCTAAACACAGTTTAAACATGGTTAAAAGTAAGGGCAGCTAATTTTTTTTTTTTTTGTACTTGGGATTGAACTCAGGGGCACTCAACCACTGAGCCACATCCTTAGCCCTATTTTGTATTTTATTTAGAGACAGGATCTCACTGAGTTGCTTAGTGCCTCAATTTTGCTGAGGCTGGCTTTGAACTCATAATCCTCCTGCCTAAGCCACTGGCATTACAGGTGTGTGTCACTGCACCCAGCTGCAGTTAATATTTGTAGAGCACTTATTATGTGCTAACCTATGTGTTTTATCCCATTTAGCCTCAGCTCTATGTTTTTATTTTTGAGACAGGATCTTACTAAATTACTTTCTGTGAGGCAGGTTCTATTATTATGCCTATTTTACAGTGAGGGAACTGAGGTAGAAAGGTGAGCCTCTTGCCCAAGGTCAGAAGGCTAATAAAAGTCTAGATTGTTCGGCTCCAGATTCCATGAGAAAACCTAGGTTCAAAGATTGGCTCTGCCACTCCCTCCTGACTATGGGACCTGGGCCTTTTTCCTTGCTGAGGAGTAGATATTCCCATGTCTACCTCCTAGGCCAGTGCAAGAATCAAGCAGAAAGTGATCTGAATATTCAAATTCCATCTTTGTGGTTATTTTAAAGGAGTGATACCATTGAATACATATTTCAATATTATACCTTCACAAATTACCTTATAATTGGTGGCTAATTTTAGCCTTGCTTTTTGCTTTTTTTTTTTTTTTTTTTTTGTGGAGAGGGGTGCTGGGGATGGAACCCTGGGCCTGGTGTGGGCTAAGCATGCACTCTGTCACTGAGCTACACCCCAGCCCCTGATTATTTCTTAAGGAGAAATCCTCAGAGATGGGATAACCAGGTCAAAGGATATGGCTGTTTTTATTTTTTATGGTACTGGGATTGAACCCAGGGTACTCTATCACTGAGCTGTCATCTCAGACCTTTTTATTTAGTTTTTTGTTTTTGATATAGGGTCTTACTAAGTTACCCAGGCTGATCTGGAACTTGCAATTTTCGTGCCTCAGCTTCCTGAGTTGCTGGGATTGCAGCCATACTTCACCATGCTCCTCTGTGTTTATAGTTCTTAAACCATGTTAGCAAGTTGCTTTCTCAATGGCACATGCCATTTGTATTGCTACTTACAACATAGGAGAATAACCTACCTTCATCTTTCTCTTCTGGAGCCAGGTCTGCTACAATATCGTCAACATTATCAGGCACAATATTGCATTGTTCCCCCTGCAAAAGGAATTTTATTTGGAGGGCTCACATTAGAGAAAGAAGGGAATGTGCAGGGGACAGATGAAGGAGGACATAAAATTGAATGCCCACTCTGTACCAGTCCTATCCATGGTAGAGTTCTAGGTCAAATTTTATAACTTGACTGAAAAAGAAGTGCACAAAAGCAGAGTTGGCAAAGGAAGAATTCTGACCAGGGCAGACATGAGTAATCAACTGTGGGAATCATGATGAAACCTATCCACCTGGATCAAATCATTCATTTGGGCACTAGGCGTAACTACTGAGTTCATTTTGCTCATTTACATCTTATTAAATAATTTGCATACTGAAACACTTGAAAGCTCAGGAGTTCCAGGCACCCCCAAAATTCTAGAGCAGAAAGGTGTTGGGTTTCCTTGGCTATGCTGGTGGGCTCAAACCCATTACCTTCCGAGCGATTCTCTCAATAACAACTCTGGCTACTTGAGTGATGGACCCTCCCTCTGGGTCGTAGAAAGGACTCTGAGGATGGTCCAGACTGGTCAGGGGCCGGATTTTCTCCTGTGGAATTGTGGGTTTGTTTGGTGACTGTAGAAAAAACACAGATACAGAAAGGGGAAGTAAAAAAAAAAAAAAACCACAAAGCAAATTGTTTATATGGAACAGAAGAAAAACTCTGATAGGAATTTTAAACAAATGTAACAGTAGCTATGGAATTCCATTCATGCCATCTACTGTGCTTGGAAATTTGTAGATCTGTACTTCAAAATTCTTCCACGGGGATGTGGTTTACTGGTGAAGCACTTGCTTAGCATGCATGAGGCCCTGGGTTCAAACTCCAGCATCACACACACACACACACACACACACACACACACACACACACCAGGATTGTGCCAGATGAAGAAACCAAGTTCCATCCTAGCTCAGAAATGGCTAAGCCAGTTTGGCTTGAATCCCAATCTCTTCTACTGGACCAGGCAGCATTTTTTTTTTTTTCATAACAGGTCAGATGGTAAATATTTTAGGCTTTGTGAGTCACATTGTCTGTCACAACTACTCTGCTCAGCCCTTTTAGTGAGAAAGACAATATGTAATTGGATGTGTAGCTGGCTTTGAAAACTATTTACAAATCAGGGTACAGGGTAGATTATCTCCAAACCATAGTGTGCTGATGCCTGTTCTAGATTGTTCTCCCAGTGGTTTTGTGATGGCTTCAGATTTCATTGCAGTTTGGTATGTTGACCATGTCTAAGAAATATGTGACAACCAGGCAAGAATAAACTCCTCACACTTTAAAATCTGGCCCAATCTTAAGCAAACACAACTTCCTTCAGTCTGTGTGTCTCTGCCCCTGTCCTTGGCATGCTGCCCTTGCTTACCTGTGATCTGCTCATTAGCAGATTCCCTTTCTGTGCTCTGGTCACTGCAAGGATCCTGTCCAGAGCCTGAATCATTGTGTATGTGATGATGAGACGATGTTGACCTCTCCTTCCAGACTAAGTTCTTCTAGAACAGCAGGGTCAGACTCACCCCCAGATCCAGGACACCCAAATAGGGGTGAGCCCGAGGAAGGGAATGTGCAGGGGACAGATGAAGGAGGACATAAAATTGAATGCCCACTCTGTACCAGTCCTATCCATGGTAGAGTTCTAGGTCAAATTTTATAACTTGACTGAAAAAGAAGTGCTTAGGAAGCCTGCCATTCACCACTCAGGCACACCTACCTCATAGGTCACCCCGCTGTCAGTGCCGGCGTCCCAGGGAATCAGATCTTGCACCACCTTCTGGACCCAGCCGCATTCCTTGGTGCACAGATCCTCTGCAGATAAGCCCACGTTCCAGTCGGGACTAGGGCCCATCATGGTCAGGAAGGACATTAAGTGGCGTGTCCTATCTACTGAAAATTCAGCTGACGGTGCTGCTCTCCTGGAAACCAAATACAGAGGGCTGTATATTAGGGGATAAAGGGTGCATACTCTGGGGGACATGTGGTTGGGACATGACTCGAGGACACAAGGGACAGAGGAGGCAGATTCTCTGGCCATTACTGGGTTTTGCTCTTCTGTCTTCTGAGCCCACTTCTTGGAGAAACACGAAGTGAGTGAGCCCCATGTGGTTACTCTATCTAGCTTTAATGTGTCATTCTGAGAGCTCCACTGGGCCATTGCAGGGGTCCCCATGTCTGCTGCCTCTATTCCCTTTAAGAGGCCTTCCACGGCAAGGCCGTGTCTGGCAGCAGGACACACCCAACGACTCACACCTGATTCCCTGGCCATTTTCTCCCATTGGAAGCAGGGGTCCAGTTACAGAACCATTCTCCTTTGGCTGATGACTTCCAGCTGCAGAAAATGACCTCTCAGCTCTACAGCCCCAAGGGCAGCTCTTCAACCTCCATCACCCCTGGGTTACTAAGAGGAGGTTCCAGTAGGGACTGGGCTTCATGAGATAAATGGTGGCTGCCCACTGAAAAGTCTGGGGAGGAAAAGAATCCTATTTACTTGTGGCTGACCCTTGTTATTTTATTTTCCCCTCATGACAATCTTGCGGTGTTAGAATTATTATCCTGTTCTATGGAGAGGCAATGCGAGTGAACAGAAATGAGTGAACTGGGAGACACAGGTAGCAGAGACTGAGACTTGAAGTCAGTTGGTGTCACTTTTTATACCCCTCGGCTGCTAACTGTGGGGAATCCCTGGCTGGGGACCAACTGGTATATTTAGTCCAGCTGGCAGCTGGTCCACCTCAGCTGTTCCGGAGTCTTAAAACCTTCTGTTGGTACCAGCTGCTTCTGGCGGCCCTCACCTGGCCCCAGAAAGCAATGACTCCAGATCTGGTGGGCCCTGTGGAACCCCGTCATCGGGTTCTGGCAGCCAGATGGGACCAGACAGAAAGCGTAGGAGGAGGGGAGCCTGGGTGTTCATCTTAGCTCCACTTCACACAGCTGCACCTCCTTAGGCAAATTCCCAAAACCTTTCTGTGTCTCAGTGTCCAAATCTTTAAAATGGGGATAACATATGTCAGCTCCAAAGGGTTATTATGTTAAATGAGCCAACTTGAACACAGTACTTTGCCCAGCTCCTGCCACCTGAGTCATTTTTATTGCAGGTTGAGCACCCTTAATCTGAGAATCTAAAATCTGAACTGCTTCAAAATCTAACACTTGGAGCACTGACAGGATGTCACAGTGGAAAATTTAAACAATTAATAGAATGCGCTCAAGTTCCACCCATTTTCCCACAAATGACATTATTTCTTTCTTTTATGGTTGAATAAAACTCCGTTGTGTATATATATCACATTTTAAAAATCTATTCATCTGTTGATGGACATCTGGGCTGGTTCCATAACTTGGCTATTGTGAATTGTGCTGCTATAAACAGGGTATGCATGTGTCACTGTAGTATCCTGACTTTAACTCCTTTGGGTAGGTACTGAGGACTAGTATACCTGGGTCATATGATGGTTCCATTTCTAGTCTTTTGAGGAACCTCCACACTGATTTCCTTCCTGGCTGTACTAATGTGCCATCCCACCATGACTGTCTCATGTTCCCTTTTCCTCACATCCTTCCAGCACTTATTATTAGTCCCCACAATCTGTTTTAATAATCCCTTCTGGTGCTCTTCATGCACTTCAAGTCTCAGCTCATGAGTCACCTCTTCCAGGATCCTTTCTGATCACCTAGCTGAGGTAAGCATCCTTGGTCTATATTTCCACACGCTGTGAGGTCTCGGTAGCCAGACCCTATGATTGTAATTGCTTCTATACTGTCTGGTCACTGGGGGCTTCTTGAAGGCAGGGACCTTAAATTTCACAACTGCACCTCAGTACTTGCTCAGTGGACCACTGAACCAATGGCTATGTGATGGTTTGAGCTACTCTCCTTACTAGCTCTAGATCTCAGGCAAGTCCCACACTGTCTTTGAGTCTCAGTGTTGTCATCTAACAATACCTACATGAGGGCCAAATGAGATGCATTTCTGGGAGATTTTACAAACTGCTGAAGTACTACACTGACATAGTCTGCTATGAGGTTAGCCAGATAAAAACATCCTTTCCCTGTGTGTGCATTTTTTGGCATATGGATCAGTGGTTTCAGCAGCTGCCTTAAAGACCAGGCTTCTCCAAAGATTGTAGTCTGGGGAGCTGTGATGTTGCTCACAGAGGGATTTACAGGATGTAGTTCTGGCCTGTCCTGCAGGAACTGCCAATCAAGAGCCTTGGCATCTTACTGGGGCTGCTTTATACCCCAGTCCAACCTCCCTGTTTTCCCTATCAGGTCCCAATAGAGTAGGGACCTTCTTTTCTTGGTTATAGCATATCCCACTGCTTAGCTTAGGAGTTGGCATGCAGTGGGTTCTCTTCAAATGTTTGTTGAAATAAATGAATTAATCTTGGAGATGAATGTAGAGCTCTTGTTCTTCCTTTGACCTTCAAATTTAATTAAAAATCACTTCACAGTATTTACTACTTCTATTATAAAATTCTATTTAAAATAATGAAATGGATAAGAACCTATGTGAGTTTTCTTTAGGAAATGCCAGATTGGACTGGAGTTCTTTGTTCAAGCCATAACAAAAGTTCTTATTTATGCCTTTTTATAAACCATGTCTTCCAAGATATGATATTTTTGCTAATTCGGTTTCATTTTTCTATCTGGGAATTAAATTTGAATCCATTTTCTAGAAAACAGAGTTGATCTAGTCATACCACACACCAGAGTATATGATAAAGCATGATAATCAGAATGGTCTGATGTTCAAGATAAAATGGAAATATAAGTCAGTGGCATAGAATGGAGATTCCAGAAACTATAGGTAAGGACTTATACAAATAGGCTACTCAAGTTAGAGTGGAAGGAAATATTGTACAAGTGGGGTTGGGCTAAATTATAAAAAATATTGGTTTCATATCTAATATACCAAATAATAAAGCCTGAGTCAACAGAAAGCAACAAAATCAGAAAAAAATCCACTGTTCAAGGAAAAAAACAACAACAGATAAATGTTAAATTTCTAAATTTTGAAACTATAAAAGAAATCACAAAGAAAAAAGTTAACTACTTGAATTATACTTTAGCCAAAACATCTTTATAGTGAAAACAATAGTTCATGTTTAATATCCCTAATCCAAAAAGTTTGAAATCTGAAATGCTCCAAAATCTGAAACTTTTGAACACTGACATAACACCACAAATGGACAAATTCCACATCCAACTTCATGTGCTGGGTCACAGTCAAAATGCTGGTGCACTAAAAATACTGCATAAAATTACTTTCAGATTATGTGCATAAGGTGTATCTGAAACAGAAAAGAATTTAGTTTTGGATCCCATTTCCAAGATACCTCATTATGTATATGTAAATATTCCAAAACCTGAAAACTTAAAAAAATCCCAAATACCTCTGGTCCCAAACATTTTGGACAAGGAATTTTCAACCTGTGCCTGAATTATAGAAAAAAAAAATGGTGTGTTAGCAAAATGTCTCTGTTAAGTGTAACAAACAAAGTGTTAATATTGTACAGATATAACCCAAATCTCTAAGAAAAAGACCACAACCCCAGTGAAGGAAATTTACAAACAGACAATTCACATCAGAAAAATGAGAACAGAGAAACATTTCCTCCTTTTACATTTAGAAGGTAGTGTGGTGTGCAGGGAAGAACCCCAGGGCATTGGCATGGACAGTTGGATCTGAATCTTGGTTCAGTCACTGAATTATTTGCTGACACAGCAGCCTTTATCCCACCTTTCTTTGAAGTTACTACATCTGCAAAATGGAAACACCATCATACCTATCTCAGGGTTTTATTGTGAGGAAATCACTTCTCATTGTGACTGACACATAATAGGACTTGGTAAAGGCTGATTTTCTTTTCGTGCAGTTTTTCCAAACAAAACTTCTGAAAACATCGCAAAAGAAATTAGTTTTTCTTCTTCTAGAGATTTATTCTCCCCTTGCAAATTACATACACCAGTGAGACTCAGGAGTGTTTACTAAACCATTCATAGGCTGGGTTCTGTCTCTCATATATTCCAAACAATCCTCGTTTTCACACCTGCAGAAACTCAACCAGACACAAGGGGGCGCCCAAGTCATTCACTAGGCTCTTTTAGTCCTGGGTGGGTGGAGAGAGGTTTGAGTGAGATTCCTAAGGTGCTGGAGAAACTGTAACCAGGAGGTATCAGGAACTCCTGATCCACCTGCAGACTCAGATCTACCACCTGCTCCTCTAGTCCAAGGCGTGTCTTCCTTTTCTGTCCTGGAGACATGGAATGCTGTAGGAGGCAGGGAGGGCCCTGGAACTCCCAGTTTGGATTTAAGAGAAATAGATGTCTCTGGCCTCTTGGGCAAGGGTGGCTTTGGATTTCTGGAGAAGGTGAACATGTCTCTACTCCACTGACCTCACACATAGGGACATTGACTAATAAAATGTTCATTAAGGGGAGTTCCTGGGAATAATTTAAGAGACTGCAGTCCTTTCCAAGATTCATTATAAGAAAGGAAGTAAGTATTTTTAAGAATTCCAATAATTCTTAGCGCTCAGACCACACTGGAGGAACTGGGTGATGGAAATTCAGAATTGATTTGCAGGAAACCTGGGCATTTTCCACTTCAGCCCCAGAGGAACTAGTGAAGGATGTGCAGTTTGTTCAGAATCTGTCTTTCCTGTCTCTACCTGGGGTTGGGCTGTCGGAGCTACAGCTTGATTTATTGAGCTAAACAAGTCAGCAACTAATTTGTTCATTCATGGCTGTCCTTTGAGAAGTGGTGCTGGGGATAAAGATGAAGATCATTGAAAAACAAGTCAGTTTCAACGGGCAGGACCTCGCAAAGTAGGTCACCCTGGCTTTCCACTGGGCCTAGGGAGGCTGGAATCCCATTAACCTCAATCGAGTAGGCTCTGGGAGGAGGGGTAGGGCTGTTTGGGCAAAACAAAACTTAGCTGCATGGAGGCTTCCTAATTTGACTTCCTAATGAGATTTGGAAGAGGAAAGGGGAACCTAGGGTATAGGAAAAGCAAAGGAAAATTCCTCTCCCTCAGCAAGCTGGTGGCTCTGAGTGTGGAGGATGTGAGTGTTTCGGGGGGGCGGGGTGTCTGAGTGTTTGCCATCAATGGATTCTCTCCCACTGGTGTCTCCGGGGGTCTGAGGGATGAGCGAAGTGTGGAAATGTGTCCCAGAAGATTTCTTTCAATTTTTTAGAAAGTCTCTCCCATCTTTGTGGTGGGCAGAGTTCTATTGATTTTCACCCCCTTGGAGCTCCAGCCCAGTCTTGTCTTTCACAGCAAACTTCATGGAAGTGCTTGGCGACTCCATGATCTCACTTTCTGTTCACACTTCACCTACGATGTGCTGTTTCCCTCCCCGTGTGCCCCAGCCGAAAGCCTTCTCTATAAGGTCAAGAGTGACCTTCATGTTGACAAATCCAAGAAGCATCTTGCAGCCCTGTCTTACTCGATCTCTCCACTGCACTGGACCGAGCTGAATGCTCTCCTGGAACACTCTTCCCTTGGCTTCCAGGTTGCAAATTTCCCTCTGGATCTCTTTGCTCTTCCTTTTCTGTTTCCTTTGCAGGCAAGTCCTCCACAGCATGAAACGCTAGAGCTCTTTGGGACTCAGTCCTAAGCCCTTGACTCTTATTCTCAAGTTCTGTCTCATCTGTGCCCTTCATATAGATTATCTCCCATTCCTCAATGACTCCTAATTTTATTTCTCAGCATGGAATTCTTGCCCTGAGATTCAGAGCTATGTAGCCAACTGGGTACTCAATACTTCCACCTGGACATCAAGACATCTTAACAATGTAGCTCAGTCAGTCATTTGGTGCTCCCATCAGACTTACCTAATGTTTCTAGTCCTATGGATGGCACCACAAATTCCTTAGGCCAGTCACATCTGGATCGCTGTGTCTCTCCCACCTTCTCTGTTTAACCCATTACCGCAGTCTGTCAGTATTACCTCCTACCTGCATCTCTCACATTTCTGCACTTCTTTCCATTTCCATCACCACCACCACCATGCCCTGGAAGTCACGATTAATCCTCTCTCTGCAACTGCCTCTCCACTGGTTTCATCTCATCTACCTTTTCACATTGGATCCAGAGTATTGTTATTGCTTTTTTTAAAATGCAAATCTGATTGTATCATCTTTCTGTTTAAAACTCTTCAATGATTTTCCATTACTTTTAATATAAAAATCAAAAATTAGTGTTGCATGACTTGGCCTTACACCAAGCTCTTCTTTGATTTCTGGATCCAGTACAAAGCCACTTAGTACCTTAAATATGCTTCGCTTCTTCCTAATATGTGGCCTTTGCACGTGACATTCTGTCTGGAGAATATTCCCCCTTCATTTTGCCTCTATACCTACCTAACTCCTACTGGTTCATTAGATCTTGGAGGGCTCTGACCAGCTCTGTGCCCCTGCTGAGTCAGGGTCCCTGTCACACACTCTCAAGGTACCTTATGCTTTTCTTCGCAGTCATTTATTTGTGTGATCATAGAGTAAATGTCTCCCCACTAAACTGTGAGCTCCACGAGGAATTCTGCTCACTGTAGTATCCCTAAGCACTGTGCATAGTACTTTTCTTCCAAGACTTTCAATAAGTATTGAATGAATGAAACATCTCAGTCATCCTTGATGAGAAACAGGGTAAGTGAAAGTCAAGATTTTGTTCCATTTTGTTTTGAGGCTGGAGCCAGACAATTCAGTGTGGCCACATGGTTGATTTCGTGCTGATCAGGTTGGAAGATAGATATTTCTTCATTCATTAAAAACTGAGGAAAGGAATGAGTTATTATTTAACCAAAGGGACCTTGTTATAGTAAAGGTATCAGAGTTAGTCAGCTGGATATGGCTGGAATTCTAGTTCCACTTTTGATGGAACTAGATAATGCTGTTGGATCTGTCATAGAAACTCTTAGTCTCTGTTACTTCATCTGTAAAATGGGCCTACCTCATGGGGCTACTATGAGGATTAAGTGGGATAATAAATGTAAGTGCCTACCAGGGTACTTGGGTGCATAGTAGATGCTTAAAATAAAAGGATTTCCCCTCCCTCTCTCCCTTCCTTCCTTCCTTCCCTCCCCAGGGATTGAACCTAGAGCCGCTTAACAACTGAGCCACACTCCCAGCCCTTTTTATTTTTTGAGACTGAGGCTGGCCTTGAACTTGCAATCATCCTGCCTCAGACTCCAAAATTGCTGGGATTATAGATGTGCACCACCACATCTAGGTTTCTTTCTTTATTTTCTCTCTCCCTTTCTCCCTTTTTCCTTCCTGAATGCCCTGTGCTTTGTAGTTGGCGTTTTTCTGAACCCAGGTTCCTCAAGCTATAAGACCTTCTTAGTGGTATAAAAATTGGCATCCACAAAATGTGGCCCACATGTCTCTAAATCACACCTACCCTGTGCCTCTGTCTTTTTGGAGAGGTTCTTCACAAGAGGCCCTGGGGCCTGGGAGCCAGGAGAAGTTGAAGAGAGATGTAAGCAAACAGGATTCAGGAGCCTGATTGCTTATTGATGTCGGTTATGCAAAGGGAGCCAGGGCCGTTGTGAGTTTGCACTGCTTTTTCTGGTGGGTCACTGATGAGACAGGCAAATGCCCACCCACCAGGGAGAACTCAGGGTAAGCAGAGCCTGCTTCTCATTGGAGGGAAAGGCATTTCCTGGGCTGGGGAGGTTTTTTCATTACCCTGGTGTGAACTTTCTTAGAGAGGATTTAGAGCCAGTCTTGGAGATCACAGCAAGATAAAGGCCTCCTGCAGCCAGCTGGGCTACTCATGGCCAACTGCTTCAGCGCCACCCAGACTTGGGCCGGTCCTGACCAGAGTGAGGAGCATCCTTCCAGACTCGACCATGTGCCTCCTGCACAAAGCCTTTGCTGACTTCTCTCCACCCCTTCTCTGAGCTTCTAGAGCTGCTCATATCCTCATCCTAAAACTGATAACCCTGGAATGTACCGGGCTACCATGGTGACATCATATTGTATACATTCTGTGTATATGGTGCCATCTGGATTTATGCAAAGTGTGGACTTGAAGTGGTAGAATTCTGTTAATTGTCTCCCTTCTGGGCTGGGTGGTCCAAAGACTGGGAGCTGCATAAAGGGCTGGGTACATAGTAGGGGATGAACCATTAGTTCACTGAATGGTTAAGTGGGTAGGTTCCAGGTGCCTGGCAACAGCTTCCCTGCTCCCAAATGGTACTGTGTGAGTGCTCCTCCTCCCTCTGCTCCTGCAGTCCCACCCCGGGGAGTCTTCCTTTTAATGTCCTGTACTTCCGATCTATCATTTTGCATTTGCTTTTTCTGCCAGTGAGCAAGATCTTACACATTCCCCATGTTGTTGCTGTCTGCATTAATATCATGGTTAGTGGATGCAGACTACTCCATAGAGGGGCTAGTCAAGCCATTATTCACAAACCATTTTCTGATAGTTGACCAGGAACTTCCAGACTTTGCATCTTTAAAGAATGAGTGAAAATCAAACTTATTCAAGGAACTGCATAGCATACAGGGTGGCCAAAGAGAGGTGCAGTGGGGAGCCCATAGGAAAAGGAGGACGGGCTGAAGCGTGTTATGATTAGCCTGTGAAGCTGAACTAAGTGTGGACGTGATCCTGGAGGATAAGAGTCACAGAAAGATTTTAAGAAAGGAAGGAACAGCAGTTTGGATTCTTAAAAGATCACTGTAGGGGGGCTGGGGTTGTGGCTCAGCGGTAGAGCACTTGCCTAGCACATGCAAGGCACTGGTGCTTGATCCTTAGCACCACATAAAAATAAATAAATAAATAAAATAAAGGTATTGTGTCCAACTACAACTAAGAAAAAAATTTAAAAAAAAAGATCACTGTAGTAACAGTGTTGATGAGAAATTAGATTAGGGTAGATAATAAAAGAGGAAAGAGTTGTGAAATAGTCCAGGGGAGAAAAATGGTAGTTTGAACTAATGGCCAGGTAAGGACTGATTTTTGAGATAAAAATGTAGAATCAATAGGACTTCGTGACTCACTGTACTACTGATGTTTCCCCACATGAAGAAGAGCAGGTTTATGTGAAGGTGATGGGTTCCATTTTGAACATGATGAGTTCAAGGAGAGGTGTTCAAGATACTGATAGATGTATCTACCCACTTACCTATCCATCCATCCATCATCCGTCCATCATCCACCCATCTATCCATCCATCATCTATCCATCCAACATCCATCCATCCACCCATCCATTGTCCATCATCCATCATGCATCCATCCATCATGCATCCATCCATCCATAATCCATTCATCCATTCATCCACTGTCTATCATCCATCCATCCCTCAATCCATGCATCCATGCATGTGCATGCATGCATGCATGCATCCATCTAAAACATCTAACTGGGGGAAGCTAATTTTGGGAATTGTCACCATACCTCTGGTCACTAAAGATTCCAGGGTAGATGAAATCTCCAAGGAATAGAGAATAGGACCTGGTGTGAGTCTGGATGTCCATGGTTCCTATTTGCTTACAGTGAGTGTACCTATGCACTCTGAGGGCCACTGGGGTAAGCAGAGACCAAGCCTACATTCCTGAGAAGGTAGAGGCACACTTGATACTCTGCACATGGGCAGCACCTCACCTGCTTGCTCACTTGATAGCTATTACTCCAATGACACAAGTGGTATGTGGTGGTATTATGGCTTGGATCTGGAATGTCCCCAATTCTCATGTGTCAAAGGCTTAATTCCCAATGCATTAATGTTCAGAGATGAAGCTTTTAGGAAATGATTGGATCATGAGGGCTCCAACTTCATCAGCAGACCAATTCGTTTGATGGATTAATAATTTGAGGGCTGGGGATATGGTTCAGTTGGTAGAGTACTTGCCTTGCATGCACAAAGCCCTGGGTTCAATCCCCAGTACCACCACCAAAATAATAATAATAATAATAATAATAATAATAATAATAATAATAATAAACGGACTACTGGGAGTTGGTGGAAACTTAGGCAGGTAGGGCATTTTTTGAGGAGGAAGGTCACTGGGGGTGTACCCATGGAGATTATATTTTGTCCCTGGTCCCTTCATTTCTCTCTCTGTGTATCCTAGCTTTCATGAGCTGAGCAGGTTTGTTTCCACACACCTTTCCACCATGATGTTTCTACCTTGGAGCCAGCTAACCATGGACTGAAAGCTCTGAAACCATAAGTCAACATAAGTCCTTCCTCCTTTAAGTTGTTCCTTTCAAGTATTTGACACAGTGATGAAAAGCAGACCAACACTGTGGCCATTAGGCAGGTGGCTTCCATTACAAAGGCAGGATGGGGCAGGGTGGGGCCAGAGTCTGTGCTACTTACACGTTGAGAGGCTGCCAGGCTGGCCACTGGGCTTTGGCTTTGATGACAGTGAGGACCTCATCACTCTGGAAAAAAAAAAAAAAAAAAAAGAACCAGAGATATTTAGTGAACAAAGCTGGATTCATCGACATGTGAGGAATTTGACATGGTGACATCATCTACCCCCATTCCCTCACCTGCTAGAGACTCTACCTGTACAATTGTGGAGCCATCTTGCCACAGAGCCTCAGCAACACCAGGAGGTAGGACTGAATGTCCAGTTGTGCCTGGTGCAGCCTGGACACTGATGAGCCCACTGAGCCACACCTTTGGTCTCCAGCTCAGTCCATTCCCTCCCCACTGGTATTGGAGCTCTGACCTGGACTTGGCCTGGATGAGCCAGATTTCCATATCATGTCCAACCTGAAGGGCCAAGTCAAGTGCTCTGCATCCAGGCATGAGTTGGGGCCTGCTTCAGGGTCAGTAGGAGCCACAATGCAGCCAACACTTGAACCCAAGCACTGTCATTCTCAGTGTCACTCTCCTGCTATTGAGACCCCCTCCTTGGACATGGAAGGCAGAACAGAGCCTGAGCCCTACATACTTTGCTGCATTCATGACATACTGCTCTCTGTTGCTTTGGACAGGGTGTAGAGCACCATTAGAGCATAGGGAAACTAAAACATCTTTTTGAGAAAGAATTTGATAATTAACACTTCGAAGGAAAGCATTATATGGTCACCATAAGGCAAAAATTTGAACGTTGTCGATGTTGCTTGATTTTGAGGTTTGGATGGGTTTTTACTTTCAGTTACACACTGAAAGGAGGGCATCATGATGTTTGCAAGGCTTAAGGCCTACAGAACCCCAAATTCAGCTTTGGCAGGGGCTTTTCCCAGAGTGATCATCTGGTTCTGGATTCCCCTTTCACCTGGCCTGGCCCAGTAGTGTTCAGACATCATTGTCCTTTGTGTATAAAAAATTCCAGAATGTCACCAGCTGGGGAAGGAAGAGCTTTGTTGCCAACTGAACAGATTCCTGAGTTCCAGGGAACAAAGACTCATGTGGCTATGCCCCAGTCCAGCTGTGTCTGGCAGCAGAACATGTTTGGGATGAATTGGTGCACTTCCCCTTGGTTGGGTAACTTGCTCAGAAAAACCCACAGTCCTGAGGTAACTGGAAGAAAGGAGGTCAGAGGTGTCTTCCAGGCCCCCAAATGATAAAATAAACTTCTGGTCCAAAGTGCTTCTCCTGCCACCAGGGAAGGAGTCATTGGGTGGTGGGCCTCTGAGGAGGGGGGCACAGCCAGATCCAGCTTGGCTTGGGCTTGTGTAGATAGTGCCAGGTGAGGAGAAGGGCAGAAGCCAGGCCCACATAACACATTGGCAGAGTTCCTAGCCCCCTGCTGAGTGCAGGCTTTCTGGGGTGCCCACTTTGGTTGGAGGAAACAATCTTCAGATGGATATACATTCCCATATTCATAGGTCTACACAAAAAAACATTTCCTAGCCCTACCTGAGTCGCTGCATTTCTCATGGAAGAATTATTTGTTTATTGTGGATTCTTCCTAGTTGGTATCTGAGAAGTGACTGACAGAAGGTGTTTACCATGAAATCATGTGGAACAGGAGCAATCTCCTGAATGCTAGCTCTGCATCTTCCAGAACCTCCATGTCTCACATGGACTCTTTCGTCTGACCCCAGAACCCTGCTCCTTCCCAGTAGGTCCTGTCTAGGTTCAGTACACATCTGCTACTCCCTGATCCTGACACGGGGTGACACCACCTTCCTCCAGCTTCCACCCCATCACACTAGACCTTCTGTGCTTGTGTCCATAAATCTGATCATACCCATTCCCAACCCAAAGCCACCAAGGGCTGCCTACAACTTCCGTGATCACTTCTGATTTCCTCATCATTGAGCTCTGGTCTACATTTTTTTTCTTTGATTTTCCAGAACAATGTTCACTTATTGTAGAAAATATTAGCATTGAAGCAGCACACAATGTAAATGTTGAGCACATTCTATCAACATCTATCCTGCCTTCTGTTTCCTTCTCCTTCTCCAGAATATTACAGTTTGGTATGTGTCTTTCCAGACCTTTTACTATGCTTACACAACTCTGTGGGTGTGTGCGTATGTACTATATGTAGCTTTTCCCATGAAAAAATTGCATCATACTGAAAATCTTGTTCTGCACCACGACTTTAGCATTTTTTCCTTAGTACCATATCACGAGAACATTTCCATCAGTACATACCGAAGGCCATTTACAATATATACTAAATATCATAGTTCCTCACTGAATTTTTTTGAAGTATTGGAAATCTTCAAATTATGGCAAGACAGGTGAAGACATAAAAATGAAATGAGATCCAAGTAATGAGATGCTGTCTGCTGACGTTCCTTTTGCCCTTGAAGAAATACTTCACTAAAAAATAAAATCAATGTGAGTGAGCTGAGGTGGCCACTGAGCTAGCCCTGCAGATTCACCTTGGTTTACAATTAAATCTTGGTTTTCAGGTTCCAGCTAATGACATATTGATTTTACTTTTGCAGTATATAACACAACAACAATAGTTTAGACCCTCCATTAGCGTTTATTTATGGTGATGAAATTCCATCTGCATTTTTGAGATCCGTGAAGTCTCCAAGGATGGGCAGTCCACATATGTGGCCATTACAGCTTCTGCTGTAAGTCATTTCATTCAGGTTATACAACATCTGTCTTATCAATGCTTATTATTGCTTTTTGTGATCCTTTGTATTATTCAGTGGAATTGGAAAAGAGCATATTGGAACATTTGCTCAAAAATAAACTATGTTTTTTTTTTTTGTTGAACATTAAAGTTCTCTGATACAGCCTAAGTTATACAAGACTGGAGAGAGTCTGGTTTATTTGTGGCCACAGATGCCCTGTAAATTGCTGAAAAACCAAATAACACCATTGTTATTGTACAGGTGGAATTCCATAGCATGGGTATTTTCCATTTAACTAACATTATTAGTGGATGTTTAATATTTTTTTTCCACAAATGATGTCTCTATGAACATTTGTGTACATGTTTTTTTGTTCACACACCCAAAGTTTCCTGCATCATTGATTGCTAGGAATGATCAAAGGATGAAGAAACTTAAAATTAGGGTAAGCCCTACCAAATTGCCCTCCAAATGCCTATACTAGTTTATACTACCAGCAAGAATGTATGTGTGCTCAGGTCCTGACAACTCTGGGCACACTGGATCCTGTGTATCCTTTTAGTATTTATTAATCCAGTAGCAGGAAAGTAGAGTGGTTGAAGGCCTAAGATCTGAGTTCAAATCCTGACTGCACTGTTGACTAGTTCTGTGTTTTCTGGCAAGTCTTTTGACCCCTCTTAGTTTTCTCCTTTGTGAAATGGGATCCATGTGTGGTTGTCGGGAGACTAAATTACATAGTTTAGGAGGTGGTAGTGCCTGGCACATAGAAAGTGCTCCATCAGTGTTAGCCATCATTCTTATTCTGAGGGACACTCAGCTGGAGCAGGCATTAGAATTGAGTTGCCCTGTTCAGGTACAGAGAATGGAGAATGGAGTTGCTGCTACAAACCCACAAAACCTCAAAAGAACTTTCTCTCATTTACAGACAAGATATCAGTTTCCGGGAGCATCTATGGGAGGCTTCTGTAGCTGGGCAAGCCTTGCATGGGGCTGCTGGGGCACCAGGCATTTTACATTCTGAAGAATGTAGGACTTAAATTCAGAGTAAGCAATCCACACATTAGACTTAAATGAAAAGCTTGTTTTAACAAGTCTCTAAGGCACAGATAGGATCTCCCAGGGATCCTCAGAGCCCTTTTACATCTCCCATAGGACCTTTTTCAAACAAAGTATTTCAAAGCATTCACACAGTTCATGCCTTGTTTGGAGGGTGTTAACACTTTCCCAAGGATACGCCAATTAAAATTAAATACCCAAAAGAAGCTACAGGTCATTTACGTCCACCTTTTATTTTGCTTTTGGAAAACATATTGGAAGATGTGTCAGCTGTACTTGTACCACACACACACTGTGCCAAATGGGAACAGCACAGCCCCCATCTGAGGTTCGATCCTGAGTGAGGAGGGTTCATGCAGAGTGACAACAAGCCTGGGACTGGCTGGAGGTGGAAATGACAGAGTCAGGTGATACAAGTCTACGCAGAGTAGAGAGTGAGAATGTGATCCGGTCAGGGCAGGGAGCCTGACCCTGCACTGGCCCTCTTATGGACTCTAAAGCCAGTACCCGGTAAGGGAGGGTTCTGAACATCTCAGCTGTGCCCCAAGCCAGAGACTGCTGGAGTCTGTCACCTCCTCCCTGCCTGGATCCTTGACTTCCCTATTCCTGCACCTTCCTGGCTCCTGATCTTTTGACTTCAATCTCCAGTTATGAACCGCAAAACTGTTTTCTCTTCACAAGTCCCTTGCTCCTGGCAAAGCTGCCCTGAATGCAGTCTTGGAGTGAGCTCAGCCAATTTGCCTGAAGCCTCTCCATGCTTTCTTCCCCCAGGAATAGAAGTGGGATGTGATTCCCTGATTAGGGAAGGAAAGGAATCGAAACAGATTGAAATAAGAAAAAGAACTGTTACAGATGTACTCGTTAGGCACCTTGCTAATTGTCTAGCTATAGCATCTCAATCCTCACAACGCATTGGCAAGGCAGGTACATACATATTTTTTAATCTTAGAAACACTTTTATTCGTCCAAGTTAATTTCACTGAATTTATGGTGAATTTAGGCTGAGCTAGTGTTTAAACCTCGGTCTGACTCCAGAGAACCCAGGCAGAGGGGAAAGGTAGAGAACCAGTCCCATCTCTCATGCTTGTGCTGAGCACAAGGCATGTCCTGGCTGATTCTGAGTTCTGTATATTGCAGCCACTCTGGGAGGGTCATCAGACGGTGTTCACCTTACTGTTGAAGTTCATGCTGTCCTGAGAACCAGCTTTGATGACAGAGGGGAAGGAACAGGCTTCCAGACAGAGTTGGAGAGAAAACTGTTTACTACTAATGAGGGGGAAACTGATGACCAGGCAGAGGTGCAATTCCAGGCAGACACAGCCACCCCACCCCTGCAGCACACGCTTTCTAATTTATGAGATTATTTCTTTCTCTTTTGCAGTACTATGGATTAAAGTGCTCTCCCACTGAGCTACATCACCAACGACTTTTTAAAAATTTTATTTTGAGATAGGCTCTTGCTCAGTTGTTAAGGCTGGCGTCAAAGTTGAGATCCTCCTGCCTCAGCCTCCTGAGTTGCTAGGATTACAGGTGTGTGCCACTGCACACAGCTCATGTGCTTTTTTTTTTTTTTTTTTTACAGAAACCTTTGGTAACAGCTATTATCCTCGCTGTTGCAGACAGGAAACTGAAGCTCAGAGACATCAAGTGACTTATTCAAGACCACCCAGGAACCATGATTCCAAGACGGTGTGTCTGACCCCCAAACTCATGCTCTTTCCACCTCCCCTGACATTCTTCCTGTTCCTCGTGTGTCAGCAAGAACATGGCTGATCCTGGTGGAGAGCTCTATGTTGAGGCACAGGCTCACCTGGATTCCTCTGGGAGGGTACACGGATCTCAGTGAGCACCGTTTAGGTCCATTATTTGCTTCTGCCCTTTCCCAGAATTCCCACTTACCATCCAACAGAAATGCCAATCCAGATGGCTTCCACCTCTGAAGGTAACTTTCCCCTCCCTTGATGAGTGTCCTGGTGATGAGCAGCAGGAAATGAGCCATTTTATGAGGTGATAACAGGGCTATAAGCACCTTTAAAACCACTAGTGCTCAACGGTAGCCTCCCATCAGGCTCTGGGTCTCTCAAATTGTAAATAAGACCAGACAGCTCATTTTTGGTGGCACTTTACAGTTTGCCCATGATCTCATGTGGTCTGCACGGTGTCCCTCTGAGGTAGTCAGGCGGACAGTCCCCTACGCTCAGATGAAGTCACTGGGACTTTCCTCTCCTCCCAAACTGCTCTTGTACGCTCACCCGTGACCTGTCCCAAAGCCCAGGGCGGTGACCAGCCTTTGGCTTCCATGACCGCCAGCAGTTGGACACAGCCAGAGTTTAATCTCCTGTCCTTACTTCACATCTGAACTGCAACTTGAATGCCAGCTGCCCGATGTTTTCATCTGGATGCCTAACTCATGCCTTGAACTTGACAGTGGGACTTAAACCACACTCCCGGTCTCCCCTTCCCCAAATCCAGCGTCTCTCCTTCTTCCCGTCCCATTAAATGACAATGCTGTTGTTCCAGGTATGTGTCCTTGACACCTCTCTCTCACACCCCACACCCAGCCCATCAGCACACCTGTCACCTCTGGTTCCAGAATATCTTCACCATCATCATTGGCCTGTCACCGTCCTGGCCCAAGCCACCACTGTCACCTGGATTACTGTCATTACTTCCTAGAGGTCTCTCTGCTTCCCCTCTCACCCTCTGCTGTGGTCTGAGTGTCCCCTGAAGGTTCATGTGTCGGAGGCTTGCCTCCCAGGGAAGTGTCGGGAGATGGTGCGGAGCCTGTGAGGTGGAGCCAGGTGGGAGGTCAGTTGACAGCATGCCCTTTAAAAGGACTAAGGCATTTCTTGTGGGACCCTTGTTAGTTCTTGGGTATAGACTGTTATAAAAGATTGGGACCCTGCCCAGACTGGCTTCCCAGGTCAAGGTGTGATCACTGGCTCCTGCACTTGCCTCCTCCATTGCTATCTACCATGACCTCATGCTACTGAAAGGGCCCTTGCCAGGACTGAGCGGATGCTCGCACCCTTCTGAACATGATAGAAATCCAGAAAATGAAGCCTAATCCAAGGCTGAACCTTCAATCTCCAAAACTGTGAGGCAAATAAACCTCTTTTCATTATAATGCTAATCACCCCAGGTATTACATTACAGCAATGAAAAGCAGACTAATATACCTTCCTCTAGGCTTCCCTTCATGCAATAGCCATATCATGACATTCCTCTGGTCAAACTTGTCCACTGGCCTTGCCTCTCATAATACATGGGGGCCTTGTGATGGCCCCCAAGGCTCTTTCCAACCCCATGACTTCATTAACCTCATCTCTTACTCTTGGTCCCTTCACCCCCTTTGTCTCAGCATCTCAGACTTCTTACTTTTCTCCAGACATGCCAGGTTCACTGTGCTTGCTGTTCCCCGCACCTGGAAGGCTTGTTGTCCCAGATATCAGAGCATCTGATCCTTTGTCTCATCTAAGTCTTTGCTCAAATGTCACCTTTTCAGTGAGTCCTCTGATGACCACAGCAGTTACCTGTCCCCTCCTTAACCCAGCACCCCCTCCCTGTATCTGAATACCTATTCTCCACACAATTTACTGTTTATGCTGCTTATTACTTTTTTTTTGGTATTGGGGATTGAACTCAGGGGCACTCAACCACAGAGCCACATCCCCAGCCCTATTACAGGTGTGCACCACCGTGCCTGGCTTGCTTATTATATTTTATCAACCCTCTTGCCCCCTGCTGGACTGGGAGCTGGAGGAAGGCAAGGATTTTTGGTCCATTTTGTTCATTGCTGTACTATCAATGTTGAGATCCTTGCTGAGAAGGCACATCATCAATATTTATTGAATGAATGAAAGGGTAGGACCAGGAAGGGGCTGGTGTCCTTCTGAGCTTCAACCTGCCTGCACTACATGGCTTAGGATGGATCGAGAGATGTGTGACATGATATTGACCTGGGCATTATCTGGAGAGCACCAGAGAAGCAGGTGAGAGCACAAGCCCCAGAACTGTGAGTGCTGTCAGGCTGGAGAAGGAGAGAGAAGGGAAGCCATGCAGAGATCACGTTAGAAACCACGGTCCCAGCTCATGGGTTCTGGGTCTGCCTCAGGAGGGCATCCAAGCAGCCTGCTGGCTGTGTGTAAGTGCCCGTTCTAAGCCTTGTCCCCTGGGAAGCCATCACAAGCTGCTGTCTGATCAGCTATTTCAAAGCCACAGAAGGTATCTGAAGCCCATTAACAGATCCACAAGAATAGGATGCGTTTGCACAGAAGCATTTCAAATTCAATTTCTTTTTATTTCGTTTCAAACACAGCCTGTAATTCCAATGGGAAAATTGCATAATGCTTGTAGATAACAATTTTCTCCTGAGACGGCTTTGTGGAAGCAGCTTGGTGTTTCTGAAGCTGGAGCGGAAGGGCCCTCAGAGCTGCTCTGGCCTCCCCACTGTCCCTCTAGCCACCACTGGCTGTGGTGGGGGGTAAGCTCTGAGGTCCTGCACCAACCCATGCCCTTCTGTAATGGCATCAGTCACAGGCCCTGAGTTAGTTTGTCCCTTGGTTATTGAAGAACAATCTCAGGCCTAACTTCCTTTTCTGGATTTTTATTGTATCCTTTTAATGTCCACCAAAGCCTGCTTCTGATCTGAATCTGAAGAGATCAGGAGGATGTGTCTCCCATCTCCAGTCTCGGGCTGCTCTTCCACAGCTCTTCTCCACCTTTTATCTTATCTCTAGTGATTAGGAAAACCTGAGTGCCCAAGCCAGAGCCTGGCAGTGAAATATGATATGTCAAGAACTATGTAATGTTTTGAACAACCAACAATAAAAAATTAAAAAAAAAAAAAAGAAGTAAAAAGCACAGAGAAGTAAGAAGAGAGTGGCATTGGGGAGAGTCTAACATCTTACAAATGACGCCAAATCTGAACAGGAGAGAAGGTGCTAAGCAGGAGCCATCTGCTTCCAGACAGGAGCCTGGGGAGGATGAGCCAGGGCGGGCCAGGCTGATGTGCCTCCCTCCCCTGGGAGCACATCTGTGGTCTTAGAGGTCTCCTTGCTGTTTTTCCATCTCTATCCTCCATCCTGAGGACATGTCCTACCTCTAAAGCCAGAGGTGGACTTGTCCTCCCTGTATTCCCAGCACCAGCCTGACTTGTGGGAGGTCTGTAGGGAATGTTTAAGGGATGAAGAATGAATGAATGAATTAAACAATTAATTAATGACAAGCTAGTAAAGCCTCTGGCCTTTGCTGCCCTCCCAGGGGAGTCCTAAGTGGTCCTCGGGGGTCCCTCATTCTGAGTGCAATGGGATGGGGACCCAGCAAGGGGCTCATGAGCAGAAGAGTTATGTGATGTGATTGACATTTGTAGGGGGATTCTGCTGGCTGCTGTGGGAGAGTGAACTGTAGTAAGACAAGAGGGGAAACAGAGATATTTGCAGAAAGCCATGCAGGGATCAGGTAGGTGACACTGTACAGGGAAGAGCAATAGAAGGCTGAGAAGCATGAAATGCCAGATGTATGTGTGTCCAAGGAGACTCAGCGGGCTCTGAGGATGGATTAGACGTGGGGTGTGAAGCAGGAGGGCTCAAGGATGACTCCAAAGGGAGGTGTCCAGGAGGCGGCTGGGTACACCAGGCTGGACTCAAGGGAGAAGTCTAGGCTGGAGATAGAAAATTTAGTTATCAGCAGGGAGGTGGTGGAGTCACAGGGCAGCTTGTCTGGGAGTGAGAGGAGGCAGAGAGGAGGATGGAGGAAGAGCCAAGCAACCCCTGAAGAAAAGGCCAGGGAAACAGGCGGACACCTGTGCTGAAAGACAACGGAAGCAGGTTCAGGAGCCGCAAGAAGGTGGAGCAGTGCAGTCAGCAAGGCCAGGCAGTTCTCCTTGTGGAGGTTCCTGTGAAGCTAAGTCAAGAAAAAGGGCAGTAGCAGGAAGGACAGGTATTTTTTTTTTTTTTTAAGATGAGTGACATCTGGGTGAGTTTGTATGTCCCACACAGAAGGGAAGCAGAGAGGGCCAGAGAGAGGTGTGCCCTAGCCGAAGTGAAGTCTCGAGGAGGGGAGAAGAGGTGAGTGCCAGACCTAGACTCTGGGGGGCGGGGAGATGGCCTTCCAGCCTTGCAAGAACACAGGAGGGGAGAGAGCACCGCCTGCTGCAGACGCCTGTGGGTACTGCCATTGTGGGGGCCAACCAGCAAAGAGGCATTCACCCAGCAGCTACTGATGGAGTCCCTAACAAGAGACTCCCAGGCGTGTCCTTGCAAAACTTTGGTTACAGTGCGGAGGCAGCCATAAACAAAGGGAGGGTTACACAGTGTGAGTCAGTTTTCTGTCACTGTGACAAAATACCTGAGGAGTGCAAGGAGGCAAGGCTTACTGTGGCTCAGCTCCAGAGGTTTCTAGGCCCTGATGCTCACTACAGCATGGTGGGAGTATGTGGCAGAGGAGGCCTGTTCACTTCACTGTGGCCGAGAAGCAAAAGGGAGAGGCTCGTAGGGGCCAGGGTTCCAATATTCCCTTCAAGGACACAACCCAATGACCTAACTTCCTTCTACCAGGCCCCATCTCCTAAGGGTTTTGCCATTTCCCAGTAGAGGCACAGGCTGGGGACCAAGCCTTTAATTCATGGGCCTCCGGGGGACATTCCAGGTCCAAACTACAGCACATACTGTGTCACAGTTGATTGCTTCTCTGGGGAACATAAAGCAGGGGAAAACGAGAGGCAAGGCCAGGGTGAGGGAGAGGGAGAAATGTTGCGATTTTAAGTGGAGTGGTGGGGGAAGGCTTCATGGAGGAAGGGAGTCAAATATTTACAGAAAGAGATGACAATGCAAATGAAAAAGGCCAGGGAACTCTACCAAGGTGAGAATACACCTTACGTCCTCAAAGGAGGTTTTCAGAATTAAAATAAAACATTTTAGGGGAAGAGAGAGAGAGAGAGAGAGAGAGAGAGAGAGAGAGAGAGAGAGAGAGAGAGAATATATTACCCCAAATCCTATCATCTTTATTTGGCAGCTGTCATCAATTGCTATATTCATTATTATGTCTTCATCACATCATTGAGATTGTAGCCATCACACATAACACACACACACACACACACACACACACACACTTACCACCTGTACTTTTGTATCTTTTTTGTTTCACCTTGATGGTCTTTGGCTTCATCATTAGAAGAGTCATCACAAATGACATTCTCTCTAAGACATATTAAATTTATAAAGCAAGGTACAGAAGAGTTTGCATACTAATCTATTTGTGTAGTAATCTACCTACCATTGAGCAAAGACATGGTGGAGATAATGACAGGGGTGTGTATGTGTGTGTGTGTGTGTGTGTGTGTGTGTGTGTGTGTGTCTGTTTCTAGTGCATAAAATATCTCTGGAAGGAATTTTAAGAGATTTAAAAAAAAATAAGTTGCCCCAAGGGAAGGGAACCCAGTAGACAGGGAGCAAAGAGAAGGCTGAGACATTGCCCTGTGTACCCTTGTGTATCTTCTGAATTTCGAACCACATCGTCATTGAACAAATATGGAAAGAGAAAGACAGTGACGAAGGTTGGAGCTGGGCACTGTGCGAGGCTGGGGAGGGAGCAGAGCTGGGGGGCTGGAGCCCACGCAGTGGCCAGGAGTGGGGGCAGAGGGGACAGGAGAGCTGCTGCAGGGCCCGGAATTCAGAAGACAGCCCGTGGGTTCTTTACTTGACAATTTCAAAGCCTGTTAGGCTTTGTTAGGCAAAGAGTATCTTTAAAATAAAAGCAGTTTCAAAAGAAATGAGAATTCATCTGCTTGAAGATCTCTTTCTCCGCTCAGGAGCATCTGACCTGGGTACCGGCAGCCTGTTTTGCTGGGTCCTTAAATACAAGAACATTTCGCTTCATCATCTCCGTTTATCCATTGATTTCCATAAAAAGCTTTCAAATTATTAAGTAATGAAACTCCAAATGACCTGGACGGGGAAGCGTGTCTTAAGGTACTCAGCACATTAGTAGCAAATAAGGTTCCTGGGAATGCTGCTTTCTTAAATGCTGCCATTTAAATGCAAAGTAACAGCTCTTATAAGCTGTAGAAGCTCAACCCTTTCCATTCCTGAGACCCCACATATTTGAGGAGAGACTTGGGAGATAATAAGAGAATTTTTGTGTTGCTGGCTGACACTAAAATTATGTCCCTGCTAGGAATTTGAGATCTCATGCACACACAAGCTGGCCTCTTCCAGCATTCCTGTGGTCACAGAAGTTTCCCTGAGTGTAAAATCCTCTTTTTGGTCATCACTGCAGCATCCTGGAGAAGGAGTTAGGGAACAGTATGGTGCAGTCAGGCAGAGGAGGCTGGGCCCCCTGTGCTGTGGGCAAGTTTGAGACAGTTGCTATACCCTGAGCCTGATTCCCTATCTGGGAAACACATTTACTGAACCACCTGATGGGCCAGGTTCTGGACACTGGGCACTGGGCAGTAGACAAGGACACCATCCCTGCCTTGTGGCATTGTCTTCTAGTGGGTTCACGATTATGCATGAGGATAAGATGAGACAACGGAAGGAAAGGGCCAGGAGAATGGCACCGAGAAGCACAGCTCTGATGGCTTAGTCACGACTGCAGATTCTACCCGTCCTTCTCAGGGGGTGTCGTTATCACTACCGCCCAACCCGGCCTTCAGTAAATCTCTCACCTTACCCGTTACACGTCATGCCCAAGGTGCTTTTGTGCTGGATCCCTCTGCCTTTATCTCTTGCCTCCTCAGTACTCCTCTTCTGGTAAACATTCACAATGCCCCTGACTCTCCAATCATCCTGTCCTATGACCTCAATCAAGCTGCCCTATAATTTGCTTGGGTATTTGTCCACTTGGGTATCTTTCCCTCCAGAACACAACTAGCAAGGCTCATAATATGCACCTGATCAAATCCAGAGCATGAATGCACCCTAAAGGAAAGTTTCTATCCCCAAATGTTCTATGCACATTGTGAGAGGATCTGGAAATTGTTATGACCACGACCCAAGGAAGTCCTCATAAAGCTTTGTGACCGTCATGCCGTGGATGCTTCTCAGGTTTATACAGATTCACAGCAGACGGAATGAGAGGAGATGTCTCCTAATGTTCTTCTTTCTCAGAAGCCCGTCTGAGGCACCCTGGGGGTCTGAGAGCATATTATTAAGGTCTCTGTACATCCCTGTGGGAATTTACACAATTATATATTTTTGTGAGAATTAAAAAAAAAATCAGTGTAAGGATATTATGGATCATCGCAAACATTTTCTTATCAAAGACCCCCTGGCAATTTCAGTAGCCAGTCTGCCATTGTTAACATCCTACTGGTGCCCCACACAATTCTATTGTGGGCCAGGATGGTGGACACCGCTGCTGCCCATGTCTCTTTTCAGATGGAGGAACAATGTGAAAAGATGGCTCTTAGCTGTCAGTCTCCTGCTTTGGCTGAATAAAACTGACTCATGATGGGCTGGGGTCGTGGCTCAGTGGTAGAGCGCTTGCCTAGTATGTGTGAGGCACTGGATTCGATTCTCAGCACTGCATATCAATAAATGAATAAAATAAAGATCCATTAACAACTAAAAAAACAAAACAAAACTGCCTCATGTGAGGCCACTTTCCCTCTCCTTCAGGGATGGCCCACACCCAGTGATCATCCAGGGGCAACGGGTCACCCCTAAACCAGGGCTACTCCAACAGAGGAGTTGGCAGAAGCCACTCCAGCAGAGCGAGTTGGCAGAGGCCTTCCCAGGGACCCAACTTCTCCCTCCGCACCTTCCTGCTTCCTTCTCGGCCCTCCTTCAGCAGTGGCTCCAAAGAACATGCTCTGATAACTCCCTGCAGTGAATCTGGACTTGGAGTCTGCCTCCCAGAGCACCCGGCAGTTATATTTAGGGGAAGAAAAGAGAGGCAGAGTCAAAAAATCAATGTCAGTCTCACCAGGTGAAGCCCAAAGGATATGTGTGTTGCTGTGTGAAGAGCGTGGCAGTGGTTGGGAGACCAGTGGGAGAGGCGAGTTAGCACAAAGCACCCTGGTGTCCAGGCACCAAAGGCTGAAGGCTCCAGGCCAGGTGGTCAGCACTGCCTCCAGGTTATGAGAATTTCATGTAATTTCCACAACACAGCATCACCTTCTACATTAAAGTAATCCTCTGAATTAGCATTTTAAAGGGTTTGTAGTTTTATTTATGTTATTCTTAATATTATTATTTTGCTTTTATAGTCTTGTGAGAGCCATAAGCATAGGAGTTAATATCTAATTATCTGTGCACATATGTAAATAATAATAATATGGTGAAAGTAATTATAACACAACCTTGGGAGATTGTGAGCTTGTATTTGCCCTTTAAAATAGGCCCCCTCTGTGACTCAGGCTTGGGAATTACCCAATTTTGTAGAGCATGGTATTAGGAGTCTGTGGTTTAACTATGTAACCTTGGGCTTGTTACTAATGTCTTTGAGCCTTGGTTTTCTCCATTGTAAAATGGGGATAATGGTATCTACCTTACAGGCTTGTTGCAGGATACAAATGAGCTGGCAAGCAATGAAAGTGGAATGCTCTCACAGTTCCTGATACTAATAATTGCTGAATAAATGGCAGCAGGTGGGACAGCACTAACAGTAAAGAATATGCCTCTCTTCAGGCTCTTCCCAGCCTGGCTTGGAAAAAGCCAGCTACTTGCATCCATCCTTGACAGACAGCAGGAGTATGGGGTTTCAGGTAAGTTACTTCCAACAGGGGGATCAGAATTTAATTTGTTTATAAGCTAGCAAGCCAGCAAATGCTGAAGCCCCACGTCACACAAACATGAAAGATTCAAGAAACCAAACCAAAACAAAACAAAAAACTATGAAGAGTTAAGACCTAAATTTAAATTCAGGGAACTCTACATTTAGAGACCATTCAACAAACAAAATAAGTAGGCTGAATATGGGTTCCCAAAGATGTCCACATTCTACCCCTTGGATCCTGTGAATTATATTTTATTTCTCTAAAAGGACTTTTCAAATATGATTAGATTAATGATATTGAGATGGGGACAACTAGATTATCCATGTGGGCCCATGTAAGCATCCTTATAAGAGGGAGGCAAGGGAGATTTGGCCGCAGAAGAAGTGAAGGCAATGTGAGATGGAAGTAGATGTTGAAATGATGTGGCCGCAAGCCAGGGACTGCCAGCAGCCACTGATTGGAAGCTGGAAGCCAGAAGAGGCCTCCTGGAACCTCCTGAAGGAATCAGCTCTGCCAAAACCTTGATTGTAGCTCTGTAGGATGGTTAGACTTCAGACGTCCAGAACTATCAGAGAATGAATTTATATTGTCTTAAGCCACCAATTTGTGATAATTTGTTGTGACAGCAACAGAAACTAATATAATTCCTATGAGCCCCACTTGCCCTTACAGTTAATGAGACTAGTGAAAATGAAATGAAACTAGTCATGAGAAGGGAGGAGTTGAGGGGAATTCCCAGTCTAATCTGAAGAGCTGACCTGATCCTGTCTCTCCATGTCCTTAGTGTGTGACCTTGGGCCAGTCAGTAAGCTCCTCCATGCCCCACTTTCTTCACCTCTAAAATGGAACTAAAGTTAACATTTAAAGTCGTGAAGATCAAATGTCAAAACACTATATGAATCATGAAACTATGTGAACTATTGTCATTATCATTACTTTCTTTGAAAAATTCAAATGGGAGATAGTGACCAAGATGCCACCTCTCAAGAAGATGGGCTAAGGGTACATAAAAATGTATTATCTCATGAATATTTCATTTAGGCCTGGAAATCACAGTTGTCAGGCCCCTGTCTGTAGTTCTTACAAAACACCACTTACTTAAACCAGGGCCTACCTTCAATTCCTTATATTTATTCATTATCTTGAATGTCCCCTCCCTGACTTTTACAATGCAGGCTGAGTATGGTGATGTTTGTCACTTGGAACTCTCTCGATAAGATGTTTTATTTTCTTTAAAAAGACAACATCGATAATCCAATCATCTCTAACTATTGGACAATTTTCCTGTACTTGAAAGTTTCCTGAAATATAACTCATGGAAATAATCATGCTTGAAGCTGTAACAATAAAAGTGACTATTATTTTTCAAGACTGTTCACACATCTTCAGTCTGTCTTCCCTGGCATCGCACCATCTCCTTAAGCAATAGGAACAAAATAGATCGCTTAGAAATTTAAAGTTGGATCCTATCAACAAAAATTTCCCCCATTTGTAATTCAGGTGAGAGTTTCCTTTCTCAGGTAGTAAGGAAAGGATTGCTGTTTTGATGGAAATCATGTTTTTTTTTTTAAAGCATTTTTATAATGGATTTTTCCTTATTACAAAATGTGTTCATTGTAGAACATTTTGAAAACAGAGCTAGGCAAAAGTAATCCTATGAAAACAATTTATAATCTCGCCACCCACAGATAACCACTGTTACTTATTCATTTTAAGTTGAAAAAAAGACACTTTGGTGTATCTGAGTGTGACATTTCTAAAATCACAAAAGCAGCTTAATTCCAATGATAACGGGAGCCTGGACTCTGTAGTCCTTCCTGCAGTCTGCCCTGCTGTGAGTGAAATGACCTGGCTTACAATTCACATCCCCAAATCTGAGGGATCACAGTTTTAGCTTTTGTGCCTTTGCATAAGCAACCCTCTCCCTGAGGTGGCTTTATGCCCTGCCTCACCTAGATAATGCCTAATGTCCTGTGCATCCAGGCCTTCCTGACCTCTCAGTTAGGGCACTGTGCTTCCCAGTGCCCCGTGTTGGCCTCTATCCCCATCCCCTATCATACGGTTCACCCCCCTCTCCCACTCTGAGGGCTTTAAGGGGACAAACTCAGGTTGTCTCCTCTCTGTCTACCTCTTCCCCACTGTCTAATACAGGATTTGGCACAAGAGAAGTATTAAATAAATGTTTAACAAATGAGAGAATCAGCAGCACCTCCCAGAACCTTCAAATAGGCTTCAACGGATCAAAACTTGATTTGCTTATAATGTTCCTGCCAGAAGTGGCTCAGAGAAATAAGGAAAATGAAACTCAGAGAGAATTCTCCACCCGGTCTCTTGCCAGACTGGAGCCAGATGAAAGAGCTTGTCATTTGTGACTAACTGCTGATCCTCAGTGGTGCAGAAGGGAGCTAGACTCCCCAGTGGTTTTTTGTTATGTTTAATTTTGTCACTTGGTTATTTTGTGACCCAGATAAGGACCAGTGGCAGGGCACCTGGCTTTGGAAATTCTCAAGAGACAAAGGACAGAAGACAGAAGAAAAAATAAGCTATGTCCAGGGACTATCATGGATTAGGAGTGGGGCGAGGTGAGGTCATGGTGGGTGTATTTACACCAGGGAAATTGGGAAACACTATAAAACAGAGTTTTTAAAAAATATTTTTCTTATTCAAAAAACAACAGTTGAACATTTAGTAGCACATTACTGGTGTGGAAAAGGAAGCCCTTGGCTGAGGCTGAAGGTATTTTTCTGATGAATATACAGATGAGGAAGGACTCACGTCATCTACTTTGTGCTGTGTCTCAGTGCTCCCCAAATCAGTGGTGCTTTAGAATTGGTTGGAGACATTTTAAGACTTTATGTTCAGGCCTGACCTTAGAGTGACTGAATTAGAATCTTTGGGTTGGGCACAGAATTCTATAGTTTTAAAAATGTCCTCAAGTTGGTTCTGGTCAATGGAATAGCATATGGAAATCTTTGATGTGTGTCTCAAGATTTTAAGACACTTCAGGAAGAAGATAATAAAGTGTGGCCTATGAGGACACTTATTTCCTAAGCCAGTCCCTGCCATGTATGGCCTCTGCCACCTGTCACAGCCCGAGGAGATCTGGCTTAAGATGCTGATGGAGGTAGTGGTGTATGTACAAAATGAGAGAGATTCTGAAAAGTTATCATCAGAAAAAAGCATAGTTTGAAAAATTTTTTTGGACATGCACAAAGCTTTATCAGATATGCTCCTTTAAAATGGGCTTAGGCCATTGTATCACCTGTCACTGAGTCCCCGACTGACAGGACAATAAGACACCTAGGGCACCAACATGATGCTAGTGGTCCTAGGAGCTGGTATGGTTTTATTCTCAGTAAATGCTGCTGATGTGGGGACAGGACAGTGACCCCAGGGCCAAAATCTTCAGAGGGCTGGGAATGACTAGATAGACCACTGGTGATGGCTGACACCAGGGTCACAGGCTGGTATGGCTGGATGCTGGGTTTCTCAAAGGAGCAGGGAGCATGTATGTCCCCTTCCATAAGATGAGACGTGAGAGGACGATGGGGACAAAGTGGCGCCTGAGCCTCCCTCTTGCCCTGCGTTATGTGGGGTGTGCCCCTTGTTGGGGAGGACTGGGGGTGGGCTGCAGAGTGGAGAAGAGGTTTGACAAGAGACACGGGGGAGGCCTGTGTGATGGGGTTCAGGAGGGAGGGGAGTGCTGGAGGACATATTAGGACCACCAGACACTTTGCACTACCCCAAATGTCATGAGCTCACCCAGAGTGGGGTCTGGCTTTTGCCCCCACAGCTATCTAGCTCCATACTATTATATGTCAGTTGTCCCTTTTATCACACTGTATTACAATTTTAAAAAAATGTGTTTATGTCCTAAATCCAAATTCTGGGTGTAGGAGAAACAGCCAAGGCCTTGAAATAAGACAGGACTGATTTCTAAGTATAATGTGGGTGTAATAATAACTCTACCTTGTTGGTTCTAGTGAAGAATAAATTAGATATTGTCTGCAAGCTCCCACCATAAAGTCTGAAATACAGTAGGTTCTTAATTAAGCTTTGACCCTCCTTCCTTGACTAAATCATTGTTGGTTTTCCACGATGTGTCACTATTCCCAGTTTCATGAAGGTATGCAAAATGTGTTGGTTGAATGAATGGGTAATTAATGAATGAATAAGTGAATTAATTAATGAATACTAATTTTCAGAACCACATGTTGTTGAGGAAATCCAGTGCACTCTGTCATGGATAAAAGGACTTCTCTTGGAATGCTACTAATTTAGCATGTAATCCAGGCTGGGTCCTCTATCCCATTTTCAAGGTCAGGGCCATTTCTTTAGCCTGACCTTAGTATAATGAGCCATGAAAAGCTTGCAGCTTTTTTCTATTTTAATCCTTCTGTCCATTTAATGGGCTATATTTTCCCTGGAAACAGTGGGGTGAACATCACCAAGATAATGAGTAATAACATTAACATTACCCCAGCATGATCTAGATATTATTCAATTAAAGTAATAACTCCTAATGCAGGAGAAATTGTTTTTCTCTTAAGAATCCAATTCAGCTATCAGCTCACCATCATATGCAAATGACAGAAATTACCTTTAAGTCATCGATCTGTAATGGGATGTTGAAATGGATTTCTAATTATATTTTATGATGCTATATTATAGACGTTCTTAAGGTCAGAGTTTATAGCTTGTCGTGTTTTCACTTTTTAACACTAGGCAATACGAATTGCTTTTTAAATATATAATGAACAAAAATTAGAAATTTTGGAAAGAAAACCTCTTCAAAAGCTTACTTAAAACAGCATACCAATGTCACCTTTGTAAGAATTAAAAAAAAAAAAAACTATGATTATTACTTATCTTTTATACAGGCCCATCGGAAGACAAGACGGGGAATACAAATCACCTCTGTATAGTAGAATTCAAGAACTTTATCACCCTAGATGTTGGGCAAACCAACATCCCGTTACAGATTGATGAGCATTCAGAGTATGATCCTCCCTTTTCCTGGCCCAGAACCTTAATTTTGATGGTATGTGCAGAGCGAATCAAACAGAGAACTGGCTCACACTACCCAAACTCTCAGACATAGAACACGCCCAACAGTGAGGGACCGGAAAGCCAAGTAAGCTCGGGTAGTCATGTGTGCTGGGCAGCACAGCCTCCCCATGTAGGGGCATATTTTGGAGAAACTATAATTTAACAGATAATGCCTGGAAAGCACAGAGGTTGAAGCAATGGGCTTTAGCTAAGTTGCTTTAATGGACAGTCACAGAGTTCTCTAAATCAGATGTTCGTACCTCCATTACTGGGCTAGACTTGCCTTGCAGATCAAAGTGTCATGTCATGTGCTCACCCCTTTTCTATCTTGGATCCTGACAAACTCCTCTCCAACTGCTCTTTTCCTAGAGGCCATGCGGACCACTTCCTTCTATCTACATTTTCTTCCTTCAGCTGGGCTACAAAAACAAAGAGGTGGCAGTTTTATTATTCACATTTGACTTTAGAGGATGTCCTAATTGTGATGATTTGAATTTGGTCATCACCTGCTTAGAAGCCTGATCTCAGGGTCACGCCCACACATGGTTGAGCTTGTATTTTCTAGGCTGATTCTCCCTGCTGCAGCTCAGAGAGAGCCTGATCGTCCCTCCATAGCCATGGATGTCCATAGCCCATCACCCTGTCCATACTGCCTACACTTTGATTTAGAGAGGGGTCATAACTAGGATAACTTTTTCCTCATAGTCTGAATTGAACTGTTCAAGTTTTCTAGGGAAGGATGAATTTCCTGCTGCTTTTCAATAAAGTGGAGCGTGACCATAGCAGGTAGGAACATTGCAATGAGAAGAAATGGGAAGGTTCCATAAATTAATGTGTAGAGGAAGAAATCTGTAATCCTCCTGGCTCTTCTAAGTGGGTAGATGAATGGCTCCAGCATTGGTGGCGGTGGTGGGGAACAAGGTGACGGGCAGGATAGCTTTTGACACCCAGCCAGCATGGGTAGACCTGGAAGGCAGGAGTAAATTCAGAGAAAATCGCAGGGCAGGGCCAGCTTCTTCCTTAGCTACGAACATGCTCCATCTGCTCCCCTCCCACCGAGTGCCTGCCTTGTTCATTTTCCACAACCCAGAGCAGCATTCAGTCCTGCACTGTTCAGAATTCACGAAACACAGAAGTTATTCTAATCAAATTGTCAATAGACAGAGCTCATTTCAACCTCACAGGCAACCGGGAAAACAAATTATGACAGAAAAAAATAAAATGGATACTTGCAGTTTGTTTTTCTAGGCTGTTCCTAACAGTGGTTTGGATCTGGGGTGAGACTGTCACACAGCTTTCTTTTCGGCACTGGACTGAGCCAAAGGATGGATGGGGGCATGGCTCAGGTAGCATATCATGGGTCTCTAGGCAATCCCATTCCCTACTTGTCACCAGGACCAGGAATATATTGGCTGCCAAGGCTCGACTAACACCAGAGGGCTCCAGGAACAAGTGCCTCTCTGATTTGGGGCTGACACTTCATTCATTCACCGCCCCTTTATTAGGTGTCTACTATGTGCACCAGGTCTGGGGACACAGAGATGATTTAGACATGGTTTCTGCCCTTGAGGAGCTCATATTTTATCAGGGGGACAGATGGGAACGTACGATGACAAGTCCGAGAGACATGGGCCCCCGGAGCTGGGGCTGCACTATGGAGGAGCTGCTCATTCTTTCAGGAGTGACGGAGTTCTTCCCCAGTATTTCACAACTTGCTTGACCTAAACAGGACACAGAGACTCCGAGGCAGCAAGGAGGACCTGGGAGGGAGGCGGCTCTCCCAAGTTTCCTTCTTCTCACAAGGAAGGGTCCTGGGAACCACTGATGTCACAGATGCAACTAAGTCAGTGAAGGCTCTGGGCTGTCATTAAATGAAATGGAAGAGGGCACTGCTGCATTTGTTTTTGCATGAATCATTGGCTGGAGTATATGGTGAAGTGTAAATTTACAGTGTATCCATCATGAGGAGGATCTGCTTGTTAGAGCAGATCGCAGGGCCCCGCCCCTAGAGTTTTTGATTCTGTGGGTCGGGATGGCACGTGATGGAGAATTTGCAGTTCTAACAAGTCCCCCAGGGAGAACCACTGAACCTCTACAGTGCTCACCAGTAAGGGGTCCATAAGTAACAGTTATTAATAGTATTAGGTGCTGTATTTAATAGTTTATACAAAGTAGTTAACCTAATCTTAGTAGTGCTACATTGTGATAATTATTATCTTTACTCTCCACATGAGAAAACAGAGACTCAGAGATCTCAATATTTTGTCCAAGATCACAGAGCTACTATGTGGCAGAGGTGATATTTAAACCCAAGTCTTTTTGAGCACAGAACCCCCTGCATTTTCTGCCACTCAGTTATGCTTCTCCAGTAAAGAAGTGTTCCTTTTTCTTTCTCTTTTTGTTTTAACACAGAAGCTAAAGTGATCCAACAATAAATAAGTGAAGTCTAGAGCCATAATACTCTTACTCCATTTCAAATAGTCCCCCAAATATATTATTAAAATTATCCCTCAAGAGCCAGCAAAGGCTATTTATTTCTTGAAAATAGTTGTAAAAATATATGAGGGAGCAAGGGCTGGCTATGCACTGAGCCTGAGGAGCCGTCTAAGCCAATAGCTATCAATCCTTTTTTAAAGGAATGGAGCATAGTTTGTTAAATCAAACTCTGCTCAGAACTCCAATATTTAAAGCAGACAGGAACAGGGCTGCTTTCCCACCGGTGGAACAGAGCTTGGTGCTGGCTGCAAAGATGCACTGAGAGCTAGCAGGAGACACGGAGCACTACCCCCTGCCCCAAGCCTCAGCTCTGATACAAGTGGGGCAACCCTTCAACCTGCTGTGGAGTGGGTTGTAGATGTGCACCAGTTTGTTTCTCAGAACCAGAAGAAATCCACAAGGAATTCTGGCATGTGCTGGGAGTCACTCATGACATACGCCACCTTCTCCCAGGGAAGGGCTTCACCAACGCCTTGGTGAGGTGGGGTTGGTGGCTAGGGCAGGCTGATGCTGGTGTGAGCCTAGCCTCAGGGCAACAGCTTCCACACTGTGGTTAGATCTGCCTTGTAGTTACCGTTGATGAGCCACGCTGTGAACTGTTTAGCTCATTCCTTGAATCAACTAATTCTTTTGTGGTCTGTGTACAGATCACAGTTAAGGGGCCTCATCAGACATTTCAAAGGAGAAGGACTCTACCAAATGGGCTTAATGGATGATTTTTATGACTATCCTACTGTAGGAAGAGATTTGAACAAGCAGCCACTCATAGGGGGCATCTGCATGCCATTTGCTTCTGTTGGCGCAAACAACTGAGTACTTAGAGGTGTGTTCAGGGTCCCTTAAGATTCACTACCCAGATCCACATATGGAGGTCCTTGGCATGTTCAGAACTGATTCACAAAACACCCCAGATGCCAACTTCCTTATTTAGAGTTGAGTCACACTCACCACCACCTATTTATTTGGGGGCCATTAAAAGAGTCCAAGAAGTGGTGGTTCCCAGGACCCATTCTCCTTATCCTCTGTGTGGTAGTAACTTACAGGCAGGTATGGCCATGGGACAAACATTTAGCCAGTGAGAAGCAAGGGAGCTGATGGTCCTCTATTCTCAGTTTCCCTTTCCCACTGCTTGAGAAGTGGGAGGACCAGAGCACCTGTCCTGGGCCCAGGTCCATGAGCCTAGTCTGGCGGACGTGGATGGTCAGCCTCCTGTTGCTCTCCTCTGCACTGTTGAGTGTGGGGAAAACAAATTTCTTCCTTGTTTAAATCACCATAGTTTTAGTCTCTTTATTTATAATAGTTTAGCTTATGTGTGGCTCAGAGATGATTAAATTGTTGGGTATCCCTCCCATTAGGGGATGGGGTTCTATATTCCCACTCCTTGAATGTGGGTGGCATTGTGACTGCTTTGGCTAATTTCTGGGCTCAGGCCTAATGACCCTGGTAGAGTTCACTTTCTGTCTCTTGTAACACTGTGTTGGGGAACCCTGAGACATCCCATGGGAAGTAAAACTCCCCTGAGACCACTATGTGGAAGAGGCCACATGAAGTTTTCTAGATATCCCTCAAGTTTCCAGATACAAACGATGCCCTCTTGCACCTGTTAGGCCAGGTCATCTGCCAGCTGAACACCACAAGTACCATGACCAACAGCACTCTAGGAAGAAGTCATCCAGGTCACATGAGGAGGCAATGTGTGGAACCACTATTCTGATCTTGCAGCGATGGAGGGAACTATTAGCGGCACATTAAAATTGGCAGAGTGGAAAGAAGCAGGTGTCTTAGTTTCTGACAATATCAATGTCCACTGTGCTAATGTCTTATCTCCAAACTTCTAATTCAGTGAGAGAGGAAAAGTCCATATTGTTTAAGTCACTCTTGGTTAAGTTTTCTGTTACTTGTATCCTTCTGACAAACACCCCCCCCCATACTCTGTCTCTTAGGGGGACTTTGTTACAAGGACAAGAGGACTTGGCTGGGTTTGAGGTCATACTTTTTCCTTTCTCCTTTTTTTTTTTGGTCCTGGGGATTAAACCCAGTGTCTCACACAGGTAAGGCAGGCACTTTACCACTGAGCTAAATTCCCAGCCCTGAGGGCATACTCTTTAACTCCTTTTAAAATTCATTTATTTATTTATTTGTGTGTTACTGGGGATTGAAAACGGGATCTAATGAATGCTAGGTAAATTCTCTGCCAATCTGAACTATATCCCCAGCTCATTTAAAAATTTTTATTTTGAACTAGGAGTGGTGGTGCATGCCTGTAATTCCAATGACTGCTGCTGGATGCTGAGGCAGGAGGATCACGAGTTCAAAGCCAGCCTCAGCAACTTAGTGAGGCCCTGAGCAACTCAGCAAGACCCTATCTCTAAATAAAATATAAAAAAGGTCTGGGGATGTAGATCAGTGGTTAAGCTCCCCTGGGTTCAATCATCCCTGGTACCAAAAAACAAAACAAAACAAAAAAATTACTATAAAATTTTTAAATTTTGCAATAGGACCATGCCAAATTGCCCAGGTTAGCCTCAATTTTGTGATCCTCTTGCTTCAGTCTCCTGAGTAACTGGGATTACAGGTGTATATTAAGGCTTCTGACTTCTTTAACAAATTTACATATTGAGGATGATGCCAAGCTTCAACCTCCCTGGCTGGTTTATCCTGAGGCATCCCTATTAGGCTCTCTGGATTAAGATTCTTGGTCTCCAGTGATTCCATCCTAGTGATTGACATAGCAGATGAAATTCCACAACACGCCCTCTGACCTGCCTTGCCTTTACATCCTAGCACATGGGAGAGATAGGAAAGCATGTCCCTCAGGTTGGCTAAGAATATCAAATATCAGGTTCAGGAAAAACTCTGGAAATTCACTGGGTCTTTTTTCCCCTGTTAAGATCTTTGAAAAAAGAAGCCATACAGGAAGGAAGCCTCTGAGCTCCATGCTAGAAGCGCTGTTTTCCATTCTGACGATGAGCTGGCTGTGAAGGGAATCCCCGGTCTAAACAAGGCCATGCTTCTCTTCTGCAGCATCACCCTACCCGAGGCCAGGGCGGGGGGGGGGAGAACCTGGCTACCTCCATGACTCCTGGAGGTATAATGAAAGTAATTCTTCAAGAAGCTTCCTCATTGTACGGTTGGATCTGGGGGGAAATGTGGACCCTATGGGCAGAGGACTGAAGCTGAGAGTTCTTTCCCCAAGACAAGGTGGAAGAAAGGCCAAAAGTCAAAAAAGGGAGCAAAACCAAAAACCATTTAGAAAAGATGAGATCTATGAAGACATTGAACTGAAAGGAGCCAGGGGCATGTCAGGGAGGAAGAATCTTGGGCAGGACAAATGTAATGAGGGACAAGAAGGCAAACACAAGTGAACAGGGAATGATGTGTTTGTGGGCTCATGTGCACCCAGTGGGTCTGGTGGAATAGGCTAGAGTAGCTGCTTGGGTTGGCTGACATCTGGGGGCACAGAACATGGGTGCACCGGCTGGCTTATAAAAGGCTTACTTATATCCCAAGATGCAACTTGCTCATGCAGTCTTTGTCAATCCATCCAATGGATCCATGTGGCCTATGACCTGTCTATGAAACAGTATTTGTTTCAATTTCTCTTGTATTACAGCTAGTCAATTATTTGGCCATTTTCCCTACTGGATCAAAGGAGTTTTGAGGGTAGGGATTGATTCTTATTCTTCCTTCATGGCACAGTGCTTGGTACATAGAAAGTGCTCAATACATGTCTTTTGATTAATTACTATTGTCAACCTTTTGTCCCCCCCCTCCCCCCCCGTAAATGTTTGTAAGTAGATGAGGGCTATTTCTGATAGTGTATTTTTCTCTAAATGACATAATCAACACAGAAATGCATCATCAGGTAGCCAAAAATAAATCTTAAGCAGAAGGATTAAACATATTTAAGACAAAACCAAAGCAAAACAAATAAACAAAAAACCCAAACCACAAGAGGTGGGGGGCAGATAGGGAAACAAGAGAAGGATTTGGAGGCCGAAAGTTTCTGTGCGTCTTAGACGAGCTTCTGGCAAATGAATGCCCTCTGAAAACTTCACCAGCCTTTTCCTACACAAAGTGTTTTCTGGCCATTTTTCTACAGTGTCTCTCCTATTTGGACACAGAGTTTCATTTATTAATGAAACATAATTGGGCCCCATTTCAAAAGGATGAACAAAGCCGGTTTTGTTGTTCCATTGAAAAGCCGGGTTCAGTCTGGGTCACGGTGTTTGTCAGCATCTCTATTTCCAGGCCCCGAAGGCTTGGATGGTGGAGCAGGATAATTGGGGGCCAGTTGGTCCATTTCCCACTCCCGGGAGCCCCTGAAAGGGGCTCTCCCAAGCTCTGGAGCCTGTGTTCATTAACTCTGAATGTAAGATCTACACCTCCAAGTCCCACTTGGCAAGAAGAGTCGAGCTGGCCCCTTGTCAATTCTGTCATTTCACACAGCATAGACCCATCTTCTGATGATCTGCCCACAAATCAAGCTCAGACCCTGGATCACCAGAGCTGAAGCTCTTCTTTCAAAAGCCTTTGCTGTGTCCCTATCACTTATATATGGCTTCTGAAAAGACTATGAAAAAATGAAATTATGCAAATATAATTAAAGAATAACAGAGAAAGGAGACAAATGAACAAGCATTAGAAAAGAGAACAAACACTGTGATATCTTCTATTTATTGAAGATAGACACTGTGCTAAGGACCTTAAATACATTATCTGTAATCTTCACAGCAAATCTGATGTAAATAACCTGACCTCTATTTACAGGGAAAATGATGTCAGGAGTCCAGTCAACCTCAATAAATGGATACTTCACAATAAAAATGTTAAATGCCCCAAATGGAACAATGAGGTAGGAAATCCATTAAACCAATAATAGATGAAGAAGTTTAGAATTTCTCAGAATACCAAAATAGAAAGGCACATAGACCTAATGTCCTTCTCACTCCCAAGGAACGGATCATTTTCAAGATCCACTCCAAAACAGACAAGACTGCACTCCATCTACTTCATCTATGGGACAGGTTTGATCTTACCAGGAATACAAAAGAAAAAAAAAAGATTAACATAACATTAACATCCACATTATGTGATTCAATCTATATAGCAAAAGAGGAAATGATAAAGCCTTTAATACTTCAAGTAAAATAATTTGCTACCTGAACTTGATAGAGATACCTATTTTAAATCCTGAACCAACAATGGAATAACACTAAAAGCTTTTCTTTTAAAAATAGGCTAAAGCAAGAATATGGCTACCATTATAGCTTAATGTGGCTTTAGGCAAATTTCAAAAGATATAAAAAGCAATAAACACTGGAAAAGAAGAAAAAATATTTATAAAGACTTTGTCATACACTTTGAACTAAATTATTAGTTCAGGAAGAGGGAAGATTTGGCATTCAAATGAAAAATGCACTACTATACTATATTCAGTATGCATACTACATTACTATACACATTACAACATACAAGCAGTACACATGTGATAATGTAAGACTATAATGTGCTTAGAATGCAATGCATGCAATGACTTAAGAAGTATAATGATGTTATTTTAAATTAAAATCACCAGCTTTTTAAGAAACTGACCAAATGGTTCTACATTTATTAAGCAAAAAAAAAGGTCAAGAGTATAAAACTACATTTTGGAAAAAAGACCTGATCAGGGAAGATTAGCAGTATAAATTCTATATATTGCAAAACATGAATAATTAAACAGCACGTTACTGGTGTAAAACCAGGCATATAGAACAACAGAAGGGAATTAGAAACACTGAAGTAAATCTATTTATACATTACAATTTGAAATAAAATATGGTAAATGGTGGGCAAAGGAGAATTTATTTAATAAATGATGATGCTATAAATTTTGAAACCATTTATTAGCTAAACATGTACCAATTATGCTCAGATGAATGAAAGAGTTAAATACATACTTTTAAATCTATATTAAAAAAAGAGAATCAAGATTGCATCAGCTCTTAGGAACTATGCATAATGAACTGTGAAGAACTTTTAATGTCTTGAAGCAAGAGAAGAAATAACAGGGGTAGAAATCAGAAGATTCAACTGGGTAATACGTAGCATATTTTAATCATAAAAATATAAGAAATGGAAAGAAAAGAAACATTGAGAAATATTTGTCTTCAAATATTCCTTATAACCTATAAGGAACTTGTTAAAGTCAAGAACACATTTATTGCTAGAAAAAAATCACAGTATGTGAGGCTAGTCCACACAGCATAATTTCTAAGAGCATAAATAATGGAAGACCTAAATAAACTAGAGCCCACTAATGTAAAAATATGCTCTTTAAAAAGATAATTGTGAGGCTGGGGTTATGGCTTAGTGGTAGAGCGCTCGCCTAGCATGTGAGAAGCCCTGGGTTTGATCTTCAGCACCACATAAAAATAAGTAAAATAAAAATATTGTGTCCAACTACAACTAAAAAATAAATATTAAAAAAAATAGTAACTATGAGCTGGGTGTGGTGGCTAACTCCTATAATCCCAGCGACTCAGCAGCCTGAGGCAGGAGGATCTTGAGTTAAACCCAACCCTGGCAACTTAACGAGGACCTAAGCAATTCAGCAAGACCCTGTCTCTAAAAAAAAAAAAGAAGAAGAAGAAAAGAAAGAAAAAATATATAAAGGGATGGAGATGTGGCTTGGTGGTTAAGCGCTCCTGGGTTCAATCCCTGGTACCAAAAAGAAAAAGTTAACCGTGAAAGACGGTATCTCACATAATAGAAAAGTATCTGTGCATGATGTTGAAGAAGGTGAAATATGGGTACAACTACACAAAAACATGGGTACCATGTTCCAGACCTGGAAAGGAGTTCATAGAAATGAAAACACCTTCAGAGTCTGGGTTTGGGTGAGTTTTGAGTTCTAAACTCAAGTGATATCAGGAATCAGGTGGGTGAAGATGAGTGGGAAAAAGAAAGAAGTGGGGACGGTGACAAACTGGAGGGTCAGGCTGAGCCAAAGGCAGTCAGACAGAAAACTAGCACACCCACATCATCCAGTTGTGCCAAGGACTTCTCTCTCCTTCCCTCTGTTCCCTTTGCTTACTAGACTTTCTCGTTCCCTCTTCTCTGCCAGGTATATCCCGCATTCCTGTTGTAAGATTCAGTTCACATTCTGCCTCTGGAGTGCTGCTCTTCCTGATTTTGCAGGGATGGGGCCCCTTTCCAGGGCATTTGTGTATGTGTTGGTGTTGATGCTCATGGTGTTAGTATGTGTGTCTGTATCTAGGACCAGTGTGCAGACTCCTGGGAGAACGTGGAGGATCTTGTCTGGACTTTATTCCACATGCCAGTTGCTATGGTTTCCATATGCCCCACCCCCCCCAGTGTCCATATATTGAAGACTGAATCCCCAGTGCAGCCAGAGGAAGGAGAAGTTGTGCTCCATGGGTGTACAACGTGTTAAAATGCATTCTACTGTCGTGTGTAACTAATTAGAACAAATTAAAAAAAAAAACCAAAAAACTAAGACACACACACAAAAAAACCTCAGATTTGTGGAATCTCACCGAGTGGAACAATCAGTGTGGAGCCCTGGGTCACTTCCACTCAGTCAGAGCTCCACAGACACCTCAGCCTTAGGGATGCCCTGGGAAGCCTCGGAGCCCCATGGAACAGTTAGAAAGCCATGGGCAATAGTGGAGGAGAGGGGAGCTGGTCCGATTAGCGGGGTCAAACCATGCTCATTTAAAAGACTACTACTGTGGAGAGACTTTGAACATATGACCTCTGTATATTGCTTCTTTTAATGTTTTATGATCTTCAGTTTTTTACAAAAGTGAAATTCAGAGGCAAACAGAGGTAGTTAAAAGAAGTCAAGTTTTGTTAACGCAGAGCTGCTTAAATTGGTTATGAGACTGTGGCTCTGTGTCTTTGAATTCCTTCTGAATAAAGCTGTCTGGAAAGATGCCAAGTTGCTATCTGGTGGTGAATTAAACAGATACTCATCCATCCATCAAATATTTATTGAGTGCCCAATGCATGCCAGGCCCTGAAGGAAGATGGAGAAGGAAAGAAATAAGACAGGGACTCTCCCCTGTGAGTCTGCACACTGAGATACAGACATACATACTAACACCATGTGCATCAACATCAGCACATACACAAATGCCCTGGAAATGGGCCCCATCCCTGCAAAATCAGGAAGAGCAGCACTCCAGAGGCAGAATGTGAACTGAATCTTACAACAGGAATGTGGGATATACCTGCAAAGAAGAGGAAAGGAGAGACTAGCAAGCAAAGGGAACAGAGGGAAGGCTTGAGACAGCGACTGAGGGAAGTCCTTGGCACGACTGGATGATGTGGGTGTGCTGGGGTATGACCGAGAGGCGGAGAGGACCAGAACGTGGAGGACCTTGTCTGGACTTTATCCCACACTCCTGTTGCTACGTTTCAATGTGTCCCCCCAGTGTTTATGTATTGAAGACTGAATCCTCAATGCTGCAGTGTTGAGCAGTGGGACCATTAAAAGGTGACAAGGTCAAAGGGCTTCCTCAGGAGTGGATTAATGTCCTTACCATGAGAGAAGGATTTTTGTTAAGGGCAGTTTGGATCTCACTTGTTCACGCTCTCCCATCCTCTCTCGCTTTGTCCTCTTGCTTCTTGGTGTGGAATGAGGCAGCAGGAAGATACTGTTACCTTGATATTAGACTTCCTAGCCTCTGGAATTGTGGGAAATAAATTTCTTTTCTTTATAAATTACCTGGTCTGTGGCATTCTGTTATAGCAACATGAAATAGACTAAGGACACTAGTGCTTTTCCAACTTTGTTTCTAAGCCTAAAAACTCTTTATTGAATGTCACGAGCCATCCATGGGTAGCATGTGGGTCACCACGCATTGAAGCTTAGTGAATAGAAACATCTGGTGTCTGGGAATGACCAGTGGACATTTTCTCTTGTCAGTTGCCCAGGGACATAGTGAATTTCTGTCCCGCTCTGCCATGACCCACACAGCACCTGAAATGGATGTGACCTGCCAAGATGCCAATCAACCTGCTGACTGTAAGACATCATGAAGCAAGACTCTGCCCTTGAAACCTTATCTCTGCCTTTGATGTACCCCTTAAATAAACCACCAGAGCCATCTTTCCTTTGTCTAGTTCCAACTCTTGTGTGGAAGGGACGTATCAGGGGCTCTGCTTTTATAAATATGTTTCTGACTCTTTGTGTTTTGTTCTTCATTAATTATTTGAGACTTGAAGTTTTCAGGTGGCTTGCACCTTCCTTGGTAGGAAGGAGAACCCCTCAACGAGATGCTGGCCATCACCCCTGTTAGTTGACAGTCTTACTTGGAAGCCCAATTTGGAGAAAAGAGAAAAGGACTAGTCTAATTGGAATTGAGGGGAAATGCCCCAGAGCTGTACCCATCTCTTTTAGTCCCTGGGGAAGCCTTATTCCAGGGACCCAGAGAGCAATTTGAAATCCACAGCTGTAGGAAATAGAAGCCACACAAGGATTTTAGGCAGGCAGTGACTCACTCTGACTTGCAGGAGTCAAACTATGTGGAACTGTAAAAGATTGCTGTTATACCAAAGACAGCCCACGACAGTAATAGTGAAACACCCTGGATTTCTGATTTCATTTTCTTTGTATGTGAGCTGCTAAGTATTATGGGTGTTGGACTTTCCTGCTCTCACTGCTGGAATGATTGTTCCAATTTTTGCAAAGTGGAGAGGAAAAGTCCTCTACGTTAATGTCTCTCCTGATGCCAGGGAACCCATATTAATGTGTTGGGCAACATTGTATTGTTCAATCCCTTCTTTAACTCAGTGCATAAAAACCTCTGGGCCAAGGCAGTGTGTCCTGTGTGTATTGACTCATGGACTCTGGGCAACAAGGGACCCGTGGGTCATCTTCTCCCCCAACCCTCTCCGAGGCGTGAATCTTGCCTTTGAGCACTACTTAAATTACCTGGGTGTGTGTTGGCCAGGAGCAGGCAGGCACTTAGAGCTTACAAATTTGTTTTCTTTCAAAGCTCAGAGTCTCCATCTGCCACCTTCATTCCGGTGACTGCGTGTGATGGGCATTTGGTACAATGCCTTTTGGAATGGACATCTTGATGTATGATAATCATCTCTTAAGGACATTTATATTGCACATTTCTCTTTCAGAGGATAAAATATGAAGATGTCTCTCAATAAAACAGGTGCCGCTTCTTCTTGCCAAATCCTGCCTTGGGTGTTAAAAGCAGCCCACCTAACAACAAGACCCAGTAAGTGCCAGCAGCTATGTCTGTGTGTGGGGCTAATAGAGCCAAAGAAAATATCTTGCTGGAGAGGTGATTAGGTGATATTAAATGTCAAGATCTCAATGAATTACCCTCAGAGATTTCATAAAATAGAAACACGGTCTCATTTCTATTACTGCTGTGTCAAAAACATTTTTTTTTGTCTGCTCCTTTGCAAAGTAATGTAACTATTGGCTTTTGATTTTGAAATACATCTTAAGGAGAAATTAGAGGAGAGATCAAACTCCTAAAACAGGAGTTCTTGACCCCAAAGGGGTAGACAAGACGTCCTGGGGCTTTAGAGTTGTCTGCTATTTGTTTCCTGTAGCCTAGCATTTCTCTTTTTTGCATGGTGAAGGGTAGATTGAGGCTGATTATAGACAGACACTATTAGCATGAATGCAGCAGAGATTAACAGTTGCATAACTTCCAGATGAATCTGTAAAGAGCAGAGCCAACACCTCTGCTTGATTCTGCTCGGCTTAATCAGTGACATATAGGAGACCATGGTGAGATGGCCTTGAAACTTAGATTAAAGAAGAGATTACCCTCTGAGAGTTGAATGAGTAAAATAATCGATGATATTAGCCACCTGCAGAAATCATGGTAAAAGGCAGGAGGTCTCCCTTGGTGTTAAGCACCAAGAACAGGGTCAGGCATGATTGAGAGTGAAAGAAATGGAAGACTAATCAGTGAGTTTGGCTCAAAGGGAGGAATGGGGCAGATGAAGGGGATGGGATGAAGAAACTTGGAAAATGGAGTCCAGAGACAGACTTTGGAGGAGCATGGGTTAGGTCAGGCAGGCACAGTTCATCCTCCTTCCTTCCCCACCTTCTTTCCATAATTTTACTCAACATATTCACTGACCACCATCCCACCCTGCACCATCCTTGGCTTGGAGGTGCTGGGCAGTGGACACAACTTGTGTTCACGGGAGCTGCGTGACCCTGAAAAGTCCACAGAGGCACAAAAGAGTTTCAGAAGTGGTAAGTATTATGAAGACAATATCAAAGGTGCCTGGGCGAAGGGAGAGAGTACTTTCTGAAGAAAGGATGTAAGGCAGTAGTTTTCCAGGTGTCATGCTGATTGGACAACAGAGCTCTGCAGAATTCCTCCCTCCCTCGGCTGGGATCTATGCTGAGAAGCTGCTGTGCGGCTCCCCAGACCCAGGAAAGAGATGCTCCAGAGAGCAGCTGGGAGTGCTGGCTCATAGCAGAAGCATCTCTCACTGTAAATGGCAGGGCAGCAACAGGTGTCAGCCTTCTGTGGGGCTGGGGAGCCTGACGTGGATACTGGCTACGTGGCAAGCATTTGTTCAATGTCTGTTATTATTATCCTTGTTGTTGATGTTCAGGGGTCTCCCTGACATACCGATGGATAGCTCCTCAGGGACTGGCTCTTGTAAAGGGATGTCTTCAACTCACACTTGGTTCTCAGAGTTCAATCAGAGCTCTCAATTTAGGATATTAACCAATATTAGAAACTCATCTTTCCAGAAAATCATATCCAAGGGAAATTCATTCCATTGCAAACTATCTTTCCAAACATGTCAATATTAATAAAGAATATATCCACTTTGTTGGTGAAGGAATACTCTTGTAGCTTAATTTTAAGTGAGTGAACTAAACAGATTAGAAAAAATGGTTTCTGTATTATCTCATTATATAAGTCCCAGTGAATGTTTTTTTTCTTTTTTATGAGGACCCACCACTTGATAATGAAATCCTAACTTAAGATCAGCTACATCAGATGGTCCTAATAGTAATCATCTATTGAACACATACATGTATTTACTCAATTGTATTAATTTTCTCACTTAATTTTCAAACTAGTGCTATGGAGCTAATAGTTTTATTATCCCCGTTTTATAGATGATGAAACTGAGGTCCAGAGTGGGTGGGTAAATTGCCAAAGCCACACGAATGGTTAGTAGTCAAGAGGATTCCAACCTAGGTCTGCTTTATTCCAGAGCCCAAACACCCGACCACCATTCCTTAGAGGACTGTCTTTTGGAATTTGAGCCACTGCAGGTTCCTATGAATCTTTTATATAACTTTAAGACAAATTACCAAAGAGGAGAAAGAAGAACACAGCCAAAGGATCTTTAAATAAAGACTTTTGAGGTGCAGTAAATCAACAATAAAAATTTATAGGAACTGATTAAATGGATGTTTAAAATATTATTTTCTTTCTTATGATTTTGATGGAAAGGATATGATTACAGCTCTGATTTTCAACCTTCTCTTTCTTCTTCCCTTCCTTCTAAAAATTTCAAATATTAGGCAATTTCTAGGGTGTAAAGCCATATGCAAGGCACTGAGGTCTTAAACCCTGTAGCAAGGCCAAGGAGACTGTGCTTGATGCTCTACATCTGGGGTTCCCCTCTGAGGGCTCACATACTTCAGAGGGACGAAGGCCAGCTTATAGCTGGCAGGCTTGGGATAATGTGTGACCTAGCCGAACGAATGAACTTCCAAATCCAGCATGCATGTGAACACGCAATTAGCAAGAGAAAAACATGAAGGGCCACTGAGAGTAATGGGGCAGCCCTGAGGAATTTCAGCAGGAATGTGACGTGGTCAGATTTGTATTTAGAAAGCTCTTACTAACAGTATCATGGAGCATAAACTGGGCAAGGCAAGGGGAGGTTGGGAAGAAGCAGGAATGGGGTTGGAGGCAGTGACAGAAGTTTAGGAGGCTGTTGCAAGACGCAATGAGGCCCAAACCAGGGAAAAGGCAGAGGAGGGATAAGAGAGAGTTAAGGGGTGTAATGGGCTACTCTAAGATTTCAGTGACATGCCAGTCAGAATGGCAGTTATCAAGAATACAGACAACAATAAATGTTGGTGAGAATGTGGGGGGAAAGGCACACTCACACATGGCTGGTGGGACTGCAGATTGGTGCAACTGCAAATTGGTGCAATCAGTCTAGAAAGCAATATGGAGATTCCTTAGAAAACTTGGAATGGAACCACCATTTGACCCAGCTATCCCACTCCTCAGTCTATACCCAAAAGACTTAAAATCAGCATACTATAGTAACGCAACCACATTAATGTTCATGGCAGCTCATTTCACAATAGCTAAACTGTGGAAGCAACCTAGATGTTCTTCAATAGATGAATGGATAAAGATACTGTGGTACATTACACAATGGAATATCACTCAACATTAAAGGATAATAAAACCATAGCATTTGCAGGTAAATGGATGGAGTTGGAGAATATCATGCTAAGTGAAGTAAGCCAGTGCCCCAAACCAAAGGCTGAATGTTCTCTCTGATAAGTGGAGGCTGATCCATAAGGGTCTGTGGGGGGCATGGGAAAAATGGAGGAACTTTGATTGGGCCAAGGGGAGAGAGCAGTGGGGAGGATACATGGGGGCAGGAAAGATGGTGGAATGAGATGGACATCATTACCTTGGGTACATGAATGACTGCACATATGGTGTGATGCTATATTGTGTACAACCAGAGAGATGAAAAGTTGTGCTGCAATTGTGTACAATGAATCAAAATGTATTCTGCTGTCATATATACCTAATTAAAATAAATAAATTAATAAAAGAGTTGTATTGGGACTTAGAGCTACTACTCTTTGATGGTCAAGTGCTGTGGGAATTAAAAAGAGTGGTCTGAGCTAACTCCTAGGGTCTGAATTGAGCACCTGAGTGGAAGGTACTGCTAATATGAAATGATACTGTGTAAAAAAAAAATAATGCAATTATAAAGACACTGGAGAAATGAAATTATTCTCTTCCCTGAAAGATATATTGAAAGTTAGCACTTGCTCAATAGCTTCACATACCTGTGTACTTCATGTCAGGTCCGTGCACTAGCGACCCATTTCTGAAACCCGCATGCACCGCACATGACTGATACTTAGGTTCTTGGTGGATCTGTACCTGAAGACCTCACTCCCTGCCCCAAAGTAGTAGATTGCATTACAAAATTTTTATGCTGGAAAAGCTATTACTGACATCAGTGAGATCCTTAACTAAGAATGAGAACAGGAACAAAATTCACTCAAATTCTGAGATCAACTTTAACTAGGTTTCTTACTGTCTTTTGGAATCCTCATTAACGCTTTACTTGAGTTGGTTTTAAAAACACAAAACAGAAACATCCTTCTCCCCTAAGGTTAAGTTTTAAAAACAAGTAAAAGAGAAAATATAGCAAATTACCAAATAAATATTTCATTTCCAAAGAACCTTGTTTGTACAAAGTTTATCAAGAAGCTGTAATGAATAAATGATTTTTCAGAGAGACTTGCCCAAGTCTCCCTCAGATATAAAGGAACTTTTAGTTGCAGCAGGTCCAGCCTGAAAGAGATGCTGAGCCCAGGGCCAATGACCTGAGTGTGCTGGTCACATAGTATGGAGACAACCAGAAACACCAGCCTGAAAGACTATTTTTACTCCAGGAGAACTGATCAAATGTGGCGTTGTTTAAAATCCAATAGGTAGCTGGATGAGTTGGCATGCGCCTAAAGTCCCAGCTACTTAAGAGGCTGAGGTAGGAGGATCACTTGAGTCCAAGAGTTTGAGGCCAGCCTAGGTAACATAGAGATGTGCTTTCTCAAAAAAAAAAAAAAAAAAAAATCCTGTAGACATTTATGTAGCACCCACTGTGCCAGGTCCCATCTTACCAGCTCATATGTGTAGCGTCTTCTAAAATTCAGTAACAACAAACCAATCTGTTAACATTTATGAAGTTCATACAGTCTCACTATTAAAATAGGATGGATTCAACAGCCCAGGTGAACACGCAAATTCTTTTGAAGACAAAGCTTACAGAACTGTCAAAGGCAAAGACATTTGCATGTGGACTTTCCTTCCTTCAGTCTGGCTTAATGGTTTTCAAATTTGAGTGTGTAGAGGAACGGCTGCCAGGGTCACACATAAAACTACATATTCTGTATGTGCAGGCAGTTTAAGGGATTTTAAGGGCAATTAGGACTGTGTGTGATTTCCACATTAGGCACTGATGTTACAGCTTGACCTCCCTGCAAGATGGGCTGTTGTGCCATCTTTCTAGTTATCAAGATGGCACACGGAATTAATTAAACAATTACTTAAATTCCTTCTATTTTAAAGAAGGATTGAAAGGCCAGGAGACCTATAATGCTCAACTGCTTCAAAGCATAAAAACAAAATAAAATCCAATTAAACTGAGCAGAGACATGAATACAGTCGGAGGCGCTTACTGGATGCTGTGCTTTTGGGACTCTCTTTGCACATGCCCCTGATAAGCCCAGGCATTTAATGCGCATTCGTGTTTTTGTATTTGCAAAATAAACTTTAAGCCACATGAGTTCTGTATTGGCCTTACCTGTAGCAGTCAACACTCCTGAGCCCTAAATGTAGTCCTACCCTTCCAGGCACCAAGGGCAACCTGCACCCTGACCACCCACTATGTGCAGTGAAATTAGGAGTTAAAGCAGGATGTCCCAAACACCAAAGAAACAGTGTTAAAACTGCCAGCCCTATTTATAAAGCCTGAGCTGACAGCTGGGGAAAATTAGGCATCAGTGTTAGGAAAAAATGCTATGTCACTGCCTTATTAGTTAATATTTAATTTACTTCTAGTTCACCAGTAATTTAGTAAACAAGCATTTATCAAGTGCCTGCTTGGTGATCAGTCCTGAGCTAGATTCTCAGGGGAACATCAAAGGCTGAAGCTAGGATGCTTTTTAATTCTTTATTTGAAAGTTCTGGAAGAGACAGATCAGTGTGTAGTGAAAACAGTTTACCAAACAACAGAGAGATTCCTAGAGGAAACATCAAGCTGGGGCTGGGTCCATTACAGATCTGTTCCACTTCAGAAGTGAGGAAGGGGGACAGTCACCCTGTGGGCATCAAGGTCCAGGGCTGTATGTCTCCCTCCCTCCCTCCGTCTGTCCTTCCGGAGTTTCCTGAGCACTTCTTTGTAAATAGCAGCTTTACTGAGATATATTTTGCACAAAACAGTTTACCTACTTTAAGTGGCTTTCACCACCCTCAATTTAGATACTTGCATTGTCTCCGTCCCCCTCAAAAATGCCACGTGCCTATTAGTAGTCATCCCCGTCTCTCCTCCCCTCCCTAAGCCTAGGCAACTGCTAATCTACTCAGGGTTTCTGCAGGTTCACCTCTACTGGACCTTTCCAAGTACCTGTTCTGAATCAGGCCTAAGCCCAGGAGCAGGGGCTATAGCAAGTGGTATCTTCTCCACCCCGAGAAGGTCTCCTGTTAGCTTGGAGAACAGGACAGATATCCTCCTGGGGCTTCAATTTTTTTTCTCCTAAAATATGAAAGGGATGGAATTCAGGTACCCTTCTACTTTAAAGATTCCACTTTAAAATTTTTCTTCAGCTAGTGAAAAGCACGAGGCAAATGCTTTCTAGCTGGGGAAATGAGAACTTTCAAATGCTTCTGTTAGGAAAAGAGATTGGACAATTTTCCTAGAGGCCCATTTGGTAATGAATATTAAGAATGTGCACACCCAGAAATTCCACCTTCAGGATAATCCTTACACATTCATTGAGGATGGTTGCAGAGATATAGGTACATGTGACAGTGTTGCTAATATTGAAAATTGTGAAATAAATGCCTGATAACAGGGGCATGACCCTCTGAATTCCCCCCAAATTGCTCCAGGTAGGCACCTTTATCCCAGATGTCATCTTCTAACACTGTCCATGCTCACGATGACCTTTCTGCAGCCTTTCCCTGCACATACTCTCAGAGTTTCCTGTCCACTAAAGCATGCAGGCTATTCCCAGTACTATTCTCTGATCTTGTCCTTGTGCTGATGTTTTTAGGCCCAAGTGCAGGATCTGACTTTTCGTCTCAATTATATAGTATTATGATCATGGGACTTGATTTGACCCATACTACAAAGAAATCCATGATGTTGCAGTGTTTTTGATGGTGGGATTGTGCTGTATTATATTTAATAATTCCAGGTTTTGTCCTTTGACTCCAGACTTTTTCCCACATGTTTTTTCCTTTGCCATTAATATCCCATACTCTTTCAACTCCTAAGTACCTTTCATCTTTTTGGAGAGCTGAAAGCCTGATACTTGACTGCAAGGAATCTTCAGACCTATTTGCAATCAAATAGAAATGACTTCATTGAGGGTTCTGCAAACCCAGTTGATCAGCGGCAACAATTTTTTTTTGAACTTTGCATGGCCTCTTATAGGAGCATATTTGAGAACTTACAAACAAATGATTGTTTTTGTAATTTTAAAGAGGACAGAGTACATATTTTGCAAAAGGCATTATTTCAGGCTACCAAGTAACTCCATATAGTAAGGCTGTGAAATCAACCAGTTATAAGCTGGATAGCAAGTACCACTAATTTCTACCCCACTTCACCTCTGAAGACATTTCCAACTTTCAGCATCCTTGGTTGACAAAGTTGATCATGCACACATTTCATATAGCCTGCCCCCTCTGGTATTTCCAAGAACTGGAATATACTTTTTCCTTTCCTTCTCATTCAATAAAGACAGAATATTTATTTACCTTTAAATTTAGGATTTTCCTCTGAAATAATGCACATATTTAGTTAGTAAAATAAGTTGAAAAAATTCTCAATCTGGAGTAATTATCTAAGCCAGTGTTTTACCCTAAAAACTTTTTTAGAAGAATGCCTTTACTTCTGGTTTGATAACAACTAATTTACTCTGTAGCTAATTGAATTACTTTGTAATTAGCTTACCAGAGCAGGAAAGAAGACCAAATAAATATCGTTGTGATTAGTCCCTTGTAAAGACAGAGATGAGTGAGTAAACACCACATTTATTGTAGCAGCCAGGGCAGGCCCTGTTTTTGTGACATAGGCCTGGATTCTCATCTGTTCATTGCCATTGCTTTTTAGCATTCCATCACGAGGGGGTTGGCTCTTGGTGTCTCACTGTGGATATTTCCCTTGAGCTTAGAATGGACTCAGAGACTAGCATATGCCATTCAAATTGGAGTCATTATGAAGTTTAGTTTGCATTTATCACTTAGGTTGCTGAAGGACACTGAGGACTGTCAGATTACTTAATTACATGCCCACAGATTTATGCTTCATTAGGACTTATATGAAGAGAAATCTATAGCTTCTGCAAATACTCAGATACCAATTGGAGGGTATTAATAGGCATATTCTTCTCACCAGTGACAGGTGAGGGGGAAGATAAAAAGTTGGGGAAGGCAAAGTTTTCTCCTTAAGTAGAAGGGCTAGAAGCACTGACCCAAACTGGGCACAGGATGAGGGACCTCAGAGGTAGCTACATGTTGTTTTCAATATGCAGCTCCACTGGGTTTCTAAAGAAAGATGTTCCTTGGGCCAGCTGTGCTTCACAAGGGCTCAACAAGGGTCTTTTTGTAAGCTGATGCTCTTTAGATGCACCGTTGAGAGAATTTTAGATGAACCGTTGGGAGAATTATAGCCTTCCCAGAGCTACTCAGGTAGCTACCTCAAAAGCCATTAATGGCACTGCTGTCAAAGGACTTTGTAGGAATCCTTTGCAAGGATCCTGTGATGGATGAGGCCTTACAGCTTGGGCAGTTCTGCATGGGCCTCCCTGGATGTCAGAGGGTAAAGTACAGAGTAAGAGTGTATTTTGTACCTTCTCACTAGGAAGAGAGAATACTAATTTTCTACCAGGACATTGATGTGGTTGGAAACTCAGATGGGGCCTGCGCTAGGAGAGATACATTTAATAATAACCCAGACTGCAGATCCTCACTTGAGGGCTTTGTCTGAGAAGCAGTGAGATTCTGGACACGTGTTCCCTCCCATTAACCTCCTTCCCATACAGGCACTGGCTAATTCCTTGTCTCTTAGTACATTCCTTCTCTGGGTTTCCATGTAACATGTCACCAAACCTGAGAAAAAATTGTACTCCGAGAGAAGAATTGTGGCATTAGGTGTCTAGATTTTCTATCTAGCACTCCCTCCAGGCTTCCAGGCAACACCCAAGCTTTAGAGAGTGCGCCTCAGCTCTGCTCTTTTGACAAACCAAGTAGGGGGACAGCAGAGCCTTGGAAGGCTGGACAATGGAGACCCCCCCCCACCCCCAGCATCCAATATTACACCTTTTGAAGGTAAGAGGACACTGAATGTGAGTTCATTTAAAGTGAGCTTTATCAACAAATCAAATAAATATATAATTGAAAATCTCAACAAACTAGATCAAACAGAAGAAAGAATATCTGAACTTGAAGACAGATTTTTTTGGAATATTCCATTTTTATAAAATAAAAAAAAGGAAGAAAGGAGAGTACTTAAGACCTTTGGAAAATGATTAAATGAACAAATATACACATTTTCATTACACCTGCAGGTGAGGAGAAAAAAAGTTAAGAGCATAGAAAACCTATTCAATAAAATAATAGCAGAAAACTTTCCTAAAATACGAATTTCAAAGTGCAAGAGGTTTATATGACCCCCAAATAGACATAAGTAGAAAATATCTCCAGCATGGAATATTATAGTTAAAACTCTCTTAAGAGAGAATTAAAAAAAAATCTACATTAGCAAAGTGCCAAGTTGCATTTAAATTTATCCCCATTTGACTTCTCAGCAGAAATCCTACAAACCAAGAGGGTATGCAATGATGCATTCCAAACCTTAAAGAAAATAACTGCCCCCTAAATACACCATACCCAGCAAAGCTATCCTTCAGAAATAAAGAAGAAATAAAGTCCTTCCAAGACAATAAAAAGGAATTCATGAACTCCAAACCAGCCTTATAAAAGATGGTTAAGGGAGTTCTACATCCAGAAGTGAAAGAAAGGTAACCACATCATGAAAGCATATGAAAGTATAAACCCCACCAGAAGAACAGATACACAAGCAAAATACAAAAGAAACAAACATTATTAATAAAACCATAAAACCACAAAGATGAACAAGAAAGGAAGAAAAGAACAAAGAACATTTGAAATTAGAAGAAGAAAAGCAGCAAAATGACGGGATACATTCGTAACCATGAATGTAATGGAGAGATACAGACTGGCTGAACGGATAAAAGTACAAAACTCAATAATAGTCTGCTTATAAGAAACTCACCTCATCAGTAAAGATACAAACAGACTGAAGGGGAAGGGATGGAAAATGATATTCCATGTAAAGGAAATCTAAAATAAAATAAACTTTGAGACAAAAAAATTCCGAAGAGGCAAAGAAGGTCGATTCAATAAGATGTAAATCTACACACAACTAATCACAGAACACCCAATTTTATAAAACAAACATTTTAAGACCTAAAGGAAAAGATAGGCTCCACACAACAATAGTGAGGGATTTCCGCACCCCACCTTCATTGATGGAAATATCCAGACCAAAAAGATCAACAAACATCAGAATTAAACTATACCATGGATCAAATGGGTTTAATAGACATTTTATAGGACATTCCATCCAACTGCTGCAGGATACAAATTCTTTTCATCAGTACATGGAAATTTCTCTGGTATACACCATGTATTATAGGCCACAAAACAAGTTGCAACAAATTCAAAAATATTTAAGTCATATCCTGTATCTTTTCTGATCCCAATGGAAGAAAATTAGAATTCAACAAGAAATTTTAGAAATTACACAAATGCCTGGAGACAAGAACAACATTCTTTCAACAACCAGAGGGTCATAGAATAAGTCAGAGGAAAATTAAAGAATTTCTCAAAACAAATGAAAATGGAAACACAAGATACTCAAACTGTGGGATGCAGGAAAAAGCAGTACTGAGATACAAGTTTATAGCAATAAGTGCCTACATAAAAGAATAGAAATATTTCAAATAAACAACCTAATTATGCATCTTTGGGACTTATAAAAGCAATAACAAACCAAATTCAAAATTAGCAGAAAGAAACAACAAAGAACAGAAATAAACAAAGAGCAGAAATAAACTAAATAAAGACAAAAAAAATACAAAAGAGCAGTGAAACAGAATTGGTTCTTTGAAAAGATAAATAGAGATGTCAACAACCAAACTTTAGCTGATCAAAAAAAAAAAAAAAAAAAAAAAAAAGAAAAGAACTAAATAAATAAAATTAGAGTTCAAAAAGAAAATGTTACAAGTGATGCCACAGAAATACAAAGGACCTTTAGGAATTATTGTGAAGAACTGTATGCTAACAACTTGGAAAACCTAGAACTGAACAAATATCTGGACACATTTGTGCTACTGAAATTGAAAGATGAGGACACAAAAAAGCCTTAATAGACCAAAAACTACTGATGATATTGAATCAGTAATAAAAAAGTTTTCCAAAAAGAAATCCTAGGACCAGATGGCTTCACTGCTGAATTTTACCCTACTTTAAAAGAACTAATGACAGTTCTACTCAAACCATTCCATAGAATTGATAGGAACCCCTCTGAACTCATTCCATGGGGCCAGCATTACTAAACCAGACAAGGACACCAAGGAAACCCCCCCCCCCCCAAACAGTAGACCAATGTCCTTGCTGGATATAAAAATTCTTAATAAAATACCAGTAAATTGAATTATACAGTGCATCCAAAAGATCATTCACAATGATCACCAAGTTGGTTTCATCTCAGAAACATAATGATGCTTTAACATACACAAATCATACAAATCAATAAACATAATACATTATATCAATAGAATTAAGGATAAAAATCATCATCTCCATAGATGCAGAAAAATCAGTTGATAAAACTTAACATCCCACCGTGATAAAAGCTGTGAACAAATTAGGCATAGAAGGTCAATTTCAATAAGATGTAAATCTATATGCAACTAAGGCTATGTAACATATTGAATGTGGAAAAGCTGAAAGAATCTCCGTAAGATCAGGAACAAGACAAATGTGTTCACTTTCATGCTCTACTTCACTATAGTACCAGAAGATTTTGCCAGAGCAATTGGGCAAAAGAAAGAACTAAAATAAAGTTAAAAAAAAAAAAAGAACTAAAAGGCATACAAATAGAAGGGAAGTAAGTCAGACTATCCTTGTTTGAAGACAATATGATTCTCTATATAGAAATTTCTAATAACTCTACCCAGAGACTATTAGAACTGATAAATGAATTCAGTAAAGTAACAGTATACAAAATCCACACACAAAACCAATAGATATTCTATATACCCAAAATGAATTTGCTAAAAAAGAAATCATGAAAGCAATCCAATTTACAATAGCCTCAAACAAACAGACAAACCTAAAAATAAACTTAACCAAGGAAGTAAAAGACCCCTACAATGAAAATTACAAAACACTGATGAAAGAAACTGAAGAACACACAAAATGATAGAAAGACCTCCCGTGTTACTTAATGTAAAAACTTCATACTGTGAAAATGTCCATTGTACCCAAAGTGATCCAGGGATTTGATACAATCTCCATCAAAATACGAATGACATTCTTCACAGAAGTAGAACAATTCATTTGGAAGCACAAAAGACCCCAAATAGTCAAAGCAATCTTAAGCAAAAAGATCAAAGCTGGAAGCATTACAATTTCTGATTTCAAGACTTATCATACAGTCATATTAACTGAAACATCAGGGTATTGGCATAAAAAACAGCTACATAGACCAATGGAAGAGAATAAAGATCCCAGAAATAAATTCTATGGCCAAACTGATTCTCCAAAAACATACATTGGAGAAGGGGTATTGGCCTTTTCAATAAATGGTGCTGGGAAAATTGGATATTCATATGCAGAAGATAAAGCTTGATCCTTATCACCAAACCTGTGCTAAAATCAACTTCAGACGGATAAAAGACCTAAATACAAGACCCAAGACTCTGAAACTACCAGAAGAAAACATAGGGGAAATACTTCAAGACATTGGTATAGGCAATAATTTTCTACATAGGACCTCCCAAACATAGGAACAAAAGCAAATATTGAGAAATGGGATTCACTCAAACTACAAACTTCTGCACAGCAAAGGAAATATCAATAGAATGCAGATAACCTATAGAATGGGGAAAATATTTGCCAATTATTCGTCTAACAAGGGTTGATGTTCAGGAAACAAGGGAACTCCAAAAACTTACAAAAAACCCTAAGTAATCCACTTAAAAATGGGTAAATCATCTGAATAGACACTGCTCAGAAGAAGTCCAATTGACCAACAAATATTTTTAAAAAATACCCAAATCATTAGCCATTAGGGAAATGCAAATTAAAACTATGAGATACTATTTTACCCCAGTTAGAATGGCTATTATCAAAGCAAATAAAACAAAACAAAAGTGCTAGTGGGGATGTGAAGAAAAAGGAACTCTTATGCACTGTAGGTGGGAATGTAAAGTATTATAACCATGATGAAGAAAAACATAGAGCTTTCTCATAAAACTAAAAATAGATACACCTTATGATACAGCTATCCCATATCTGGGTATATAACTAAAGGAAATGAAATCAACATATCAAAGAGATACCTGCACACCCATGTTTATTATGGCACTGATGACGATGGTCAAGATGGAATCAGCTTATGTGTCCATCAACCCATGAATGGAAAGAGGTGCGTGCGTGCGTATGTGTGTGTCTTATTCAGCTTTTCCACATTCAGTATGATGTTGGCTGTGGATGTGTCATTCATATCCTCTGCTGTTGGGAGTGGGGCTATATAAAGAATAGTGGTATTTGGTCAGTACATGGAAATATCACACATGTACAATTAATATGTGTTAATAAAGAAGAGTACATTAAATAAAAAATAATAAGATGACCTTTAGGGTTATACAAAGTGAAACTACTTACCATTAGTTTTTGCCATTCCCTTTACCTTTAGGACAAGTAGGGTTCACCATTCCCCAAACCCTAAACCCTGCTTTAGGGTTTGGGGAATGGTGGGCCTCACACATGTTCACAAGCTATCACTAATGAAGTTCAGAGCAGGATGTCTTTTAGATTGGCGTGGTGTGACCAGAGCCTTCCAAGGAGGCAGAACCATCCCGATCATCTCCAGACCTTCTTTCCAGTGCTTCCTGGCTCTGAGCTTGGAATCTCAGGACACCCTGCTCTTACCCTGACCCTGGCCTCACCTGCTGCCGTCACTGCTTTCCCTCCTTGCTTGTGGTCTTAGTAACACTGAAATACTTCTCCAGAGTCTAACCTCAACTGTGTGCAGTTTTTGTCTTTATCATTTATTTCTTGCAGCTAACACTCCAGAGACTTGCTCTGCTGGGAGCACAAGTTTAGACTTTTCTTTTCTCATGTTGTCATTTATCCATTGTTTGCACAGTAGCTGCTTGAAGAAAAGGGCTGAGAAACACTAATCTGGATGCCTGCACTCCACCTCATGAATTCCTGTAGATACATGCATCTGAAAGCTGTTCACTCACTAGCATTCCTGGTGTGGTTCTTTAACCTCGCTATGAATTTTCATTGTATTCCTTGGCCTGGAGCTTGATGTTGATTCTCCTGGGCATAACTTCTGGTTCTACCTGCTTTCTAGACACAGAATCCTCTGGTGAGAGACACCTCAAACCCTGTCTTTGTTCTTGGGACTCATGGCCTGGCTGGGTCTGGTTTTCTGCTTGACTTCAGTCAGAGGTGTGTGTGTGTGTGTGTGTGTGTGTGTGTGTGTGTGTGTGTGTCTATGGCTTGAAGGAAGAAATGCCATGAGATAGGGTACTTGAACAAGAGGCTGACAAAGGGCTCATTGTCATCCTTTTTGCTCAAATTCACCCTCTGTGCCCCCATGAGATACTGAAATACGGCAGTCTCAGGAATCCTTTCTTTTCTTCTTCACTTTTAATATTTAGGGAAAGGCAACCATACCTCTACTTTTATGCACAATGGAATTCTTAAAATGTTAAATCTGCAATCAAATTATTATTATTGATTTATTCAACAAATATTTATGGACCATGTATTGTGTGCAAGGCACTGAGGACATAACAGTGAAAAAGAAAGACCTGCCCTAACTGAGTGTCAGGTTGAAGAACACTCCATTTTCAGTAATCTTTAAAACAAAATGCAGCTTCCTAAGGATATCTTGTCTTTTTTCCACAGTTTGCCACCAACATTTTCAACATATTCTTTAATTTTGTTGTTTTCCTTCAGAATCGAGCACATGGTAGACTGGCTTACGTCCAGTGACTATCCAAAGCTAATGTTATTCTGTCTTTGGCATGCCTCATAATTTTCTCAAGTATATTTCTCAAGTATATTATATTATTTTCTCAAGTATATTATGAGACCTTATATTTATAAGACCTATGCTTCTGATTACTTTTGTTCTTTGGTTTAACCACTCTTTTTACTAAGCCAACAAAGGCAAAAATACAATAAAATCCTCAAATAATTACACAAACACTGCTGCACAAACTTCACAGCTGGCTGGCATTTGGCGTTTGAAAGGCAGCTTACAGGGGTCAGTGTTTCACGTATGAAAGTAAAGATGATCTGAAAGTTGAATATGTGAAAATACTGGTCTGGGTGGTTCCTGAATGCCTCTTGTCTGAGCATTACCACTTTTGTAATCAGCATCATTCTGTCAAAAGGATTTCCAGCTGTTTCCAGTCACAGATGTATTCTTTTCTGGGTTGTTCTAAAAATAAGTACAGACTATTTTCTTAAGTTTTAAATGAGAATTCTCTTGATGGATTTTTGCTCTCATTTGGAATTCTCTGGTGCAGGACTGTCTATAAGAGTGAACTGGATGCTAACTTAGTCTGGAAGAAAATTTCTGGAGCCAGAAAGTCAGGCTGCTCTTGCTGTCTCTTCCTTTCCACTTGTGATTTCACAGTGTGTGCCCAGTCCTGAAAGTTCATGAAGAACAAAATGTGCCTGGCGGTTTTAAGTGTGTGGGGAAGGAAGAGGGAAATTACATTTAAGGAGTTCCCCTTGAGGGGAGGAGGGAGTGGGAGGACTTGTGGGAGAGACAGAAAACTCAGGCACCAGGTTATAAATTAAAGAGAAAATTTAAACTGTCAATGCACTGTTCTTTGTATACAAATGAAATCTATGAGGCAGCAGAGGACCTTGGGAGGGGAGATGAACAAAATCATCTAGAGAAGACAGCTAGGACCCAGAAGACTGGGAGAGTATGAAGAGCACAGATGGGTGGGAGGCAGCTTGGACTAGTGCAAAGAGCAAAAGCTTTGGGGCCAGTGTGGACTCTGATTATGGACAAGGAGGCTCCTTATCTGCCCTGATCTCAGATGTTTCCCTCACCCGTCAAATGGGGCTGATAGTAGCATCAACCTCATATGGGGTTAGACGATTAAACAAAACAATGCCTGTCAAGTGTTGAACACACTGATACATGTCTAGCAGGCACTTAATAAGGCAGAGTTAATAACAATGACAGCAAACCCCATGGGGGTTGGGTTAAAAAATAAGTACCAATGACAGTAAATATGAGATGGTCTATGTTATGACAAGTCAGAGGAGTGTGAATTAAAACAATAAATGCTTTGTCGACAAGACCAGCAAAAATAAAGAAGAAAATCTTCAGGAGTAGGAAGGAAAATGGGCACTCTCACATGCTGTGGATAGGAGAGTGAATTGCTGTGACCTATTTGGGAAGCACTTTGGTAATATCTATTATAGTCGAAAAAGATACACACTCTTTGACTTACTAACCCCACAATCAATTATAAATAAACAATGATGAATAAATAATTATATACATATACATATTTATGGATATCCACTGCATAACTCTTCATAACTGCAACGGTATAAAAACTGAAAACAACCTAAGTGTCCATTAATAGGAGAATGTTGAATAATGAAGAACTTCTTTTTAATGGAATGGTAATATCAGTCAATGAAAATGGGGTGTGTTTAGAAAGGTGCCAATAATATATTAATTAAAAAAGAAAAGTATGGGGTTTAAGGAATAGAGCATCATTCTATTACTGTAAAAAAATGCCTGCATGTTCAGACAGATAGATAGCCTCATCTATATGAATGTAATAAAAAGTTGGAAATGCTGTACACCAAGCTGTTAAGAGTAGATACCACCTTTAGAGCTTAGAAGGTGGGATGAGAAGGGAGTGATTTTCATTCTTTTATATTTGTACTAAGTGGCAGGACTGTACATGTTATTTTTGTTTGTTTTTCAGTATTATCTAAACATTATCTTAGTTTCTAAGAAGGGAGGAAAGGAGGAGAACTAAGGAAGGAAGGAATGAAGAAAAGAAACAAGGAAAGAAGAAAGAAGAAGGAAGAACACAGAGGAGGAAGAGGGAATGCTATGGTTTGGATTTGGAGTGTCCCTCAAAGTTTCATGGTTTGAAGGCTTGGTCCCCAGCTGGTGGTACTTCTGGGAGGTCATGGGAGCTCCAGGATGTGGGCCCTAGCTGGAAGAGGTGTGTCACTAGGGGCATGACTTCGGAGAGTATATTTGGTCTCTGACCCCTTCCTCCTGCTCTCTGATTCCCAACTGCTATGATGCTCCATCATGCCTTCCACCATGATGCTGCCTCACCACAGACCCCGCGAGATGGGGCTAAGTGTCCATGGACCAAAGTCTCTGAAAGCCAGAGCCAAAACAAATCTTTCCTCCCTTTAAGTTGATTTAGCGTGGTGACAAAAAGCTAACAGAGGAGAAAGGAAGGGGGAAGACAGGCAGATGGCCAAGATGGAGGAGGAGTCACCTCTGTATCCCAGCACACGGTGTGAGAATTGGGGTACAGTTTACAGTGCTTAGTAAACAGCGAGTCAAAACAGTGCTTGCTGTTCAACCAGTAAAACAACATTAAAAAAGACTACTACCTAGTTTGATTTTTAAAAATGGCCATTGTCTCTGCAGCCATTGAGAGAGGCCAGCTCTTAGGTTTCTGGAAAGGAGGGAAAGACTTGGGCCCTGGACAGCTTGTTCTGCACTCTGCTGAGGAATTCACATAGGGTTTCACCACATGGTGACCTGGACCTCCATGGGTCCAGATGTCAGAACTGACAGGAAAAGCACAGTTGTGAAATTGTCCTTGGAGTTGAAAGGGCTGAAGCCAAATGCTACCCGGTGCCTATTAAAACCAGGACATTGCAAAATGCACATAGTTATACAAACTCAATATTCTTCCTTCCAGGTGTCATCTAAAAAGGAAATTCCAGCTTACAAATCAAGGTAGCTCCAAGAGACAGTCCTAGATTCGTTCGCCTCAGCTACTGCCCATGTTTCTAACCTCATGGATGCCAGTTTTGAAAGGATGTGGTTTCATGAAATTTCAGTTCTTTCTTAAGGGATTTCGAAAATGGGCTCCTAAATCATTAATTTAAAAGTTGATCTCCTCCCACTCCCATTAAGATGATTCAAATGGACAAATTCTGGATACCCTAGACAGGGCCTTCTGTAACTTAGTAGGACATGACAAACTTTGGTGGAAATAATCAGGCAAGAAGTTGAAAGTGGGAAGACAACAGGGGTGGGAGGTGAAGACAGAGCTGAGGGAGCGCTTGCCAGGCAGCCCCGGGAGACAGAGCGCTGAGCCAAAGGACGCCCAAGCTTGGAGAGGACTTCTGTGTCCGCAAAGCTGGAGGCAGCGGGTGGGAAGCCCCGGCTGTGCAGGTGGGCTCAGGCATGAAGCCCCACGGGCAGGGCCCAGATGGCAGAACTGTGAGTGGGAGAAAAAGGGCTAAGATTGCTGGCGTGTGGGCCATGCAGGGAAGCCTTCAGAAAAGAGGAGCTGGATGTAAGAGGGAGCAAACAAATTGAAGGAAAGAGTGTGTTTGATCCTTGATTTACTTCACTCACTTTAAAACTCTGTGCTGTTCTGTGCTTAATACCGAAGTAAGGCATTTTAGAAGCAGGCTGCACCGAGACTCGGCAAACATCTGCTCCTGGATGTTCAGGTTGCCTCTAATTTCCCTCTATTGTGTCCATCTGCAGTGGACCTCTTGGTGCATTAGGCTCTTCCTGTATTGAGGATGATTTCCTAAGAATAGATTCTGAGAAGTGGAACAACTAGGTCAAAGGATAGGAACATTTTTATGTGTCTTAATATACAGTGGAAAGCATTTGGAAAGCCAAATTGCTTTCCAAAAGGTTGGTTGAACCCAATCACTTTATTTCAAAGAAGATTTTATGGGTGATTATGCAGGGCTTTTAATGAGGTGTTTGGCTCAGAAATGATAGTACAAAAACTGACATTTATTCTGTGCTAATCATAGCTTTTCTATCCACTGTCTTATTTAATCCCCACAACAACCCCGTGTGGCAGACATTATTATCCTTGTTTTACAGATGAGGAGACAGACTTAGAGAGATTAAGTACTTTCCCAAGGTCACATGGGTGAGTGAGTGGCAGGACCACTATTTGAACTTAGACCTGATTTCAAAGCCCTGAAGTTCTCTCCATGTCATGCTGCTTACATTTGTTTTAACAGCACAAACCAAGGAACAAGAACACACCCGAGATGCATTCTGGGTTCCAGAGAGCTATGAAACTGTAAGCTGATTCTTTACAGATGACTCAGTGGGTGAGCAAGTTTGTTTTCAGAAGAAATTCATTTTATTTAGGAATGGAATGAGTTGGTCCTTTATTATCATGTTCTGTTTGCTTCCACTATCACTTCATTAACTTAGATGCTTATCATCTCACTTTGAACCACAAAACAGGGTCACAAATTATTGTCTTCCTATAATCCGTCCAGGATGGAATAGACAGTTCGATAGTCCTGAACTGAGTGCTGGATCATCTTGTGGAAATGTGGCATTTCACCATGTTATCTCATGCTTATAAGTATCTTAAAGCCTTCATTGGTTTGCATATTCAATAAAATTGGACATAAATCTTGGTGTTGAATGTCTTCTAGGACCCCAAACCAAGGGTTCCACTGAGGATTCCTATCCATGGATGTGTTTGGAGCAGGATGGCTGTTTGAGGAAGGGTCTAGATTCCAAAGGTTGACTAAAGTATCCCATCTAAAGGTGACTAAGGAGGAAAGACCCAATGGGATGGGTTTAGGCAATGAAACTGTTTCACTGGGCTAGTGGCTGGGAATTAGGCTATGGGGTCAGCTAACTTGGGGATACACTCCAAACGCTAGCACTTATTGGTGGCATGACCTTGGATCTGAACATCTCTCTATTTCTTCATCTGCAAAAGTGTGGGTAAGAGCCATACCACTTCACAGAGCTAGTCTGAGGAGTAAGGGAGGTAGGATATTTAATGATCTCTCACAAAGATCTGGGTTAATGTTAGCTTCTGTAGACTTGAATGGGAATTGAGAAATAAACCTCACCCATCAAAAAAATTAGAATCAAGTTCTTAGAGCCTGAGTAGGGCTGACATGGGACATGCAGTCTGGAGTAGAGTTGAGACGCTTCAGGTTGGTGAGGGGTGTGTATGGAGGAAGCAAGTGGTGGGTTTGGACAGGTGGCCTAGCCAGCCTCAGAGAGGCTGCTTGCAGAATGTGCCTCAGGTATGTTGGACTTGTTTGAATGGATACAGCGAGAGAAAACAACATTCATGATTTCCTACTACATCAATGCATTCCTCTCTTTGTTACCAAATGTTCCCCCAAGTCTCCCAGTCCCTAATTGTTTCCACCCAACCTGATGTGTTTTCCCTGAAATGCCCTCTCCTCTCCAATCCAAGTCCTATCTATTCTACAAGATCAGAACAAATCTCTATTCTGTGTAGCCCCTGTGAACCTCATTCTTCCCTTCCTCCACCAATTAGAGCAAAGCCCTCCCTTGTTCATATTTTTCTGGCAATTATTCTTTTCACAATTCACTTGGCAATTAATCACATACTGTCTTGTGATGCATTTACTGTTGTTGGCTTGAACAGATAAAAATATCTTCTACGCCTGTTTAACTTGTCACATGCGTGTCTGGTTTGTTTTTCTTAAAGAGGAGTCCAAAGGATAGGCCAGAATTCACTAACAGTGGAGGACTTCTTTAAGAAATAATAATCATCATAACCAGGCTTATGTGCAAATTCATTTTGCATGTTATATTTGATCCTTCTATAACTCGGGAAGGTACAGATCATAATTATTACTATTGGGATTTACTCTCAGCTAAATAATTTTATTGACTATAAGAACAAATGCAAAACCCGGCATTGAAAGGTCCTCCAGTCTTCTTATATCGTGTCAGATCAGCTGGACTGACATTAACATGAAGAATCCTTTTTATACTGTATTAGTTTTGATGTAGGAAAGTGACTAGTCTGATGAGAAAAGGTACAGCTCATCCTGGACCCAGAGGTGGGTCAGCAGAAACCACAGAACCATCTCATAAAGACAGAGGTAGATCATGGAGGTCCCAGGAAGATTCATGCACCTAGCCCAGGCTTGCCTGGAGCTCTGTGTAAGACAGATTAATAGTTAATCTCATCTTCTCTCTGCAGTGACACCTGTATGATGCTTGAGGTAGCTGAGTATACCTTTTATCTGTTTGGGAAACTATATGAAATTCATTCTAACATGCACATTGAGGTTTAACTAACACTCGGACCCCTGGTCTGTTCTATTTGTGAGTTAAGCTGGTGGCCAGTCTATATGAGAAAGGCTCTTTGGGAGAAAGGGGTGAGGCTACAGTCAACGTTAATACTAAATGAAGAAAAAGCATATACTTTCTTTTTTTAAAAAATATTTTGTTTTAGTTGTAGATGGACACAATACCTTTATTTTATTTTTATGTGGTGCTGAGGATGGAACCCAGCACCCTGCATGTGATAGGCAATCACTCTACCGCTGAACTATAACCCCAGCCCAACATATAGTTTCTTTATAGTTCACATAGATGGAGCTTGGATGGTAAAGGATGTGGTATATGCCACATGCAAAACCACAAACTATACTCTGTAGCCATTAGCAATGAACAATGATTATAATAGTAAAGAGAAAAATAACTGGTTTTGCTGATGGGGTGGTATTATAGGCAGACTCTGTGATAACAATGTGTGATACCCTTGATGGGAATCATTCAGCAAAAGCCTGTGCTTTGCATTGCTATTACTCTTATATCTAAGCAGAAAGGCCTCCTGGCTAAGAGAGCTGCAAGAGATTTGTGTGGTTCTTCAAGGGACTGTGAAGGGAGGTGAAGGTTTGGGATCTCCCTGGTTGCCCTTCTGGAGCATGTAAGCATCTGGAGCTCTTGTCTCCCGTAAGTCCCATGAGTTCTGAGAGTTTGAGGACTATGCTCATAGGGACAAGATTGTAGCTACATGCTGCTTTGACCAGGGCTTGTAGAGACCCCAGAGGCTGGCATGATAAACAGCCCCATTGTTTTCTTCTCTTGCCTGACTGGCTCTCTGGAATTCCTGGGTAGAGAATGGTTTTGAGGGAAGGAAAGTGTTAGTAGCCCAGGTCTGGTGTATACTGTTGCAAGAATCACAGTAGAAACAGGAAAAGCCAAATCAGAGCCAGGGCAGATAAAAGAATGGTTTGAGACAGCTGTGGTTGGTGCCATGATAGTCTTATTCTCATACTCTCAGGGGGACATTGCTCCACCTGTCTGCTGACAGCTCTTCCATTCTCCTGGCTGGCCTTCCAAGGGGAATGAACTTTGTCTCACTCTCACCCTCACCCCCACCTTTTGGTGCTTTGAAGGTAAAAGCAATTAATGATGATCGGAACAGTTATGAGTCATTAGTCCATCAATTAATATATTACTATCTTGCCTCATTCTACAAAAGATCTGAGGCCACAGTTATTAGTAACATTTATCATGCCAACCAAAAGAAAACGATGATTGCATTGCACAGAGCCAAACGGTAATTGCAATCATGATTGTAATAGTTGTACGTTAGGGGATCGATGGCCTGTGCAATGACTGGAGAAAGAATTTATGTTAATAGATTGATGAGGAAAGAGACTTAGGAAAGGAAATATTTAAGTGAGCAGAGATTACAGAGGTACGAGGGTGCCAGTGGCTGGCAACAAATTATTCTTTTGTTGGTGTTTGTATTTGGATAGTGGAATGGATGCTTTACATAGTATTATCCCATATAATCCATACATCGGTCTGCATCATGTGGCAAAATGAGGGCACGATACCTATCACATATGGATACTGCTCCAGCTTCTACAAGGGCGACTCTCTTAGTTCCTAGAACCACCAAGTGGCAGAGCTGCCAAAGTGGGAAGAGCATGTGCTTTGGAGTCATATCTCAATTTTAATCCCAACCCTACAACTTGCCAGTTGTGTGTCTTTGGGCACTTAACTTACCTGTCTCTGAGCCAAAGTTTTCCCATCTATAAATGGAGCTAATAATCTACAGCTCACAGAGCTGTTATAGGCATTAAATGTCTCCCCCAGTAGCTGGCAGCTGGTAGGTGCTTAATAAATGCTCATTCCTCTCCCTTTCTCTTTCAACTCTAATGTTAGGGGGCTGAGACCAAACAAACACTAACTACGAGACTCAGAATAATGGAGGAGAAAAGTTACTAGCTCTAATTAGATCCAAAAAACATGTCAACAACAGTGGCATATTAACCAGACATTGTGTCTACTAGCAATACTTACCGATCAAGCCAGGTTTTGTGCAGTAAAGGGTCTATACCTCTAATTGCACAGAAAGCCGTGTTCCACGAACATTGCTAAGCAGAAGACGGTGGGAAAATAGCTCTTCGTTGGCTTCTTCTGCAAGGAACACTGAGACGATCTAATTAGCATGCCTGGTGTCTCCAAAATTGAATTCAACCTAAGAGTATGCTATTAAAGGCTCCCACATTAGACAGGAAAGTAATTTGAAATGACTGAGCTATCTGCACAAACACCTTAATGTTACTCTAATGGGCCCAGAAAAAGGATGACATCAAATATAGTTAAAAGGAATTTAAGTTTAATTGCTGCCTAATAAAATTATTAGTACATTTTCCTAACCATAAAGGCATTTCACAGTCATGGGTAAGATTTTTGCAATTTAATAAATGATCAAGTATAGTTAGCTGCCATAGGTCCTTATTTATTTAGTTATATTCTTCTCTTGCAGAAACATTAGCTTGGATGCCAACTAATTGCTGATCTCTCAACACCTGGGCTTGTTTGAGGTCACAGTCTCATTGTTCCTGGTGGAGCTGAGTTCTCTTCTACTTTTCAATGTGTGCTGGAGTGTGTTGACCTCACTGGGTCACTGCTAGTCTATATGATGCCTCTGTGAATGTTAATAAAAGGAACCTCCTGTGGACAAATTAGAAAAAGGTGTCCCTTTAGGAGCAACCAACTTGACCAGCAGCAGAATGGGGACAGGATTTCAGCTTCCCTTTGCCTTCTTAGCTTGGTACCTTTGCGCAGTATATAAATTGCATAAACTTATATGGCAGTTCAGAGAAACAAGTTTGCTGTTTCAAGCAGAGGCGGGGTGACTGTGTGCTAGGGAAGCAATGGAAGGGGATTCTCATAGGACATGTGGCATTTGGAGATTTTATCCAATGACTTACAGACGTAAGCATCAATGCTATAGAAAGAGGAAGTGGCCAGGATTAGAATTTAGGCCTCTGATTCTGAAATGCTCATTCATTTTGCCTTGCTAGGCTTTCCATGGGAGGATTTTGGCTTGAAAGTGTGTTAACCCCACATGCCTATTTGAATATGATTTTAAAAGAGATATGGACTTGAAAGGTGAATTAGTAACTATCAGAAAAAAAAATAGTGTATAGAAGTAAGGTGTCTACCAAGGGGTAGAGGTAAGTAAGAGTTTAAGAATATTAATGATACCTTTCCATCTGGGAGATGTAAGAAGGCAAGTGTAAGTTGAAGTAGAACATAGGTATTTCTAGAACTTTCTGGAGACTCACAGCGACTTATCATCTGCCATTTTTTTTAGTTGTCACGGCTGGCTCATAGATAGAGCCATCACATTTTCCAGACACCCCTTGATAGTTCTGATTTTATCCTGTTCAACATAGCTTTGTCCTTCTATTCAAAAGTAAGATATTTAAAAAATCTATGTCTAGATTTGATTTCATTTAAACAATCTTTATGAGAGTTATCATTATAAAAAAATCTACAAATGAGGGAAAATCTTTTGTTAGTCCAGAAGTGTTAGCAAATGTAAGAGGAGTCAAGAGAGGGAAAGAGAGCTAAAATGTACTGAATGTCCTCTGTGCCGACTGGGTTTTGTATTCTTCTCACTGCTCTGCTTAGAAAACTGAGGTCCAGGCCCAGTGAACTGGGGTCAGGCAGCATGGACATGGAAGACTGAGCTTTGATCCCCAGTCTATGTGACCACAATGCCCTTGGATCTTTTTCCACTCCACACTTTTCCCCAGGAACCCTCATGTTCCAAACTTTTCTCATTTTCTCCATCTGCCAAACCCCTTGAGGTCTTATTCATTGCTAGGCTTTCTACTCAACTGGCCATAAAACTTTTATAGGGGAGAAAGTTATAGGTTATTGGCTGGAAAGGTGGTTGGAGAAAATGGATGGACCCTGCCTGCTGCCTGACTTCCTGCCATCAGGCAGTGGAATCTGCATTGTCAGAAAGGACTCCCAGCTGTTTAATGCTGAGCTCCAAAAAAGACTAACCCACTACAGAAGTGGAAATGACACATATTTCATCTCTTTGTAGTGGGAACGCCATCTGGTATAGCTCTCTTCCTCATGTGCTAGTGGCCTTTGTATTCAGTTGTGTAAGGAGTCTAGTTGAACATTTTCTTTGGACAGACGTCTTTTTCCTTCTGAAGTTTATGTCTATAGGAGAGGTCATGACTTTTACCTGGGGGACAGCATGGGGCCATGTTTAATTCTGACAACTGGTATCTTTTCCAGGGAATGAGGGAGTGGGATAACTGAGGGAAAATTAATTTTACCATGAAAGCATATCACATGGCTCATGTCTAAAGAGATTCATTCATTCATTCACTCATAATATTTAATTAGGCACTGTTGTATCCTAGGTGCTGGGGGAGAAAATAAAAACCTGAGAAAATCAAGAATGTGTCCTTTCTTCCTTTGAAGAGTTCACACAGCAATGGAAGCGAGAAGGCAAATGTATACAACTCATTTGTTCATTCATTCAATAATGAGCACTGACTGTCAACTCCTGGATTATAGGAATAAAGAAGACATCGTTTCTGTCCTCGGGATCTCTTAGTCTAGTAGGTTAGACAGAGCTAATCACAGTGAAATGTAGCAGACGTCAGCTCAGAGGTCTGTGCAGGGTGCTATGGAGGAGCAGTGTTCTCAGGCAGATGCTCAGGGAGCACTTCTTAGTGGAGGTGATGGGTTAGGATCTGAAGAAATTAGCCAGATGAAATGAGGAGAGGAATGAGCATTGCCAGTAGAAGGAACTGCAAGGGCAAAGGGCTGAGAAAGGGCAGGAAACATCTGTGGAGGAAGTTCTAGGAGCCCAGTACTGCCACAGCCACGGTGTGTGTTTGTGCATCAAATAGGGAGGGCATGTTGACGATGAAGGTGGAGAGTAAGACAAGGCTCCATCACAAAGGGTTTTGTGTGCCACACTGACTAATGTATCTTGGAATGTTTGAGAAACCATCAAGACATGTCACTTAGTGGGGAGGGACAGGAAAGAAATTGCAGAAGATGCAGCAGATGGGGTAAGGGAGGAGGCATGCAGGTGTGTCAAGAGACTGTGGATTCTTCAGCAAGGGCTGAAGAAACCAGGTGTGAATCCAAACAGCAGTGAGGACCAAAAAGAGGGAATGAATGTGAAATATGAAGTGGAGACAATTAAATTTAATCGCCCTTTTACCTGAGGAGGAGAAGGAGGAAAGGACAGAGACTAATTTAAATGCCCATTTTCTGGCTTGCTTACCAATTAGCATCATAAAAGAGATTTATAAAAAAGTGCAGCGGTGGGAGGTCTGCAGGAGTAAAGTACCTGGATACCCCTTCATGACCAGGCATCAGCCTGGTTACTTTACATAAAGCTCCTCATTTAATCTGCACAACAACTAATGATAATCTGCACAACAACTAATGCTCATTCTCCTCCATTGTACAGATGAGGAAACAGCCAGCAATAAATCAGACCTCAAGGGGTTTGGCAGTCATTTTAGCAAACATAATAACAAGAGGAGGAAGATAGCTCAAGAGAACAGCTGTTCTCTGTATCTCAGAAAGCTAAAGTAACTCGCCCAAGGTCACACAACTCTGGCATTCCCAGTTAGATAAGTTAACTTCCTCCACTCACGCCAGGGCAGGACAGAAGTAGAGGTTGAGCCATTTGTTTCAATGGGAAGAGGGAGAGAAGGGAACAGCATGTGCCCACGTCCAAGGGCATGAATGAGTAGAGAGTGTTCTGGAAAAACCCAAAAATGTCTTTGGCTCTGTGTCCCTGGGACAATAAATAAATACATATGCAAGTCAGAGTTAATTATTCTTGACCCTTTTATGCAGAACATCTGCAATGAGGATGAAATGCGGTCTCATGTCTTAAATCTGCTCAATGGATTTTAATTGCCCAAGTAAGATAAACAAAAACAAACCGAACAATGCTTTCTTCGTGGTTTCCAGTCTGCTCGCAAATCCCCAAGGCCTGCCAATATTTCCCAACTCAAGGCGGACTGAGTCGTGGCGCAATGAACAGAAAAAAGATCTGTGTTAGTGGAGAACATCGCATCCCACATTTTGTTTTCCTTTCAGGGATTCTTTTGTTTCAGGACAGTGAACTGGAGCAAGAGTGCTGCACTCCTATAGATGTAATTAAAACGGAAGTGTCTTTCCTCTTCCTCAGTGATTCAAGTCATTGAAATTAATCATCATTGGGCCAGTCTAGCAGGCTGCCATGGTCTCTCTAGGAAATGTATCTCAAGGTGTCTGCTGCAGCAGCCGCAATTAAAATCGATTGAGCGACGGGATACAATGAATTAGATACTTGACACAAGAGTGGAGGCACTGGATAAATGAGGGCAGTGTAATTAACCGATAACTTGAAATGGGGCTGGGGGCTTCTTGTAGACTTGACACTTGAGTGCTTCTTACGGGAATCATGGGATGGTGAAAAATTACCGTGCCTGCCGTAGCTTTGATTTATTTAGGCATTTATTGTATTTATTTCTAACTTCTTGCGCATGATGGTTCAGCCTTGGAAATATTTGCTCTCATTTCCTTGAAGCGTATGTAACAATTTAATCCAAGGAATCAAAAAGTGGGCTGATTTCATTTGTTTTCCCATCCATGGAATGTGGATAGGGGTTGATTGTAAACTGAAATCAAGTTTGTGTAGGATTTTGTGTAACTTCTGACTTCTCATCTTTGATTACTTGAAGAATTATTTGTAGAATACAGTGAACTATGAGAGCAACTGACTCTTTCCCTGAGACCAAAGTATGTGTGTGTTTTATAGAATAGAAAAAGAAAGTCAGAGAGTCAGAGAGCCTTAAGTTTAAATGTATAGTTGGGTAACAGCAAATCCTATCATTATATAAAGAACTATAGTGCACCAATTAAAAATATAAAAAATAAATATATACATATGTGTGTGTATATATATATTCCTTATGTTCATAGGTTCGATGTTTCTGAATTCAATCAGCCACAGATGGAATATATTTGAAAACAAAAAAAAAATTGCACCTGTTCTGAACATATACAGACTTTTCCCCTTGTCATTATTCCTTAAACAATATAGTATAGCAACTGCTTACATACATTTACACTGTGTTAGGTATTATAAGGAATATAGGGGTGATTTGAGGTATATGAGAGGATACATGTAGTTTATATGTAAACACTCTGCATTTTATCTAAGGGGCTTGAGCATATGCAGACTTTGATATATGCAGGACACCAAACTGTGAGACATGGAGGGTCGGCTGTACTTCAGGTGACAAGAACTTTGAAAGGGAATAGGAAACGAGGCTCTCAATTTCTGAGATACTTTTGATATTCTTTTTAAAATTTTTTTTTGGTTGTAGATGGACACAATACCTTTACTTTATTATTTATTTTTATGTGGTGCTGAGGATACAACCCAGGGCCTTACATGTGCTAGGCAAACACTCTGCCACTGAGCCACAACCCCACTTTTGATATTCTTACTTGTGTCAATTAGGATTAGATCGGACTGAATAAAACTTGGAAACTTCAAATATCATGGCTTAAAACAAGAGTAAAAATTTATACTTGTAGGTAGACAGTCTAGGAAACAAAGAGGGACATGTTCCCTCTATTTTAGGACTTTTCCAGGAAATTTCACACTTTAGTGTTCTCACATTTCATTGGTCTGAACTTAGTTTCATGATTATGGCTAACTCAAGTGAAGCTGGGAAATCTCATTTTATTTTGCATGTAGCTATCTCAAAATTAGCATCCTGAAATTTTAAAGAGTGGGAGAATTGACCCTGGGGTAAACATTAAGTATACTATATTCGATAGTGAAAGCTTAAATGTATCCATGGACTTTCTCTGGGTTTTTGCCATTTCAGTACAGCCAAGAAAGTCTGTCCTGGGTGTTATTTGGATGAACAGGCTGCTTTCAGAGTTAGTGGTTAACAGGGTTGGAACTGCCCTATCCACTCCACCTCCTTTATGTCAGGTAAAATACTAGACATTTTGACAGTTCTTACAGAAGTCATAATACTTAGCCCAAAATGGTGACCATCAGGTGATGCCCAGAGGAGTCAGTACTACTGTTAGTGTGTGGGGGTGGGTGGGTGGGGGAGGGCTAGTTCTTGGAAAACAGCTGTTCTCCAGTCTGAAGGGCTTCAGAACACAGAGCCCCACTATAAACAAGGGGCATCTTTCTAAGAAAAGGAGCCTTTTGGGGTTGGAGGTAACTAAGGCTGTTGCCATAGGGGCAGAGGGAATTGGGGAGCCCTCTTCTTAGGGATAAACCTAGAGGGCAGCAGTCCCAGGGAGCATTTGGTTCCCATCACAGCACGAACAGGAAGAATTGTGGCTCAGGAACCAGGATTCAAGAATATTGTAAGTTTCTGGAGACTTGTCATTTTTCTGCATGTGTTTTTCTCTTACCATGTATCTCCATAATGATAAGAATAAAGTCTTCAAATCACTAAGAGCTCACTAGGATAACCTCAGAAACAATGAAAGAGGGAATTTAGGATGAATCCAATGACTCTGGCTTTGGGGGAGAATTTGGAGGACCAGAAAGGAAGTATTTGGGAGCTGACTGGAACAAGCAGGCAGTGGGCTACAGCAGGACCTACTGCCAGCTCCCAAGTTCTATGACAGGGATGCAGTTAGGGTGTGGTAAAATGTGGGTTGTGGATTTGATTTTGCATCTATTATTACTGCCTATGAGCCTCTGGGAAAATAATTTCACTCTTCTGAGTCTCAGTTTCCTCAAGTATAAAATAAGGATCATAATAGTTCTACTTTATAGGGTTTTGAAGATTCAATGGGATGATTCACGTAGTGTTTAGCAGTCTGGCACTTGATAATACACACAAAGTTCACTGTTAGTATTATTAAATTTCAGCAATCACGGATTGTTGAGTTATTTTCAATCATTCTGCAATCATGCTGATGAATGTGAGCAGAGGTAATTACAGAAGGTGTCTTCAAACAGACATAGATTCATCCCAAGACTGAGCAAAACAGCTGTATTCACGAGTGGTGCTGTGGAAGCTCTCCTGACTGACCCCACTCAGCCTCCTTGCAGAATGAGCCAACACCGTGTGGCATGCCCCATGCTTCAGCCACTCTCCACTATGGCCACACACTGATGCGCTCCCAGGGAAGCTGCCGGTTGTTCTTAGACTCTATTTACTTAATCTAGTTAAAATTGTTGAAACTGATGTGGTTTGAGTGAGAAAAGGAAGGTGTTATTTATGACTGCTTTGAAAGGACTCAGTAAAGTCAAATTGCTGAAAACAGGTTGTATAATTAGGTGAGAATGAGATAACTAAAAGATTGGGAAAAGTTGCAAAAATTGGGGGTTCTCTGATTTCTCTGAACTTATCTTTTAAATACCAGATCCACTTTCAAGAAGCCTAAACTGGAAATCAGGAATGATGAATTATTGATGTGACTTATATTTGTGATCGAAAGTACAGTCATCTAATTTGAAATAAAATATTTAACATGTATTAATTTTTATAATTCCCAGCTTTAACACATCCTTTTAAGATTAATCAACTACTGCTCCCAATTAAGTTGGAGTAGAGGGAACTGACCAACCTAGACATTCATATACATGAACGGATAGGTATGTGTACCTGTATGTACACACACACACACACTCACACACACACACACTGGTTAAATATACTAAATATGTAGCTACTATACTTAATTTCATATATTCAGCAAAAGCTTCATTATTTTAACAGAGTTTCTTTTCACAAGCATCACAAAAAACCTCTAATAGTGCCTGATTCACATTAATAGCTTAAGAAATTGGAAAAAAAAAAAGCAGTATCAATTTCATGACATCAGGTAAGGATCAGAGTTCTACTAGTTTATTACTGTAATTATTTTAACTCCATGGAGTGTTTTAAGTCTTAAAAGTCTGACTCTTTGGAAAACAAAACCCAGATTTCTTAGCATTATCTTGACAGATTGAACAAGTTTGTCATTCCCATGTAGTGGGCATCCATAAATCAGAAGGCAAAGTTTCAAGACAGCTGGTTTGAGTTCAAACTCAGGCACAGGTGGTTTCTTACTTTTAGGATTATGTGGTGAGAAGTTGGACACAGAAGAAGAGTTTTTTGAGTGGTAAAGAGACTTCCCAGAAACATTTAACCCAGAGGAAAACCTGCCAATCAAAGTATCAGAGCATTGTAAGCCCCTTCCCTAAGGCAGAATTTTGCCAAGGTATTCACATTGAAGGAAGTCACATCTGGTGGAATACTGTATTTTCCAATATAAATTAACAACAAAAAACAAAAATCAAGAGCTATAACATCAGGGGAGAACTTTGAACAATTTTAGGCAGAAAGACTGCATTCTCCACACTTAGCATGTTAGAACTGATATCAGAAAGTGGGATTGGTTTGGAGACACAGGTCAGAATGATGTCAGAGAGATACAACCCAAATGCTTAAAGGAGAGATTCTAGTTTTACCTCAAACAATGATGAACTAGCGTGTATCAGACCAACAAGCTGCCAAGAAAGAATAGGAAAAAATGAATAAAACAAAATAAAACAACTTGGGTTAAAGCACTGGAGAGCACTCAGTGCAGCCAGGACTTGGAGGCCAAGATCCTGGAGAGAAGGGAAACGCATAGAGGTGAGTCAGATATTCCAAACTGCTTTTCCTCTTTAGGCTTTTTAAAAAAATCAGCTACACAAGGCTAAAAGGCTGAGAAGCTGAGCATAGTTTTTGGCAGTCTCACATGACTGGGGAGATAAAATGGCTTGATCCAAGATTCTGAAGAGAAGGGAAGAACAGAGAAGTGAGCCCAACAGTTGGGACTGCTTTTCCTTCTGAGGCAGTTTCTAACTTGCAAGATTCATGGAGAAGATGGTTTACAACTCTGAGTTCAAACTAGAAACTAAGACACTGACCAGAGCATTCAGCTTCAGCTCAGATTCTGGGAAGGTGGAAGCTGGAATTGAGAAGCTGGCGTGGGAGGAGAGGCATTGGTAAGCGCTTCATATTTCCTGTGAGAAACCCTGAGAAGCTACAACTTTGGAATAAGAGTAAACCAGAAATAAGACAACTTTCACAAAGACTGAATTCCAACTTCAAAACAGCCCAACCCAAGGCTTAATCTTATTTATTGCTAGAAGTAGCAATAAATCTTCTGTGAAAGACTGTCACCTAGGGTCTCTATGATTTTTCACATACATTTATGGTATATAATAAAAAAAAGGATGAACCATATCAGAAAGCTGAACATGGAAAAAAACAGACAAGAGAAACAGACTCACAGATAATGCAGACATTGTAGTCATCAGACCCAGATTTAAACAAAAACTCTGGTTAATATGTTCATGGAAACAAGAATCAAGATGAAGAACTTTAACAAGAAACTAGAATTTATAAAAATGAAATAAATGAAAATCCTAAAACTGGTAAGTATGATAGCTAGAATTAAGAATGAACAGATAGGTTTAATATCAGTTTAGACAAGCAGAAGAGAGTGTTAGGAAACATCCAGACTAAAGTATTGAGGGAAAACATAATAGAGAATATAGGAAATAATAAGAAAAAGTATAAGAAACATATGGATATGAAATGATAAAAAAAGTGTAATCTATGTGTAATTGGAGTCCCAGAAGGAGAGTAAATAGAATATTGGGGAAGAACTAATGTTTGAAGAAATAATAGCTAGAATTTTCCCAAACTGAGAAAAGATATCAAGCCAGGGATTTATGAAATGCAATAAATCTGTAAAAGAATAACTGCAAATAAAACCACACATAAGAATATAGAAAACTGTTGAAAACCAGGAACAGACAAAGTCTTAAAAAGCAGCTATACCAAAAGATATGTTAACATCAAATAAGAGGCAGTGAGATTGACAGATGACTTCTCAACAGAAATTACGGAAACGTAAGACAGAAAATGATATCTTTAAAATACTGAAAAAAATTGTCAACTTCTTAAAAATAGCCTCCAGAAAATGAAAGAAAAAATAAAAACATTTTCAGATGAACAGAAACTGAGAATTCTTTGCTTGCAAATTCTTACTAAAGGAAATGCTAAATGAGTTGGTTAGAAGGAAATGATGCTGAGGGAAAATGGACATGCAAGTAGGAAGGGAGAACAACAAAAAAGGGTGAAAACTCATCAAGGCCAAATGAATCTTGACTGTGCACAAGAATACTAATAATGTCTTCTAGGGCTGAAATTCATGTCACATTTAATTATTTAGCAACAATAATACTTAAGATGGCAGCAGAGTAGAGAATTAAAGTGTTTTAAGGTCTTTCTTATTGTCCAGGAAGTAAGAGTCCATTAGATGCTAACACATTAGACTCCAATAAGTCAAGGGTGCATGTTGTAAAAGGACACATGTATTAGAATGAAAAACTAAGAAGCTAATGAAGGTTGGAATAATTAAGCTCCAAACCAGGCCATATGCCGGCTCCAAAACAAATGACTGCTATTTTTTTAGGGCCTACATTTGGAGAGGCTGAGGCTTACCTCAGAGTCATTTCTTTGTATATTATATGTACTTGATTAAATATTTGATCATCTTGGAAGGTCACTGATATACATGGGGTACATTTTGAATTATCAGGAAATTCATTTGAGTAAAAAAGCCCTTTCAAAATTGGTGTAGAGGAAAACTTTATCTCAAGAGACCCTACATGTGCATTCAAGAGCACAAATCATAATCTAGGTTAACACACCTTTTATATTTGCATTGCTTCTTATATACAGTCCACAGGAAGGTCATTACATTTTAAAGAATAAAATCATTTTGCTCCCCATAACATGTCCATATTTGTTAGTGCTTTTTCATTCAATATATGTACCTACGAAATCTTGTGAAATAGTATCTATACTATATTACTGCCAGTGAATTCACACTTAGGAAGTCTAAGGAAATCTCCATTTCCCTATTCTCCACTAAAAAATTTCCCATTAAGAATCAAGAATCAGTTTCCAAGATGGAGATTTCTTGGAAAATTGGGAATGGAACCATCATTTGACCCAGCTGTCCCTCTCCTCGGTCTATACCCAAAGGACTTAAAAATAGTATACTACAGGGACACAGCCACATCAATGTTTATAGCAGCACAATTCACAATAGCTAAACTGTGGAACCAACCTAGATGCCTTCAATAGATGAATGGATAAAAAAAGTGGCATATATACACAATGGAATATTACTCAGCAATAGAACAATAAAATCATGGCATTTGCAGGTAAATGGATGGAGTTGGAGAAGATAATGCTAAATGAAGTTAGCCAATCCCCAAAAGACAAATGCCAAATGTTTTCTCTGATATAAGGGGACTGACTCATAGAGGAGTAGGGAGAGGGAGCATGGGAGGAATAGATGAACTCTAGACAGGGCAGAGGGGTGAGAGGGGAAGAGAGGGGGCAGGGGGTGGGCAAGGGCAGTGGAAGTGATGGATATCATTATCCAAAGTACATGTATGAAGACATGAATTGGTGTGAACATACTTTATGTACAACTAGAGATATGAAAAATTGTGCTCTATATGTGTAACAAGAATTGTAATGCATTCTGCTGTCATAAATAAATAAATAAATAAATAAAGAATTGGATGTGTTTCCATGTACTTCAAAAAGAACCACAGTTCCTCCAGTATGACCCCAGAGAGCTGCTTTCAGTTGCTGTAGTTCCCGAGAACAGACTGCCCCTAATGTATATGGATCAATGCTTTTTGGAATAGCATTGCTTGCCAGTTAATAGACTTTTGATTTTCTTTATGCATTGATTAATGAAGCAGTAATTCTGGTTTTGAATTGGAAGACACATTAAGAAGTACTGTCACTGGAGCCTAGTGGGAAATAGGCTGTCATTTGGAGAACTGTCAGTAGCTATGGATACAAAGAAGGTAGAATGGCTGACTTTGCTACAGCAATTCTTCTGCCAGGGGACTGAGGACCAAACCATTCAACTCAGTTCAATAGACACTTCTCAACATACCTGGAGCCATATGCACCCTGCCCCCATGCGCCCTGGGAAGGGAAGGGATGAGTCCAGGGTATGCCCTTGCTCAGGTCACCTCCTGTGTCCTTTCTTTCAGGAATATGTATATACAGGGTAGAAGAAAGAAGTGATCCTGAAGGAAATTTTCCCTCCTTTCCAAAATGGTGTGCTGCTTTTTGGGTTTCTGCATCTGGACTCTGGGTCTTGAGCTCTTTCAAGGAAACGTCTGTGTCTCTGTGTTTTATACTTTAGTATGCCCATGGCTTACCTCTGGGTGTGGCCACTGTAGGTACACAGGAAACCTCTGCGTGAAGGACGTGTGAGTGAATGAGTCCAGTCCTTCTCCCTCTCCTCGCGCTCTTCCAACACTCCCACCAAATTGAGGACCTTGTGGTGAAGGTACAGCCATGTTGCTCACCCCAGGTGGCCTGATGTGCCTTTTCCCTTTGAATCACCTGACAAAATCTTCATCTTTCAAAACTTAGCTTAGGATTGTCTGAGACTATTCATTTCAAGGCAGAATTGATCAGAACTGATATGTCCTCCTCAGTTCCAGCTAACCCTTTATAGAACTCTAAAGTGAACCTCAGTTTGTAAAGACTTTGCTTTTCCTTGTCTTCCTTAGCCCTTGAAGCCAGGCCTTCTAAGCTTTTGTACCACAGGGTATCAAGGGGACTGGTTCTGGGGGCAGGGGCCAGAATCTGAGGAGACAGAATATCTGTGCTATAGTTTGGATCTGCATGGTTCCCTGACGGCCCATATGTTAACAGGGCCTGTGGCTCTACTGGAAGGAAGTAGAACCCTCAGGCTGTGGGGCCTGGTCAAGACACTGGGGAAATACCCCGGAAAGGTCTATTGGGATTTAGCTCCTTCCTCTCTTTTTGCTTCCAGGCCACCATGAAGTGAGCAGCTTTGTTTCACCAGGCACTCCCTGCCATGATGTTGTGCCTCACCGTAGGTCCCAAATCAATGGGCCAACTGACCATGGACTGAAACTTCTGAAACTTTGAGCCAAAAACTTTTCTTTCTTATAAGTTATTTATCTGGGGTATGTTGTTACAGTGACAGAAAGATGAACTAACAATCTCTCTATGAGATGGGGTTCTTGTTTTATATTTTTATATTTCTATTCTATGTTCTCCTTTTTATATTTCTATTCTAAAAGTTGATATGTTTACACAGTTAAAGAACAATTGTAACAGTGACTTATGGTTAATTTCTGCAGCTAATTTCATATACTCTGAAATTTCAGAGATAATCTAATTTCTTTTCTTCTCCGAGATTTTAAGTTGTAGCAGGTTGCATGGAGAATATCATAATCAGGGGAATGACAGTAGCCCCATACGAGGTTTCTAGCACAAGGTCTCACTCAGAACTTTATATGTAGTGTTTGTTGAATGAATGAATGCTCAGGTCTCTGATGCTTTCCTGCTCAGAAACCCTCATGGGCCACTCCCTGGTGGCCTATGTGTAGTCTCCACTGCCCAGCATTCACGTTCATTCCTGAGATGATTCTAACCTATCTTTAGAGGCCTATCCTTTATCACTTCATGACTTTTTAATTTTATATTGGGTCCTGTGACTTTCACTGCAGGCAAGCTGTACTCATGGGTGGCTGGCTCTTGGTTCAGTGAAGGGCATCTCCTATGGGCTGTAAGAACTAGTTTGCATAGAGAATGCCAGGCTGACCCTGAGGAGAGCTTCAAGTTAACAGAGCTGAGGGACGGCAGGGACCAGGGTCATGCCACACAGGTTCTGATCAGCGGTGGGAAATGAACAATGCATCCGAAGACCAGAGGCAGCAGTGGTGTGGTTTTGGCTCTGGGGATAGCTAAATTATTCAGCCAAACGGCAAAAACACTGGCTGCTTTCCTCACAAGATCAGTTAATGAATCCATCCCCAGACATAGAGAAGGTGACAGCAAAACCCTTATCTTAGTTCTTTCTGATGGAATCCATCAAGAGCAAGATGAGAAAGCAGCTCATTTTTACAGTATTTACTGAGAGTTAAAAAAAACTTGAGCTTGATGTTGCTTATGACACCTTTAACTTTTGAAGGAAGGGGTAGACACTCTTCTGTGCTTCTAGTGTTCCCTGAACTTGACTTTCCTAGCTCTTGTTGCATGGTATGTATCACCTATTTCTATGTCAATCTCTCCCAAGAGACCATGAGCCCCTTAAGTATAAGTGATTTCCAAAATATCGTGTTTGACCCATGAATGAGTGAATAGTCTACACTAAGTGAATACATCTTTTTTTTTTAAACCACTAGATTGTAAGTATTCATTGGAATGTGTAACTCTAGACTGCCTTAGAAACACCAAAAATGGTGACAATTGAATGAGTTTTTCAGTGCACTGGATGAATACATATACTAGGGTGACATTTTCAGGGATGCTTTTGCCTCCTTTCTTTCAGCAGTGAGGGAAGAAAGTACCAAAATGAAAGTCAAGTGAGGTGTTGTTGCACCTACGTGCACTGTAAGTATTTGAACCAGTTGAGGACACATTCCTGTTTCTCCTTCTCCTCCTCTTCCTCCTCCCTCTTCCCTTGCTCCTCTTTCTCCTCCTTTTTTCATTTTCTTTTGGTACTGGGGATTGAACCCAGGGTTGCTTTACCACTGAGCTACACCTCCAGCCCCTTAAATTTAAATTTTTAATTTTGAGACAGGGTCTCGCTAAGTTTCTGAGGTTCTCACAAAGTTGCTGAGGCTGGGCTTGAACTCTCCATCCTCCTCCTTCAGCCTCTTGAGTCACAGGATTCAGTTTTATTAAATGCTATTTTTTAATACATTTTCAATATCTGATTTGCCTTGTCTCCCCCACACCTTACTAACTATTCTTTTCCATGCATTTTCTGGCTATTCTTGACTGCTTAGTTTTCTATTTTCATAGAATCAGTTGATAAAAGTGAACAAAATATTTTAATATTTTTTGGTGGGAGCACAGTAGACTTATTAGTAAAGTTACAGAGTATTTTAGGGGAGGCTTATTTAGTTTATTATCAAAACTTTTCTTGTTCATTTAAATATTACTCTTGTAAGAAGACAATGTGTAGACATGGTAAGTTTAAACAGTACCAAGGGCGTATGGGAAAACCTGAACAAGCTGTTCAGCTCTGACACGTACTTTGCAGTTTACTCTAGAGGCAACGAGTCTGTAGAGAAATGCATATAAAATCCCACTGGCATGGACTAATTTCACTCTAGCCCACCTGCCTTTACCCACACTGGTTATAAGTCAAACACACTGCTATGCTTGTCCCCACCTAGCAACATGCACCGGGGAGCATTCTATAGCAGTACCAACGATCTGCCTTGTTCCTTTTATTTGACTGTAAATGTAGCCCAAAGTTTTCATATGTCCCCTATTGATAAAAAGAATAGCTTGTTTCTCTGTCTCTGTCTTTAAAACAATCTGGTAACAAGTATCCTTCTCATGTGCCTTTGTCTGTGAGTATTTCTGAAATATAAATCCCTAGGTGTAGAATCACAATTCTGCAACCTGTACAATTATAAAAATGAGAAATTATACCCCATTTGATTCAAATGTATGAATTGTCAAGATCATTGTTCAGTCATGTGTAGCTAATAAAAAAATGAAATGTTGAAAAAAATAAATTTATAAATACATGAAAAAAAATCAGGTGTAAAGAAAATGTACATACAACAATGTAAACATCCTGAACTAAAAATGGTTTTGATGGCTACAATTGCTGTTATATGTTTTTTATAACAATAATAAAAATGTAAATATTTGATAAATATTGATGAATTTCCCACTAAATTTTAAGGGAATTTATTTTCTCTGACTTAAATTTGCCTTCTATTTGAGATATTTTGGCTCAGTTACTATAAAAAAAACATTTCTTTTTAGTGAGTTAAATAACCTGTAAGTCTTGAATAAATGTCTCAGTTTTCTCATTCGGAGATTCTTAGCAAAATTCCCTGGGATGGACGTTTCTGTGTGTAAAACTTTGGAGTTGGAGCTTGCTGCTCCCACATAGATAGGCTCTGCCCCTCTCCTGCCAGGGCAGCCTGTGATGGTTTTATTACACAGAGAGGCATTGCTACATCACCATGGCTGCTTGTCCTACTGTGATTTAGGTTTGCCTGAAGACTCAACTGAACACAACCAAGAGGTTTCACATGACCCAAATTATACCTTTCACACACTGTTTTAATTTCTGGATGAAGAGTCTGCAACTGAGAATCTTTATTTAACTCCTTCCCTAGCCCCACCCTGAGCATCGTTTTATTTCTATCAACCACAGGTGCTCAGTTAAAACACAGCCCAAGAGCAAGCCTTGAATAGATGCAGGGGACAAGGAAGGGGTGTACAATAATGGAAATGTAACCCCAGTCAGGTGCTACACTTAAAAAAATATATATATACACACATTTATATGTATATATATACACATTTATATGTGTGTATATATATATACATTTATATGTATATAAATAATATAAATTTATATACTATATATATATCTCCAGTTTGATCCAAGTCTTGAAAAATGCTGTGGCTTGAATTTCTCCTCCAAAATCATGTTGAAATTTAATTGCCACCCTGACATTGCTGAGAGGTGGTGCTTTAAGAAGGATTAATGAATTTACGCCATTATTGTGGGAGTGAGTCCTAGGGAGAGGATGAGTCCCTTTACACTACCTCTCGGGCTCAGGTGTGCTCACTAGCCCTTCTACCATGCCAGGACACAGTTACAACCCTTCGATTGCGGACATCCCAGCCTCTAGAACTGTGAGCTGAATGGACTTTGATTGTTTAGAAGGTGTCCGGTCTGTGGGTATACTCTTTGTAAGAGCAGAAAGCAAGTCGAGACAAGAAGTACTACAGTTCTTTACTGAGTTTCTGACAAGGCAGCGAAGGGAAATTTACATCACACAATGTTCCTCAGTGTGTCCTGCTAAAAATTCTCTTTTGATGTTTCCTCTTTTAGAAAGCAAATTCACTCAAAGTTTTCTTTGGATCTTTCTTTTTCTCCCTGATTTCCACTCCAAATAGCAGCTGTTCAAGTATGTCTCTTCTCACTCCTTAAAATTTCAATACTGCCTTAGTCTCCTAAGAGACTAAGTCCTCTGTCCCTTTCCTGTGTTCTGGTTTTATTCTCTAGTAGCTTTTATGTAGCACAGTCTACTTCTTTGTTGGATTGTTGTTCCCACCCAATGAAATGAAAGCATCTTCTTAGAAGGCAACAGGAAAGTGGGATTGTTAGCCCTTCCAATTTATTTTTTCATCCTAGTAGTAAGAGTAATAATGGACTCGTACTCCAAGTCAAGCACTGCACGTGTATCATTTCACAACCGACATATGTAGCTCACAGACTCAGTACCACCATTTTTCAAATGAAGAAGCCAAGGCTCTGAGAATTGGTGACCTAGTCAAGGTGAAAAACTGAAGAAGCCGCATTCATGTTTATCTTCTTGCTCTGGACTGTTTTCATGGTTTTTTTTTTGTGTTTTTTTTTTTTTTTTTTTTTTTAATAATGCATGGTAGCAAGGGGTCTTGACAGTGTTCCTGGACCCCGTGTCCCTTCTCTAATCTCTGCTGCTCCAAATCCTTAGGAGAAGGTCTAGTAATGTTCCCCGTACCACCTCAATTGCTGAACCACTGTCTAGACCCAGCATTTTTTCACCCGATTGGCACAGCTCTCCATCCTGGGTTTCTGTAGATCTCTCCTGTCTCATTAGGCCCCTCCTTTCTGCAGGCCTGCATCCCACCCTGAGTTCCTATCCTTAGGTTGAGACTCTGCAACTCAGTCTGATTCTTGAGCATTCATTGCCGCCCTGAAATGTAGTTTATTTTCTACTTTCAGTTCCCCCTTCAGTATAAACTGTCCTGCCCAGAGGCCCTGTGTGCAGTAATGACAGTTGGTTCTTCACACAGGGGTGGCCACTGAGTGGACCCGGGGTAGGTGTCCCCTGCAGGAGCACAATGCACAGGTATGCAGCCATCAACCTGTTTTCCTATATTTCAACTAAGAGCCACCAAAGCTGCTCAGTGGGCTGTGGGCAGCCAAGGAGGAGGATCACATGGCCACCAGGCCTGTTGACAAAGGATGGGGGAAGAGATTCACACAGAAGACCACAAAAGACCATGCAGCCTGGGTGGCATGGAGGAGGAGGAGCTTGATGGTGGCTGTCTAAGCTTGAGGGCGTCTAGTTTTAGCTCTCGGGGGAATTTTCTGCACTCTGTTCTGATAGTTCTCACGAGTTCTGATTTCTTGTGCCATGAAAGTTCTCTTGGATTTGAGTTAGTCGAGTAGGTTCCTGTGACCCACAATCAAGCCCTTTCCTTCCTTAGGCTGGAGGCTTTCCCACATTTCCACCCACTGCCTGGTCTTCTCTGCTGTGTGGAAAGTACTCTCACTGTAGTCTGCCCCCAGGCTGGTTCTGGAGGTGGCAGTGACCTAGTTCCTGTGAGCACCCTCCTCAGGCTCTTGCAAGGAAAGGGGAGAGCTCCGACCCAGGATGAGCTGGGAATGGGCTGAGTTCTACTTCAGCTCCTTTTAAGTTGGAGGTCATGTCCTTCTCCTTCAGTTGCTTTTGGTCAACTTTAGAACAGGATACTGTTGGGGCATACTGGGAGGTGATTTCATTGAACAGGGGTAGGAGGGACGGAGAGAGCCTGGGGATGTGGAAGGTCAGGAGAAGGACTATGGCCTCATCCTCTCGAACTGAGGAATGCCATGACGAACTTGAAGAATTAGAATCATTAGGTTTTCTGGCTCCTGCAGGGACTCTTAGGTTTTCAGACAAAGGCTTCAGTTCACTGAGTTCACTGATGGTGGGAAACAGAGTCAAAGGAACGAAAATATAGTAAAGATAGGTGACGTCTAGTGAGCACTTTCTACTGGTCAGGCTCTGCCCCACGCACTTGATACTGATCAGGTCACTTAATGCTCATAATAACTATTACAAGGTTGGCACTATGACCATCTCCATCTCATAGAAGAGGAAATCAAGGCAGAGGGGGTGAAGTAACTAGCTCAAAGTCACACAGTAAATAAGTGATGAAGTCAGGATTTGAACTCAGGAAACCTTGATTCAGAGCCAATGTTCTTAGTCATTGTACAGCATGACTTCTCAGAAGCATGGAAGATCATTGGAGCTTCATTATTATAAAAGCTGTGATGAGGCAGCATATTGGGATCCATAGAAAACACCAGAAATCAGGTGATGGTTTTAATTAGAGAAAAATGATTTAAAAGTCTAGAAAATAAAAAACCCAGAAAAATCCAAAAGTTTAATAGACATATATCTCCAATGCTTCAAAGGAGATGAGAAAACAAAAACTCTCAAACCCTTTTTTGCAGGTCCCAGAACCAAATAAGCTGTTTCAACTTTAAAGAGAAAGAACACCTACTTGATTATTGATTGTCCTGCCACAAGTGGTGAGATAATCCTGCTGGCTGGCTGAAGTAATCCACCCAAGCAGAGCTTCCTCAGGATGAATTGATCGATGCCTAGCTTAGGACCCGCCATTATCTGACTTCTTACAGCAAGGGAAGCCTTGGTATTCAGAGAAATGCGGAAGCTAAAGTGGTTTCTCTGGTGCATTTTTCATAAATGGGTGCTAAGCTCACGTTTTTATTCATGGCTCACCTGCCAATACATCAATTTAGATACTGATAGGTGCTGGAGATACCAGGTGGGTATCTGGAGGCGAGGCAGGGTGAACTCAAGCAAAGGAGTCTCCCTCCTGCTACAAACTCCTAGAAAGTCTGGACAAAAATAAAATAAGACAAAGCTCTAAAAACATACAACTGGGTTTAGAAAAATATCCCAAATGCCAGAAAGGGGAAGAAAAGTCTAAAGCAGAGGATCAGGAAGGAGCTGGTCAGTGGAGCACTGCATGGGCCCTGGACTGGTATATGACTTCAGGCACTAGGAGTGGAGGGTTGAAAGCATATATGGAAAGAAGGGGTGACTTGAACCTGGGACATGGGAAGGCACCAGGCGCAAAACTGGAAATTTTGAAGGGCCACCCTGATTATGAACAGGGGACAAGAAGAGCCTCCCTCTGTCACCTGGGACATGGCAAGGAAGCTCGCCCTCTGTCCAGGGCACTTTCACCAAATGGACCCACTGTCTCTCCCAGGTGTGAGTGTGTGAGTGCAGAGTCCCGGTGTATGCCCAATGTGCAGCGGGTGGCCCCAAACAGAGCCCACAAAGCTTAGGAGGAACCAGGAGAAGAAATAACAAGGTCACTCTGTGAAGGCGCCACTGTGTGAGCCACAGGGAAAAAAGAAGACCTTCTGAAACCAACCAACCAACCCAACATCAAGGGGAAGCTGCGTGGGGACAGAGCAGGTTCAATGAAGGGAAAAGAAGTCCCTCTGACGGGGACAAGAGAAAGAAAGGGACAACTGTGCATGTTATAATTATGGAAGAGACTGTGTGGCCACAATGGGGGATGGACAGCCTGAAGAGAAGCCTGGAGATTTGAAAAGGAGACTCCAGTGAGGACGACCAACAAGGAGCCTGCTTCTGAGGGCTGGAGGTCCCCTGGAGATAGGAGGGAACAAGCAGCCATGGGCCTGTCTTGGACAGGGATGGCACATGGAGCTGTGGGGTCCAGAGAGGCACCCGGCCCAGCCTCCCCAGATGACATCCACACACAGATGCAGATCCCACAGGCAGCCACGAGCCAAAAGGACCAGGAGGAAGGGTCTTCCCACCAAAGGGGCAGCAGGTGGTAGAGTCTGGGTGACTCAGAATGGCATAGCCAAGCACTGCCACCGTCCAATTGGGTCCCTGTTTCATCAGCTGATGAGAATATTTCACTAAAGATGAAGTTTCCCACTTGGAAATAGTTAGCTGCGCACCTGCCTCTCCCACCTGAGCTGTGACTTTCTTCAAAGTGAATGGTCCTTCATCCAACTGCCCACTCTTCTTTTGTGCCACTGTTGCCCTCACTCCCTCTTCTCTTGACACACTGGTCTTTGTTCTTTAAGAACAATAAGCTGTTGTTTCCTGGTTCAGGGCCTTTGCACAGGCTGCTGTCACCATCTAATGTGATTCCCCCACCACAAGGTTCTTTTGGGTCCAGGTGAATGGCCACTCTTCAGGGAGATCTTCTCTGACCACCTGACCTAAAACAGGCTCCTCCTCCTCCCCACCCTCTGCATGTTACCATCACTTCTGTTGGTCTCTTTTCACTTACCATAATTTCTAATCGACTAATATTATTTATGTTTATTTCTTTTTTAAAATAGTTGTTTTCCTCGTCTCTGTCAGAACGTAGGTTCATGAACAGAAGAGTTTTCTTTTTCTTTTTTCTCCCTCCCTCCCATCTTTTGTGAAGCCCTAAGAAAATTAGTGAGACCCTGTCTCAAGATAAAAAGTTAAAAATGGCTGGGAATAGGGCTCAGGGGTTATGTGCCCCATAGGTTCAATCCCCAGTACCAAAACCAGGATCTTGCTAAGTTACCTAGGCTGGCCCGGACCTCCTGGGCTCCTGCCTCAGCCTCTAGGTCACTGGGATGCACCCAGAGGGCATGCATCACTGCTCCTGGCCGAGTCTTCTCCATCACTGCGGCCTCTCCGGCTCCTACAGTACGGTCATCCCATGGAGGAGTTAGTGCATTCAACTATTTATAACTCCCTGAATGAAAAAGTTCTACACACAAGAAACATGCCCAGCTCAGGAGAGCCAGTGCTGGGAAGGGCAGCTCTCACAGTCTGGGGAGGGAGAGACTTCCAACCAGGACAGGTAAATGTGATGTTGGCTGTGACAGAGGAAGTTCAGGGTGCTGTGGGAGCCCCTGGCAAAGGACCTGTTTAACGTAAGACTCAGGCAGAAGCAAGTCCTGAGGAATGAATAGGAGTCCGCCAGGGGAAGGGACACTTGTTGGGAGCGGCAAACGAATCACTGCTTTGAACTCTGTAGCCTTGGACAGTGAGACTGCCCCTTGTGGGAATCTTTCTATGCGAAGGTACCAAAAGATACACCCATTTGCAGGTAGCCACCGCTGTTGGGGCAGATTCCATACTTGGTGTGGAATCTATGGGTTCCATAACTTTGAATTCAGATGCCTGCTACCCTGGGGTGAAAGAAATATGGGGGGGGCTCAATAGCCTTGAGGTGCCAGCTTCCAGAGCTGGAGAAGATACCGTAAGCAAGTAGGTGAGCTCCAATTAGCCTGTCCCTGCTTGACTTCGCTTCTTGTTTACCTTGAAGAGGTTTTTCTCACAATAAATCTTTTTGCTATATATATATATTTTGCCTGTAAAATAAACCAGATGGACCCTCACTCTTTGTTAGAAATCAGAACCCACCAGGGCTGATTCACCCACTAATGAACCCAGATGAACCCTCACTCTTTGTTAGAGATCAGAACCCACCAGGGCTGATTCACCCACCAATGCCCCACTATTATATGTTAATTGAGTCCTTGTCTTTCTTTCTTATATTTCTTATTTCTACTCCCCTCATCATCCAGAGTTCGGGGAAACTGAGTAAACGTCATGCAGATCATAACATAAACTGGAAGATGTTCCCAGCTGAGAGGACACCCAGATGCAAAAGAGTAAGGCTTTGGGGGGAGACTGAAAGACGTTTTGCCTGTACAAAGCTTGGAGCTGTAGCAAGAAATAAGATTGGAGAGAAAGACAAGCCAGATCATGGAGCATTTTCAAGCTATAAGAGCTGGATTTTATCTTACTGTCAAAGAGGAGCCTTCTCTTTTTCTTTTTCTTTCTTTCTTCTGTCTTAAGTGCTGCACTAAGGATTGCACCGAGGGCCTCACACAGGCTAGGCAAGCACTCTACCCCTGAGCTACACTGCAGCCCTGTTTTAAAATTTTATTTCACACCAGGGTCTCTCTAAGTTGCCCAGCTGGCCTCTAATTTGTGCTCCTCCTGCTTTAGCCCCAGTAATCCAGTAGCTAGGATCACAGCCAGCGCCACTGCACCCAAAGCCTTTACTTCTTAATGTGGGGCATGGCATGATTTGTGTTTTATAAAGAAGGGTCTGGACACCGAGGTTAATGGGAAGAGGACTGGATGCAGGGACACCAGGGAGGCTAGAGCAGCAATTTAGGCAACATGAGAGAGTACTTAGATGGGGCGGGGGGCATTGGGGGGTGATCCTGAATCAACCTGGTTGAAGTCAAAGGAGAAGCAGAAGTTGGGGCATGGAAGGATCTAGGGTGGTGCCTGGGTTTCTAGTGTGCATAACTGGTGGATAGGGCTCTGTCTTGGGCCAGTATCCAGCTGAGGGCAAATACCTGGTGAATATGCCAAAAACACGTGCCTGTTGAAGTACAGAAGGCCTTAGCGGGAAGAAGGATTTTCTTAGCATGAGGATATGTCTGCTCACTTCCTCCTTCCCTTCATTTCCTGTGGCTTTGCCTGCCTTGGATTACCCAACCATCTGTGTCCTGCCGGACTAGCCACAGCTCAGTATTTCTTTTTAAAAAATGCTTTATTTTTGATTAACATGTATGAGTTGAATATATTGATAGGATTCTGTGTAATATTTTGAAACATGTATACAGTGTGTACTAATCAAATTCAGCCTCCCTCAGCTCTCCTCCCCTTCTCAACCTCTAGCAATCACTCGTCTACATCCAGGTCTACTTTTTTTGGCTTCCATTTATGATAGACTACTCAGTATTTGCCTCCTGTGTCTGGTTGCCTTCACTCTCAGTCCCATCCAGACTCCTGTTTCTGACCCTGTACAAAAATCAACTAAAAATGGAGCCAACCCAGATGCCCATCAGCAGATGAATGGATAAAGAAAATGTGGTGCATATTCACCATGGAGTATCATTCAGCCACAAAGAAGTAAGATTTTATGACATTTGCAGGTAAGTAGAAGAATCTGGAAACCATCATGCTAAGTGAAATAGGCTAATCCTACCCCAAACCAAAGGTTGAATGTTTTCTCTGAGATGCGTAAACTAACCCACAACAAGCAGAAGGGAGATTAGAAGTTCAGTGGAGTAGACAAAGGGGAATGAAGGGAAGGGAGGGAGGTGGAAAAAGGAAAGACAGTGTAATGAATCTGACATAATTTTCCTGTGCATACAAATGAACACACCACAGTGATTCCCACCATCTTGTACATCACAAGAAATTAATTAAAAAAATAACTGTGTGTAAATGGTAGAAAGATCGATAGACGGAAGGGCCCTGCAGGGGGTGGGGACAGGGAAGGGGAAGGAGAGGTACTGGGGACTGAATTAGAATAAGATATATTCCTGCTTGGATAATATATCAAAATGGATTCTACTGTCATATATCTCTAAAAGGAACTAATCAAAAATGTGTTAAAAAACACAATGTAAGACCTGAAACTATGAAACTAGTACAAGATAACACAGAGGAAACACTTTGAGGCATTGGGATCAGCAATATTTTTGGGGATCTGATCACAAAAGGAAATAAAGTGAAAAAAAAAATAGACAAATGGGATTACAGCAAATGCAACAGCTTCTCCACTGCTAAGGGAACCATCAAGAGTGTGAGGAGACAACCTACGGAAAAATGGGAGGGAACACCAGCCATTCATCTCGCAATGAATTAGCATCCAGAATACATAAGAAACTCAAAAAAGCAAATCATCCAATTAAAATGGAGGCAAATGGTCAGAATAGAAAAAACACAAATGGCCAATAACCCAGCTCAGTATATCCAATTCCCAGGCCCCAGTGGCTATACCGGGAGGCATTACCTCTATTTCCCTAAGAATGGGTGCATGTTCTGCCCCTCCCCCACCCTCTCCAGCCACCCTCTCCAGCCACAGCACCATTACTGCCAAGAATTGCTATAGTTTTTCATCAATTTTCTTGGCATTTTGCAGTTGTATTAACATTAAGATTTATACTCAATAGTATCATAATTTTCTACTACTAATAGGATTAGTATTTTTATTCATTTGCTTTTGAAAGCCATTAGCATAAAATTTACCTCCAACAATCCCTATTGTGATTTTTAATGCCCTTGAAACTTGCCATGAGTGATAAGTCTATAATAAAAGAAATGCTGGTAAACATATAAAAGTCCTTTGTGGGAAAAGAGGGCTTTTTATTTTCATCATAGTTGGACTCCAGTTCTTTGATAGAAACATTGGTAGGCTATAAAGTATTAAGTGCTGAGAACACTGTTAGTTTGTAGATGTTTTCAAACAAGTCCCCTGGTATCTCGAGGACACTTTTATATTCTAGGAGGATTCATATTCGTGCTTCCTTTCATGTTGTTTCTTGCCTGACTTAGACAAAAGTACAAGTCATGTGTTTGTTGGGAACAATATTCAGGGCCATGAATTGTATAGAAGTGAAGGGACCCTGAAATTACTCTGCCCAGCTGACTTTTCAAGGAGCTCGGAACTTGACGTGCTGCTAGCAGAGGTCCCATCCAGAGGCTGGTGAGAGGAGTTCCTCTGGAGGGCAGCGGAGTGGGCAGGGAAGGTGCACAGGCAGGGCTGGCTTTGTGGGTGTTATGACCTGTGCAGTCTCCCTGGGCCCCATGCTTTGAAATTTGCAGCATCACCATTTTGAAATTCTTAAGTTTGAATAAGGAACCCCGTGTCTGCACTGAGCCCCACAAATTATATTTTTCGTATTGTGCATAGGCTTTGGAGATGGACAGACTTGGGCATGGGTTCTGGTATTTTCTGCAATTAAACAGGCCTTGGTTTCCTGATCTGTAGAACTGGGATAATAATATTGTCCTGTCAGACTGGATGTACAGGGAGCTAACAATAGATGTCCAGTACCCTCCACAGTAGTGATAGACACTGGCACATGCTGCTCCTTCCCATGGGTTGACTCCACAATTAAACTTACCATTATATGACTTTGTGTCAGGGATGATAGCCCGCTGGGATAGGCAGACTCTGCCTGAGTGCTGTACAGGCCAGCCCCAGGCATGCTGGTGAGAATCACCCCAAGCAAAGAACACTCTCCTAAGGCTAGGGTCCCATCCCAGAGTTTCCAACCTTTTTATACTTGTGACATAGGACAGTGTTCATCAGTGCAATGGAATCCTAGGTTTGTATGAATCCCACATGCTTCTCTTCTCTCCAGAAACTCCCAAGACAGCCAATAAGTGAGACTGACATTATTATGAAGATGCCCTTGACCTTGATCTAATTTATTTGTTAACTTTAGTATTTCTTTTTGTTTATTAGTTGCTCATGACAATACAAAGATCTTGACATATCATACATTTGATTTTTTTCCACATGTACAGGTTGCAGGATCATACTGGTTATATGGCCACGTATATACATAGAGCAAAACTAGTGTCTATTGTATTCTGCTGCCCTTCCTATCCCCCCTCCCCTCCCCTCCCCTCCTATCACCTCTCTCTACCCAATCTACTGTGACACATTTCTCTCTCTTTTTTTTCTTCCCCCTCACATCATCATACATGTATTTTGTATAACGATGAGGGTCTCCTTCGTCTTCCGTGCAATTCCCCTTCTCTCTCCCATTCCCTCCTACCTCTCTTCCCTATTTAGTGGTAATCTTCTTCTCATGCTCTTCCTCCCTACTCTATTTTGAGTCACCCCCCCTTAATGTTAGTATTTCAACTATTATTTGTAACAAATGGTTTTCAATACCCCACATCACAGAGTTGGACAAGTCTATTGGTCATAGTTCCAAGCTTGAGAACCAGGAACGTGGACTCTCCATATCCCAGAAAGAGAGTCTCACCCATGACAGGCCAGACAGACTAGCATCAATATGGACCCCTTGTGACTCTGCCTGGAGTGGCATCTCTTGTTAGGCACGGCAGCCTGAGTCACAGAACCTCAGAGTAGGTAGATGGCCAAACTTTTGATGAATAGCGTGCAGTCTTAAAACATCTGGTCAAACATTTTTCCCCCCCAAGAAAAAAGACTTAAAATCAAATTAATAAGGAACACATTCTTGGGCATTTTTCAACTTTGGTCCAGAAGGATTTCTTTGGCGATTATAGTGGGAGTCAGAGTGACCTTTGCTACATTCATTTTAGTAAGGTTTGTGGAGAGCTTGGAGTCATGACAGGGGCTTCCAGGGGAAGGTCTCAGCTGTCCCCATGCCCTGGCACCACTAAGGCCTCTGAGCACCTGCATATCTTGTCATGGGGCATCCATGTGTGAGGGGCCTCCTGCATGTTTTCAGGAGACGTCAGACAGGAGCACAGGGAGGGCGATGGCCTCTCAGTAACCATGCTGTGAGATGACCACTTCCAAAGCATGGTTTGCTCCTTCTCTCTTTCCTCCAGAACTCCTGGTGGGCAGTGAGATGGGGCTGCTCCCAGAGCTCTGTCAGGCTGGAGGGGCTTTGGTGGGCAGCCATAGCTGGAGCTAGGCTGTTGCCTCTCCACAGTACACAGCTGTTGACAAACTGCTCACCTCTTCCAAGAGTCTCACCTCACCCTCTCTCTCTCGTGTCAGACACATTGGCTCTTGATGAGGAACAATGGCATTTTCAGCCAAACAAGTTGGCAAGATGGACCTTTCCTCCTTTAGCTCTAGGTGGGATGATTGGGGGCTAGCTCCTGCAGCAGTTCCTGGGCCCATGTCACAGGGCACACAGAGAAGGCTTCAGCACACTGTGATCATGACTGATGACCAGCTAACTTATCAAATAAATACCTCAAGTCACAGTTGCAAAAAGCATGTGCCAATACACCACGGTTTATTTTCAGAAGTGACAATTTGGCTTAGACAGCTTGAGCATCATTTCCATCCCCTAAGGATCATAGTAAAAAAAAACTGTAAATCACTGCTTTGACTCTCAGGAGACCAGAGACATGGTATCCCAATAATGGCCACAGCGGCAGCATGGAGCACAGGCTGAGGAACACAGAATGAAGTCAGGAAAAACCCGAGACAATAACATGGGCACTTGTCACCTATCTTCCCCTTAACACAGAACCCCAAACTCATTTCATAGGTTTTCTTCTAGCCCATTGTACTGCAGATTTTCAGGACCTGGATGAGAAACCTAAGGGATGCTTTACTGCATTCCTGGATTTTGGTTAGTCTATGATTCTGTTCTTACCTGTTGTCGAATTTCTTCCTCCATCTTCACGGGAGAGCCCAGCTCTGCAACTTGTTTGACACCTTCGCTGGCGTAGCCTCCATACTCCCACAGCACGTAATTCTTGGAGTGGGATCCACCAATGATCGCAGACCAGTGATTGGCTCGACCTGGGAAAGTCAGTTGGGATGCAGAGATATCAGTGTGGCTGTGCCTGAAACAGGAGACCCTCAAATGATGGGGAGAAGAGATAACTGAACAGTAAGTCAAGGGGCACAGAGGAGGCACCTATTCTGTGTTAGGCTCACTGCTGTTCAGTGATGTGCACAGTCCCTATGAACAAGCAAGTCTGGGGAATGTGCAGACAGGCTAATAGCAGGTGTCCGCACAAGACAGAGAGGTAGCCCAGGGATGCCCTCTGTCTGGGAGGGCCTCCGTTAAGAGAATTTTAAAGGCTGATCAGATTTGTAAGGCAGATTGGAGAGGAAAGGCTATTTCTGGCAGACTCAGAAACACTAAATAACATGGTGTGTTTGGAGAGTCATCAGTAATTCAGCATTGCTGTGTCACAAGCTGTCAAGGGGACAGTTGGGAGAAGATGCCAGGGAGGTAGTAAGGAGCCTGCTCAGGAATGGCCTTGCTCTAAATGCTTCAGAAATTTGGGTGTCATTTGAAAGGATCTGAAAACCACTGAAGGGCTGTGAGCAGGGGAGGGACATGATTGCATTTGAATTTTAGATAAATCATCCAGGCAGCAGCTTGGAGGATGCATTGGAGGGAGCAAAACTGAAGTGGAGAGATGGGGAGGTGAGCAAGAGCAAAAGCTAAGGGGTGTGTGGAAACAGCCTGCAGCAATTCTCAGGACTGAGTGTGGCAGTCTTCATCTGGCTTTTGCATGCACTGCAGTATGAGGGGCAAGCAGGCTAGCCATATCCAAAGGATAGAACAGACAGGATGTGTGGAAGTGACTGGTCCACAGTGGTCTGGTGATGCTCATGTGAGGTGGTTGTTGTAGCAGGATGGCAGGAGGGAATTAATGCTCAACATAAGAGCATGAGGAGACAGAACTTGAGGATTTTATCCAAGTTTGCAAGGAAGAAAGAGCTGATAGTCAACATCAGCACCATATTGGACTTGTTTTTCCATGCAATAAATATGGATGCATCTATATTTATCATTGACTAAGTCACATATAGTTCATCACAGGATTGGCTCAGTTCTCAGGCATTCTTTGGTTGGTTTTACAAAGTCTTAAGCTAAAGAAATTTTTGGCACACTGAAGGAAAAAAATTTGAATTAGGTGAAACAACTGATGTTTTTGTTTTACCACACTGACACCCAGAATGGGCAGATCTCTTCATTCCACCCTGCCCATCCCATCTACAAAAATGATTCTTAACAGGTCTTGTTTATATAGCTGCCATTGCTATCCCCAGGGCCTTCTGCTTCAGGGGCACTGGTGGGACTGAAAATTGGTGCAACCACTCTGGAATGCAATATGGAGATTCTTCAGAAAACTTGAAATGGAACCACCATTAGACTCAGTTATCCCACTCTTTGGGATATACCCAAAGGACTTAAAATTAGCATACTACAGTCATATTAATGTTTATAACAGCTCAATTCACAATAGCTAAGCTATGAAACCAACCTAGTTGCCCTTCAACATAGGAGTGGACAAAGAAATTGTGGTACCTATACACAATGGAATATTACTCAGCCATAAAAAGAATGACTTATGACTTTTGCTGGTAAATGGATGGAGCTGGAGACTATCATGAAATAAGTGAAATAAGACCCCTCCCCCTGTAAAAAAAAAAACCCAAACAAGAAACCAAAAGACTGAATGTTCTCTCTCACATGCAGATGCTAACACACAATAAGGGGGCAGGAGGGAAGAAAGGAAGTTCATTGGATTAGACAAAGGGAACTGAAGGGGAGGGAGAGGGATGGGAATAGGAAAGACAGAATGAATGTACATAACTTTCCTATGTTCATATATGAATATACAACCAGTGAAACTCCACATCATGTTCAACCACCAGAATGGATCCTAATTAGAATAAGTTGAACTTCATGAGTGTATAATATGTCAAAATACATTCTACTGTCATGTATACCTACAAAGAATAACAAAACCAAAAAAGAACATGGGCATAAAGCCAGGCTGCACCCTTCTGGCCCACTGAGGACAACGGAGCCCAACCCCAAGCAGATGACATCACCTTTGTGGGTCTGCCCAATTGCTCATCATTTCACATCAGAGAAATACAAACTTCATATTTATCCCACATATACCTAAAGAACACAGGTGGAGATGCTGCCAGCTACTTTTCTAATTCATTTCCTCGGTCGAAAGAATGTCCCAAACTGTCATCTAAGCTAACAGCAAGCTTATGTAGAAACAAGGGCTGGTACCTATTTTGACCTTTGGCGCATGATTTGAACACAGGGAGACCAGATTCATCATCTTTTGCATCCCCTGTGCTATACACAAAAATATCCCTTATTCTAGGCCTGTCCTACCTGTAATTCTGCACCTCAGTGATTTGGCACATGCTGTTCCTCTGTGCTCACCTCTCACTTGGCTTGGCCAACACTTATTCCTCCTTCATGAATTACTTGGAAGCCTCCCAAGACCACCTCAGGCATATGTGAGTTCTTCTCCCCTGTCTCTCCATCCACAGATCCTATTTTCTATTACTGGTATATGCTGTTGTCCCCCTAGACTTAAGCTCTCTGAGGGCGTCCGTCTTCAGCACTGGGCCTGAGGCATTGGGGGTGCTCCGTATGTTTCCAGAAGCAGCTCATCCAGGCAATCCAATGGGAAGGTGGCAGTACGTGTGCTCCAAGGATCAGGGAGCAGACTTGCAGAGATTTGATTCAATGTGATGAAGTTTAAGTCTCCGTGCAGCAGAGAAACTGACCACTGCTAAGTTAAAGGGCTCAGCTATCTTGTGTGTTATTAAAACAAACCATGAGCAATAAGGAAAAGACATTGGTCTGAGTGCCAACATACAGGGTTCGAGTCCTAGCATTGCCACTTATTGGCTGTGTAAGTTTGGTCAGATTCCATTATTTTATTTCTCTGGGTCTCAGCTCTCTCTTTTATAATTCAGGAATGATAATGCCTACCTTATTGACCTATTATGATAAATATGTTATTAATGATGTTATTTAAAAATGAGATCATGTAGGTGGAATCACTACTGGCCCAGAATAGAGAATTCAGTAATTCAGTAATTATGTTTTCCTTCTTTCATGGTTGTTAGGGAGGCTTCAAAAATAAATGAAACCTGAAACCTGTCCTTAATTCAGAATAAGAGATAAGAAATTATGCATAATATGGAATGTGATAAGCAGGACAATGGGAATAACCACATCATGGGATCAGAGGAAGGGCCCAGATGGGTCTTTCTGATTTATTCATTCAACTTCCATTAACTGTGTGCCAAGCACAGTGGCAGGCCATGGGCACTGACAAAAATAGGATATGGCAGTTGCCCTGAAGGGACTCTCAGATTGGGCGTGGGGGAAACAGATGGATAGCAGATTAATTACAATCTAGCTTGTCAGGGTTATTACAGAACAAGAATGCAGGCTACAGGAATGAAGCAGCTAATTCCTAATGCCCTAAATCCAAGGAATCAAAGTCCAAGGAATTGAGTACAGAGAAGCAGGTATCTCCAGACCAGCGTCTATCTTTATGGTTCTTACTCTATTTTGGGGGGGGGGGTGCAGGGGTTTACCAGAGATTGAACTCAGGGACACTTGATTACTGAGTCACATCCTCAGCCCTTTCTCATTTTTTGAGACAGGGTCTCGATACATCTCTTAGGGCCTAAGTTGCTGAAGCTGGCTTTGAACTTATGATCTTCCTACCTCAGCCTCCCAAGTTGCTGGGATTATAGATGTGCGCCATGACACCTGGCATGATTCTTACTCTTGAATAAAATTTCATTGTACCAGTTCAACCTCTAGAGAAAGATGGGTGGGACAGGAATGGCAGGAATTCTATTAACAGCTCAGATAAGAAGACCCAAAGCCTCACAGGACTGTGCTTTCCTGTGTGATCCTCATGACAATACAATACAGTTGTTAGTTTCCTACAATGATTTTGCAACATGACACATTCATTCAAATTTCAACACGTTTAATGACATTGTCCAAATAACAGGAATGTGCAATGTACTCAATGACAGGAAGAGACAAGAATACATCCTCCCTGGAGAGGACAAGGTACCCATGGAGAAAAAATTTGCAACATTAGAATGGGCATAGATGCCAGGTGAGTGGCAGTCACACAGGTGCACAGTTGTACAGGAAAGAAAGGCATGGAGACCCAGTGCTGGAAGACTTGTCTGTAGGCCTCCAACTGTGATCATGCATCAGTCATTTAATCTCTTAGAGCCTCAGTTTTATATATATATATATATATAATTGAATCCAGGACCTAACATGTGCTAGGAAAGGACACTACTCCTGAGCTACACCCCCAGCCTTTCCACCCCTTTTAAAAATAGGGATAATAGTTACAAGCCTGGACTGTCTCCCAGAGTTGTGCAAATTAATTGGGCTAGTTTTGGAAAGAACTGTGAAATCTGTAAAAACACTGTAAAACAAAGTTCTCAGTATGATTTCAAACATAGAACACTATGGGAATCTACAAGAATCCAAAAGAAGATAGGTGAGCAAGAACACTTTCCCACAGGAAGGAGGGCTCCCAGAGATTCAGAGAAATAGAAGGAAGCAAGGACAGGGCCAGGGAGAAAGATGGGCGGGACAGGAGCAGCAGGAATCCTATTAACAGCTCAGATAAGAAGACCCACAGCCTCATAGGACTGTGCTTCCCTGTGTGATCCTCATGACAACCTTATCTTCATGTTCTGGATGAGGGAACTGAGGCCCAGAGAGTTAAAGGAACATATCCAAACTCACAGAATTGGGAAGGAGCACAGCTGGGTTTCAAACCTAGGTCTCTCTGATTCCAGAACACTCACACTTTTCCCTTTACCTCTCTAGGAAAGCAGGAAATGAAAGAGACATTTGGTGGACCAGAGTTAGACCACAAAGAGATTAGATGACATAGAAGGTCAGGACCAGTTGTGGAGACAGCTGAGTGCCCATCATGGCCCTTGGCATTAGGGAAGGGGCAAACAGGATAGAAGATTCCTTCTGGTAAGAATGATATAACAATGGCTAACATGTATTGGAACTTTACTGTGTGCCAGATGCTGTGCCAAGGATGTGATTTGTATTTTTTGTGTATTTTTTGTAGACACAAAAGGAAATCTCTTTTGATATTGATGTTATCGTCATTCTTTTTTTTTTTTTTTTTACATGAGCAAACTTGGACTTGGGGAGGTTAAGTAAGTTAATCCAATATCACAGAAGTTGTTAAGTGAAGATGCTGGTATCTGTGGGATGTAGGAAGCAGAGAGAGAGAGAGAGAGAGAGAGAGAGAGAGAGAAGAAAGGGTTCCTGGGACAAGATACAGTTCCCAAGAACTCAGTCCTGTCAACTATATCACATCCATTACAATTTCCACCACCTCCCCATAATCTACTCAATTATGAACCCTTCAACGGATTCATGAAGTCAGAGCCTTCAGGATCCAGTCATGTTGTAAAAAACTTTCCTTTGAACATTGCTATATTGGGGACCAAGCTTTTAACACATGAGCCTTTGGAGAACATTCCAGATCTAAACCAGAGCAGGCAGAGAAGCAGATTGGCACCAACCCCTTTGTCTCTTAGGGAAGGACACAGCTCTTTGACTTAGCATGCCCCTCACTGCTTCTAGAGGCCTCTACATTTCTGGGTCTAGGTGTTAACTCTCTCTAGCTTGGATAAGCTTACATGGGACAGAGGCAATGGGAATCTGGGAGGACGAAATGATGAGACATGCAAGTTGGAGATGCTGACGTTCAACCAGGCACATTTATCTAAAAAGTGACTCCATGGAAATACCATAAATATATGTATAGTAATGTCTTTCCTGACATTTTTTTTTCTATTGTCATCACTGGGGCTAAATGACCATTGTTCACAAAGTTGCCTAAAATGCCATCACTCTTCAAAGAAGAACCATGTCTGCCTCGCATCTTGTGTTGGAAGAGGGATGTTGCACAGTAGGCAGATTCTGTGAGATGTGCCGTTCATGTGGCAGGTGTGATGGTTAATTTGAAGTGTCAACTTGATGGGCGTGAGGGATTCAGGCATTGGTCAAACATTATTCAGGAGATTTTGTGAGGACGTTTTGGATAGAGCTAACATTTGAATCAGTAGGTGGAATAAAACAGATTTCTTTGTCTGAGTGGGCGGGCCCCACCTGGTCAGTTGAAGACCTGAATAGAACACTAAGAGTGACTTTCCCAAGTACAAGGGAGTTCCTGCTGCCTGATGGCCTTCAGGCTGGGACATCATTTCTCCCCCTGCTTTTGGACTCAAGTGGAGATACTGGCTCTTCCTGAGTCTTGAGCCTTTTGGTCTTCAGGTGAGAAATACATGATCTATTCTACTGGTTCTCAGGCCTTCAGACTTAGACTGAAACCACACAACTGGCTCTCCAGTTGCCAGCTTGCTAACTGCCTATTGCAAACTTATCAGTCTTTGTAATTGGTTGAGCTGATTCCTAATAATAAATATCTTTGTATATGTGCAAACACATCCTATTGGTTCTGCTTCCATAAAGAACCCTGACTGATATAGCAGGTGTTCAGTGACTGCCCAGATTTCATGGCCAGTGACAGCAATCCCCTGCCAACCTTAGTCCTGAAATAGCTTCCCATTCATTTCCTTGATATCCATTCATAGTGCTCCATGGGAGAATGTCCTGCAGCCTTACTGACTGGGTTGCTGCAGCCTCCTATTCTACTGATTCATTCAGTGAACATTTACTGGTATAATACTCTGCTAACAACACATCATCAAGCTACAGCTGCCTGTTTTCATTCCAATGAAGTTTTGAATTTTACAGATTATCTATGTATTGTTTATGGCTGCTTTCATGGTAGAGTGACCAAGTTGAGTAGTTACCACAGAAGATGTCTGGTCTGAAAACTCTAAAATATTTATTATGTGACCCATTGTATAAAATGTCTGCCAAAATCTCTGCCAGGCTGTGGCAACTCCAAAATCCTGTCTTTGAGAAGTTATCTAGAGGATGAGTTGAAGGACGTAAAGGACAGGTCATAACAGGTATTACAACACAGTTTGTGTGTGTGTTTGTGTTTGTGTGTGTGTATGACACAACATTGATAAACGCAAATGGAATATTAAAGCACAAAGAAGGGGACATTTATCTATGATAGTAACAGAGGAGATACCATCTCCTGGAGGAGATGACAGCTGAGTTAAATTCTGAAGGATAAGTATAAGTTAGCAAGACAGATAGGGAATTGAGCAAAGGCAATTTTGTTTTTCAGAAGGATAGGTAGGTGCAAAATCAGGGGCATTAGAAAAAGAAGAGGTACAATGTGAACTATGAGTAGTAGGTCATGGGTGTGTGTGTGTGTGTGTGTGTGTGTGTGTGTTTATAAAGGATAAATGAGGACTAGTGAGATCAGTAAGCCAGGTGGAACAGGAAGGTGTATGACTATCTTAATAGAAACTTCTTATTTCATCCTGAAGGCCATGTGAAGTAGAGAATAAGATAATGTTATTTAGAGACAATCCTCACATCTACAGATGTTCACTTCACGTCTGCTTCTGACTCTGATGAAGTAAATGGCGCTGGGTTTACTCCTGTAGACAGAAGTAACTGTGAAACTGAGAAACACATGCGAAGTTTTCAGATGTCAGAAAACAGACAGCAAAGGACTATGACCCCTGGACTTCTGCCAGGACACTTTCTGGTTTGTAGTGCAGGACGGTAGAGCAGAGCAGAGAACAGAAGAGAACGGGCAACTGGCTGAGCTGAGGAGGTAAGGGTGGGCATTTGGTGATGCTGAAGCAGGTAGGATTTATGGGTTAGAGTACCCCAAAGGCAGGGGCTACCTAGTGAAGAAGCTTCAGAAATATGCATAGCCATTCCCTTAAAATTTTGACCAAACACTAAGCTGCCCAGGGCAGGGTGAGACTCCACAAGGGCTGACACAGAGAATAGCTACTGGGGAGCTAAGAGTTGAGTTGAGATCACAGAGGTGACACAATGCTAGAGATATACGACTTCTAACTATCTGCACTAGAGAAGCTTTGTTGACCACTTGGACATTCAATTGAGAGCCTAGAAAACCCACAACCTAGCAATCAACTTACTAGAGTAAAGGCTACTCTAGACTTAGCCTAACAAAATTTAGAAACACACGGCTTGAAAGGGAATCAAGCAGATCCACCAGTAAATTAACCATCTGCCAGATCAGAACTCCATATTCTTTAAAGGAAAAAAAAAAAAGCCCAGATACTCAACAATGTAGCCTTAACAATGTCCATCATGCAATGAAAAAAATATAAATATGTATAGAAGAAAATGTGACCCAAAACAAGAGAAAAAACAGCTAACAGTTGCTGAGATGACTGTTATTTGGGTATAACATATCAGGGCTGTAAAACAGGTATTATCAGTATGTTCAAAAATTTAAAGAAAAGATGGACATGATGAATGAACAGATGGGGAATTCTGGCAGAGAAATAGAAACTTTTTTAAAAGCCCAAATGGAAATTCTAGAACTGAAAAATATAATATCTGTATTTGGACACAGCAAAGGAAAACATCAGTAAGCTGAAAGATTGGGTGATATAAACAATTCAAAATGAAGTACAGAGAAAAAAAAAAAGCGTAAAAAAAATTGAACTGTATTACTAGTGACCTGTGCAATAAAAGTAAGTAGTTTGAATGGAGTCCTTGTAGGCGAGAACAGAGAGATTGGGTTGGAGAAATATGAATAAGCAATGCTTGAAATTTCCCCAAATTTGATGAAAAAATATCAACCTATGGATCCAAACTGGTTAAAAGTAAAAAAAAAATTACACTTAAAAGAACCCAACAAAATAAAAAAGACATTTAAGCATATCATAAACTGATAAAGACAAAAATCCTAACAGCAACCAGCAGCAATAAAAGACACATGAAAATGAGAACAAAGATGAGACTGCTCACTCCAAAAACAAGGCAAACCAGAAGACGAGGAAGTGACACCTCTATTTGAAAGAAATAAACCCATCACCCTAGAATTCTGTTACCTTGCAAAAATATTCTTCAACTATGAGGGCAAAATAAAACATTTTTTGATAAGTGAAAGCTAAGTGAATTTATTACTAGCACATCTGCTGTCTATGAAATATTAAAGGAAGTTCTTTAGGCCAAAGGGAAATGGAAACAGAGGCAACTCATGTCTACCTGAAGACACAAGGAGTGCCAGAAACGGTAAATATGAGGGTAAGGTGGCCCTCCAATTTCTTTTCCACTGAAGAGTTCCTCTTTTAAGTAAAGAGGCTCCAGCTTTCTCATTTGGGATGAACACGACTTCATCAATGCTCTCTTCCCACAGAAGCAGATCTTCCCTGCTCCCCCAGGCATTTCAGGAAAGCAACCTGCACTCACCGTTTGCCTAACTCCCTCTGAACTCTTCTCCTTGCAATCTAACCCGAGCCCCCACCTGAGCTCATCTCCGCTAACAAGTCTTTACAACTTTGCCTTTTGCTCCCCTTCATTCCCACAGTTGAACAGTGGCTGGGGTCAATCAGGGGAAAATTACATTCTGTCTTTATTTCCCATTTTAAAATAAAAGTATACTTTATTTTTTTTAATTTAATTTAATTTTTTTTATTGGTTGTTCAAAACATTATAAAGCTCTTGACATATCATATTTCATACATTAGATTCAAGTTGGTTATGAACTCCCAATTTTACCCCAAATACAGATTGCAGAATCACATCAGTTACACATCCACATTTTTACATAATGCCCTATTAGTAACTGTTGTATTCTGCTACCTTTCCTATCCTCTACCATCCCCCCTCCCTCCCCTCCCATCTTCTCTCTCTACCCCATCCACTGTAATTCATTTCTCTCCTTGTTTATTTTCCCATTCCCCTCACAACCTCTTATATGTAATTTTGTATAACAATGAGGGTCTCCCTCCATTACCATGCAATTTCCCTTTTTTCTCCCTTTCCATCCCACCTCATGTATCTGTTTAATGTTAATCTTTTCTTCCTGCTCTTCCTCCCTGCTCTGTTCTTAGTTGCTCTCATTATATCAAAGAAGACATTTGGTATTTGTTTTTTAGGGATTGGCTAGCTTCACTAAGCATAATCTGCTCTAGTGCCATCCATTTCCCTGCAAATTCTATGATTTTGTCATTTTTTAGTGCTGCGTAATACTCCATGGTGTATAAATGCCACATTTTTTTTATCCATTCATCTATTGAAGGGCATCTGGGTTGGTTCCACAGTCTAGCAATTGTGAATTGTGCTGCTATGAACATCGATGTAGCAGTATCCCTGTAGTATGCTCTTTTAAGGTCTTCAGGGAATAGTCCAAGAAGGGCAATAGCTTTAAATTCTCTCTTTTTAATATACAGCCTGGCAAGTTTTCACAAATGCACACAATTGTGTAGCCACTGCCACAATTGAGGTACAGAATAGCTCTACGACTCCCCCAAATCTCCATGACTTTTTAAAAAATATTTTTTTTAGTTGTTGATAGACCTTTATTTTATATGTATATGCAGTGCTGAGAATCGAACCCACTGCCTCACACATGCCAGGCAAGTACTCTGCCACTGAGCCCCAGCCCCAGCCCTCCTCATGACTTTTGTAATCAGTCCCATCCCACCAACCCCAGCCCTTGGCAACCTCTGGTCTTATTCTTTGCCTCTGTAATTTTGCCTTTTCAGGAATATAACATAAAAGGACTCAAACAGTATTTAGCATTTAAAAGTCTGATTCCTTTAACTTGGTGTAATGAATTTGAGTTTCATCCATGTTGTTCTTGCATTAACTGGTCCTTTATTTTTTCCCCCAAATGTCTTGAAAGACAAAGGAGAACTCCTATGGTTTAAGGCCACCTTTGCATTCCTATTTCCATCATCTACTAACTGTGTAACCTTGAACAACCTGCTAAGTTCTCTAAGACTCAGTTTTCTTATCTGTGAAATAGGAATAATTATAGTCCCTAACTACTGAGGTGGTTATGGAGTTACAGAGGAAATCCATATAAAAACACTTGGCACAGTTCCTGGTACATAAAAGAATCAACAAATTATTGTTTTAATATTAATATTTCATTTATCCAGGAAAGGCAGGTGTTATGGCTTAGATATGAGGTGTCCCCCAAAAACTCATGTGTGAGATAATGCAAGAAAGTTTATATGTGAAATAACTGGGCTAAGAGAGTCTTAACCTAATCAGTGCATTAATTCCCTAATAGGGATTAACTAGCTGGGTAGTAACTGTAGGTAGGTATGGTGTGGCTAGAGGAAGTGGGTCATTAGGGGTATGGCTTTGGGGTTTATAGCTGCAGTCCTTGCCTCAGATTCTGTTTTCGGGGGGACCCAAATTGAGACATGGCTCATCCAACTAATTTCATGTGTGTGGGCCCAGGGATCCTTAAAATAACTGTGAGGATGGGACAAGAGCCAGCTGGGGCTGCCCCTTCTGTTTCTGTAAGTCGAATTCAGGTGATCCTTCATCACCCCTCCCTTCAAAGCTGAGGATGCTGTCATCGTCACCACTGCCATCATCACCACGTCATTGCTGTCATCATCATTCATCAGGATCACGGTCTTCACACATGCCACCATTTGTTGAGCCTGTTTCCTGCATCCTACACTTCATAGGTGTTAGCTGACGTCCCTCCTTCTCACAGTGGTCCTGCCAGGTGGGTCAGTTACCATAGCATGTGGTGGATGAAGGAACTGAATTGCAGGGCTGAGATTTCCCATAGATTTGATGAACTTAAGGCCATGCCCTTCATTTTCCACAAAGGATCCATAGTTTGAGTCAAGTCTATATTTAGTTAGGAGGTCATTCTGATGTCACCCATGGCTGTCACCATGGGGTGGGGAAAACAGGAGGTGTAGCAGGATGGTGCCTTCTAGCTCTTGATACTCATATATTTCAGAGTTTTTGGACTTGGCCCTGTAAGCCGAATTTTTTCTGAACTTCTTACTCTTGATTTATTGGAATGTCTCTAAAGTCTAGGCATTTACTTGATTCCCATCTCTGAGACGAAGAGCATAATTTCAGGGCACTCCCAAACTCATATCCCCATCGCTCCTGTATAGCCTGGTTGAAGGGTTATTATGAATTAACAGGTAACACTGGGATTGTGTTTCTAGAAAGGGGAACTTTATTTAAAAGTGTTCTTCGAAGCTGACTTTTCCACATAAACATTGTTATATATGGGAAAGAGGCTATATTCCTGGATAGCTTCCAAATGTTTAATATATCATTAGCACCTGAGTTTAAAGCCCCAGGGAAAGAACTGAAGCATTTTGGATGATAGATTCTAGCAATGTTTATCTAATTTTAAAACTCTAGGAGCTTGTATTTAAAAGCTTAGCAGGAGCAGTAAATAACTTTGCTTTTTTTGTTGTTGTTGTTTGAGTGTAACAACAACAAAAAAGACTTCTCCCACTCTGCCAGTACATATTTCATGTTTGAATCTGAACTCTATCAGCTGTGTCTGCAAATAAGAAAGCTGATGTTCTATTTTCAAAAGATTTTAAGCAATAGAAAGAAGAGAAATAGGAATTACTGAGCACCTACTTGTACGAGGTGCTTTTTTGTGCACTGGTGAATTTGCTTCTCTGTCTCATTTCATTGAAGAAGATGTAGGTTCAGAGAGGTCTGTAATTTGCCAGAGGACCACACTGCCAGTAGAGGGGTAAACCAGGATTTGACTCATGATTGGTTGAAGCCAGAGGGTTTGTGCAAAGTTTCCTAAGCTAATAATAGAAGCAAAGTCTGTTTAACCAAGTCCATATATGTATAGGATAAAAAAGGGGTCAGGTTGGGGCTAAAAAAAAATCCATCTCAAAATTGAAGGTGGAAATAAAGGTAGAAGCCCAATGTCTTTCATTACCATATATATAGAAATCCCAAATAAAATAGTACCTTATTGGGTTTGTTCCAGGAATAAAAGGGTGATTTAACATTAAAAATGTAATCAATATGATTCATCACATAACCAGAAAAATTTATATAAATATCTTCATAGATATAGAAGAAGTGTTTGATTACATTCAATATCCATTCATGATTAAAAAACTCAGCAACCTAGTAGCCTCAGAAACTTACTGAGGCCCTAAACAACTTAGTAAGACCATGTCTCAAAATAAAAAATAAAAAGGCTGGGGATGTGGCTCAGTGTTTAAATGCCCCTGGGTTCAATCCCTGGTACCAAAACACACAAAAGCAACTCATCAAACTAAGAACAGAAGGGGATTTTCTTTATTTGGTTCAAAAATATCCACAAAAAAAAGCCATAGCAAAAAGTTATGCTTAGGGATGAATATTAAAAGTTTTCCCCATAAGATTGGGAAGAGGCTAGAATGCCCACTATCACCACTTCTATTCAACATGGTACTGGAAGGTCTACCCAGTACAATAAGGCAAAAGAGGGAAAGAGAAGGCATAAGGAGTAGATGGAAATTATTGGTGTACAAAACTGTTTATGTTAAAATTCCACAATAATCTATGTGACTCAATAATGTAAAGTTTTTAAGTCACCCCAAATTTGTTCCTAAGTTCAACACAATCTCAATCTAAATAACAGCAGGTATTTTAAAATGTGAAAATTAAGATCATGATTTTAAAATTGATGCAGAAATGCAAAGGATCAATAATAGCCAAAATAATCTTAAAGATTATTTAAGATTTGTTCTTAAAGATGAGCAAAGTTGGATAACACTTTCAGATATCAAGGCCTTCTATAAAGGGGTCATCATTCAGGCAGTGTGTGTTCATGGAAGAAGATAGGTAAACTAATGGAACAGAATAACAGAGTCCATAAATAGATCCACAGGTGTACAGTAGCTTGCTATGTAACAAAGGTGACAGGGTAATGAAGTGGGAAAAAAGAAAGATATTCCAATAAATGGCTCTGCATTAAAAAACAAAAACAATCGAGCCCTACCTCACACCATACATAAATTCAATTATGTATCAATACAACATCTCAGTGCCAAAGGCAAAAACTATACGACTTCAAGAAGAAAATATAGAATATCTTCATGATTTTGAAGTAGACAAAGATTTCCTATAAGAGATACAAAAAGTATTAATCATGAAAGAAAAAAAAAAAAAAAACCCAACATGGACTACATTAGAATTAAAACCTCTGTTCATCAAACAATTACAAAAGCCAAAAGGCAAGCCACACTCAGACCGCACCCCTAGCGCAGCTGCAGGGAGAACCACTCCAGTGAAGGGACCAAGGAATCCGGCAGCAACTCCCTTAGCAACAGCAGACACGAAGCTGAAGAGCGGGGCCATCACCACCACCACCATGAAGCCCCAGACTCTTCTCATGGGAAGAAGACAAGAGAGAGCGACCGCAATCATTGGGCCACTGAGGCCGAGACCAAGCCTCTTGAAGAGCCAAAACATGAGACCAAAAAACTAAAGACTCTTTCAGAGTATGCTCAGACGCTGCAGCTAGGTTGGAATGGGCTTCTAGTGTTGAAAAACAGCTGCTTTCCAACATCTATGCATATCCTGGAGGGGGACCAGGGAGTTATCAGTGGTCTCCTCAAAGACCACTCTTCCGGGAGCAAGCTGACTCAACTGAAGATTGCCCAGCGCCTTCGACCGGACCAGCCTAAGTTGGACGAGGTCACGCGTCGCATCAAACAGGGGAGCCCCAATGGCTATGCAGTGCTCCTAGCCACCCAGGCAACCCTTACTGGGCCTGGCACTGAGGGGATGCCCACGGTGGAGCCAGGCCTACAGAGGCGGCTTCTCTGGAACCTGGTCTCCTACTTGAAACAGAAGCAGGCTGCAGGGGTGATCAGCCTGCTGCCAGTGGGTGGATCCAAGGGCAGAGACAGCACAGGCATGCTCTATGCCTTCCCTCCCTGCGACTTTTCACAGCAGTACCTCCAGTCAGCACTGAGGACATTGGGCAAGCTAGAAGAAGAGCACATGGTGATAGTTACAGTGACAGACTCTGCCTAGCCCAAAACCGTCTTTTCCAGCTCCATGTTTGTGTCACAAAAGCAGTTATTTTAAAATCTGATCCCTTCTCAACCCTACTCCCTTGGTTTGAATTCTCTGCTGGGTTATTTTGGTTTATTTGAAGGGGAACAAAGTTCTGTCCACCACTAAAACTAAGTTCTTAGATTTGGGGGGGGGGGATTTTTTTTTAAACAACTATGAGAAGGGACTCTGTTACATTGACTTCTAGTATACAAGATACTGTCTGCTGTATTCTGTATTTTTTTTTAATTTTTTGACGAACTGTATGGAAAGTTGTCAGTAAAGCCTTTGTCAGAGGATGGATTTCTAAAACAAACAAACAAAAAAAAAAAAAAAAAAAACAAAAACAAAAGGCAAGCCACAGATTGGAAGATATTTGGAATACACATAATTGACAAAGGACTGTACAAAGAACCATATAAAGAACTCATACGACTCATACAGTCATAAAGACGATATAAAGAACTATATAAGGAACTCATACAACTCAGTAAGAAAAAGGCAGACAACAAAATAGGAAAAAACTGATCTGGAGACCTGGATAAACACATTGTCTAAGTAGCTAATGACAGTCCACTAAGCAAAAATCAAAAAAGTTAAAATTAAAATCACAATGTACTATTTCTACACATGTACCAGGTAGTTAAAAAAATAAACCCAACAATATCAAGTATTGGCAATTACCTAGAATAAGCTCTGTGAAAAATTGTTTAGCAATATCTACTAAAGCTGGGACACTTATGACCCAGAAATTGCCCATCCAGTAAACAACTAACAGAAATGCACACATAATTCACCAAAAGACATATACATGAATGCATATAGCAACACTGTTCATAATAAAACTAAAATTGGAAAACTACTTAAATGTGCATCTAATGGACCCATAGCTATCATGGATTTATTCATAGAATGAATAAATAAGATGTTGTATTCATGCAGTGGCATATTAGACAGCTATGAGAAGGAACAAACCAAAATCACATGCAACCATGCAACATGCAGTTATAAAGTTAAATGAAAGAAGCCAGACACAAATGGGTACACACTATAAAATTCCATTTGTTATGAAAAAATTAATCTATACTAGAAATCAAGATGGTTTGGTTATCTTTTGGGAGAAGTTGGACTAGAACGAGATACAAAGGAAGCTTTTGGGGGTCCTAGTCATTTTCTGATTTTTGTCCTGGTAACTTGAGTGTGTTCATGTGAATGTTTGAACTGTGTGCTAGTGATTTCCTCACTTCTCTGTATGTTTGTTATATTTCTATAAGATGATCTCTTTTAAAAAAGAGAAAGTGAAGGTAGAGGCTGAGTTGCTTTTCTTTCCTGGTCTCTCAAGCCTTGCTCCTGGCCACCCTATGCTTGAGCTGTACTGGATGGAAACCAGGAACTTGATGCTCATGTAATGGGGATGGGGAACGACAGCGATGAGCTGTAAACTTGAAGAGGTACAAGTGGGAGGTCAGAGGTTAAAGATCAGAAGTCAGGTATGCTGGGCCAGGAGTACCTGCCTGGAGCCATTAGCCTAGAATTGCTAGTATTTTGTCCTCCTATCAGAGAGGCCCTATGGTAGCGGGAGAAAGTTTGGTTCATCTTAATTCCACACTCACTCACCAGTCACGGGTCATGCTCTAAGTGCTGTAAAAACATGGCTGTGGGGATTCAGAGACAAAGCAGACAAGGGCCCTCCCTGTGAGGATCTCTCAGCACATTAAGGAAATTAAACTTGAGAATGGGTGTTCACAATGCAGCCTGAAAAGTTTCATGATGGAATAGCCATGGAACGGAAAAGAGGAAGATCGCTAATGCGGATGAGGGAGGGAAGAGGCTTCTCAAGGCATTTGGGATTATGCTGGGGACCAAAGGCTGGCCAGCAATCAGCCTGGGCAAGGGAGTTCGGCAAACACGAGAAACAGCCTGTGTTCAGGCCTGGGGAGCAGAAAGACCAGGGGATGTCTGGAAACCTAAGGGGGGCTGGAGCAGAGTTGTGCAGGGAGAGAGATTAGGCTGGAGTAGGCTAAGTACCAGTGAACCCAGAGGAACTTGTCAGAGAATTTCTGTTTTAACCCAGGGTGATGTAACTCAATCCTGAATCTGCCCCTTCTGAGCTCTGTGTCCTTCTGCTTGAGAACCTCAGAACTTTATCACCTTTGCCTTGAATTTTAGCTTCCCTCCAAGACTTTTAAAAGTACATAGGGATATAACTTGTCTTCTAAAGGCCTATCCACAGCAGGTGCTCCCAGGAAAGTTGGCTAATTGTCTAGGGCTCTGTAGCTAAGGAGGACAGAACCCTAGCATTATTATTTAAGAACACAAAAGTTGGCTCAGACCTACACCCACCACTCTGAGCTGGCAGCTGAGACTACTGTGAAGGCAACAATCAGGATGGAAAATTCCCTGTTCCAACTTCCTGAGACCTGCAGCTCAAGGTGGCAGCTGGTGGCCTACTGGTCCCTGGAGCCCTGGTGGAATAGAAGAGTAATGTTAATGTAATTCTAGGCAGGAGAGATCTGTTTTCTCTTGATGAAGAGGGATAGTTTATGATTATAAGAATATTTCCTTGGTGTTTTTTTGTTAAAGCATATTAGAGATTAAATTATTGCCATAAGGAGGCAGCAGGAATTCCTCTGACTTGATAAGGTTTGGCTTCCTAGTTCTCCCTTAGAGGGAAATAAAAGATTGAATAATTTAGTTATTGATGGAACAAATTTCAAGGGTGCTATATCAGAATCAAATCCAGACCAGGCGGCTGAACTTAAGGGCTAGATGGAAAGATGGGGGTGGGGATGGGGAGGCATGCCAAGGAGCCCTGGTGCTAGGAGAGACCAAGGAGTCGGAGCAGATGGCATCAGGAGACGCCAGCATCAGGCAGGTCTGGCAGCTCTAAGAGGCAAAATTCTAGGGTGAGGAAGGATTGGAAGAAGCAAGGAAGGGACCTCATTCTTTGATGGGCAAAGATGGGGCTCCCACATAAGTCCCTATGGAAAAAGGCAATACAGAGGACAAGGTCCCCTGGACAGTAGGCAGTCCCTAAATATCACAGAATCAAGGAATACATGAAGATTGAAACCCAATTAGGAGAACTGGAGTTCAAAGCAAGAAATAGGTCATAAAAGATGAGTTATAACTGTAGCTAACCATTCTAACCCTTAATGTATACAAGATACCCTTCTGAGCTCTGTGCATAGATGAATTAATTTTATCCTCACATTGGTCCTATGAAGCCAGTGTTGTTATTATCCCTGTTTATACCTGAGAAACCCGAGGCACAGAGAGGCTAACCCTCTGGCCTAACGTTTCACGAGCAGCAAACAGTAGAAGCAGGATTCAGTCTGTCTGCTGAGTTCTGCTTAATTAACCTTTGGATGTGGTGGCTGTGTCAGAATTGGGATGGTACTGAGTTGCTAACCTTTTGTGAAATTCTTCCAAACAAGGAAAATTGCTGCTTCTGGAACCCGGGGGCTGGACTGAGTCTGAAGTGTCTTCAGCTGACTCACATTTTAATTTTTTTTTTTAAACACAGGCTTAATTAATTCACATTAATTTTCCTTGTAGAAAAACTCTACCTCATAGCCACAATTGGAGATGGGGTCCTTCCCATGGAGGCTCTAATGTGAGCTTTTATTAGATGGTCGGTGAATTCCTGACAGGGAGAGCTGGTGAACATGATCTCTTTCCAGAGATGGGGGTCTGGAGGTCTTGGAGATGGCATGAAAGCCGGCCTTGGTGAAGTTGCTCAGGGTGGAGTGCAGCCCCTGGTTGAGGTGTGGCACTGGTCAGCACCAACCATCAGCAGTGCTTCTTGGGCACAGGGCAGAGAAGACGCCAGCACCTCTGGGGTGAAATGAGGCATGCCGGCACAGAGCCATAGCAACCTGTCACCTTGTAGGGGATGCTGTGCAGCTTGCCTATCTTGTTCCCCCAATAGCCTCTCTGCACAGGGACAATGGAACACTTGGCCAGGATGATGGTCCTTGGATGGTGGTGGCTTGGAACACTTAAAACCCAGGCCAATATGGCCACTGTTGTCCCTGATGGCAACAGATGCCTTCAACCTGGTTTGTTGGCCAGAGCAGATCTGCTTTTGCACTGCTGCAATCTTTAAAACCCCATCCTTGAGGGCTGCCCCTGGGGAAAAGTCAATGTTCTCGGACTCCTTGATGGGCAGGGAGAAGAGACAGATCTCTTCCAAGTACTTGATTTTCATGTCCTTGAGCAAGTGGCCCACTTGGTGACAGGGATCCACTCTTTGTCCTGGGCCTTGGCCCTAGGCTCTGTGAGCTCTGTGATCCTGGCTCCAGATGCTGCTGCGGAAGTCTTCACAGAGTTCTCTCACTCAAGGGTCCCTACGGCCTTCAGGGGTCTGGAGCCTTGGGGCCCTCCTGCTGGAAGAGTGTCATGGGACATTTGGTGTTTTCTTAGAAAAGAAGCAAGCTCACTTTTACCTGCTTCTAGCACTATTTTTGTGAGTTATTTTCCAAGCACCTAATTTCTAGTAGCTGTGATTAAGACCTTGATCAATCTAACACCTTGGTTGCCAGCTTTTTGATTTTTTCTTTTTACTCTGCAAGTTTTGGCCCAGCCGCCACCAGGATGGGAAACTGTTTTCTTGTTTTGGCTGATGAAAATATCTGAGTGACATTCTCTGTGGGCTCTCGGTGCCTCTGGCACAAAAGATAGTGGGAGCCACGTGTATTTAGAATCCAAACTGACCTTGCAACTCCATTAACTTGTTTCCATGCTTGTTGGTTGAAAACTCACGTCACTTTGTCAACCCAAATAAACATTTCAAAAAAGAGTTAAAAGATGTTGCTCTAATCAGTATCGCCTAAGTACTAATGAAGAATAAGACCCACATAAGTAGGGTCAAAGGAGTCTTTCATTACTTTATTTCCAAGCCAAAACCCAAGGATCCTTGCAAATTGGGAGAATGTTTGGCAGGAATTAAGTGGCTGGCACAAAACATGCAGCAATTCCAGTCATGATCGTGAATAGTCAGACTTATTTGGCATAAACAATTCTTCAGGGTATATTTTCAACTCATTGTTTGGAAAACTTAAGCACATAAATGTTGTTAGCTTCAGCAGAGTTTTGTGTATATGATTCGAGTAACCTTATTAAGATTTTTTAGAAAATACACATTCCCTCTTTTTACAATTGTTTTAAGTACTTAGAATGTTTTCTTAAAAATAAAGACTTTTTGCAGTAACACATATTCAGCATCAATTCTGCATTAGGTCTGGTGCTAGGGCTAGTGGTATATGGATGGTCCACACTGACTCTCGTGCTATTCTCTGGAGTCAGCCCTAAAACCATTATAGAAGACAGGAAAAAGAGCAAAGTGGACACGGGAAATGGAGAGTAAGGAAAATGATGTGTGCATTATATAAGGAGTTTGTTCAATGCTATTTCTACGTATTATCTTGAAGATGCTAATTACAATTGCAGGATCCAGGATTGAGAATAATATGAGAGAGATTTCCACACTTTATAAATGAAAGGAAGCATTTTTAAAGAGGGTTTAGATCCTGTCCTTTGTAACATTTCCTCAATATTATTATAAGAGATGGAGTGGGCCCCAGAAACCCAGCTCATCCTTCCATCCTTTCATCTCTCATCTATCTGTTTGTCACAGGTATCTATTCTGTTTTATATAGGCTGGGATTCTAGTAATGAGCCAGACATGGCCGCTGTCTTTAGGGAAATAATAGTCTACTGCAGGAAACATGATAAATAACTGCCAATTAGGATCTCTGCTGTGATGTAGGAGTGGATAGGCTGCTAATTATATTAGTTAGGATTCTGCCACTATGATCACAATCTTGATCAGAACAACATAGAGGAGGGAAAGTATATTTTCGTGCATGGGTTTTATAAGTTCCATACAAGTTGGCCAACTCCATTGATCTGGACCTGAAGTGGTTGCAGGGCATTGACAGAGGGGCTCAGCTTGTGGCAGCCAGGAAGCAGAGAGAGAGAGAGAGAGCATGTGAAGAGCCAGAGACAAAATATGCAATACCCAAGGGTATGCCCCCCAGTGACCTACTTCCTCCAGTCATGCCCCATCTGTCTACAGTTACCTCCCAGAAATCCATTTGAATTATTAATCCATCAAATGGATTAATCCACTGAATAGTGTATAGCTCTCATAATCTGATTATTTCACCCTCTGCATTAGCACAGGGGCTTTTGGGCCACAACTCGTATCTAAACCATAACACTAATAGTACCCAGAGGAAGAGGTAACTCTCTTTTCGATCTTTGAGATGGAAAGTTTGCCTGTTCTTCCTACTCATGGAGAAAAGACTGCTGCTCCTCTTTTCAGATTCTTTGAAGGTATCAATTTCTATCATCTTCACCCCCTCCCAGGTTTCTTGAGTGTCTACCATGTACCAGACATTTCTCTAGGTACTGGATGTATTGCCATGAACAAAGAGTAGTGATAATTCCTGGAAATTATCCTTTAGTGGAGAAGCTGGTTAATTTAATTAAGAAAGTAATAACAGAGCAGCTTCATTTTATATAGCTGTGAAACATAGGACATAGAAATATATAAAAATATTAATAAAGACATATAAAGAGAAAATGAAATATATTAATAAAGCCCCTCCCTGTCCAAAATGTAAAACAATGCAAATTTTCTTCCTCCAAAGAATCATTCCCTTTAAAACTGGTGAGGGAGTATGTTTTAAACTGTGCTTATGGTTTGGGGGCACAGCTGTACCATTTCATAATTGGCACTAAAGAGCAGTCTTAATCCTTTTTCAGGATTAATCTTGAATTTCGTAAGCTTTCAATTTTATGGATATCCTCAGGAACATAACCCTCGGGAAACCTGCAGCAGCTGTACTTAACAATAAATAGTTAGAAGTGCACAAAAGCCTGGACCCAGCCCAGTGTGGAATACCAGTGAGGGCCCCCTTGAAAAAGCAATGTCTCACAGGGTGAAATAAGGCCAAGTGAGCTGGGCACCATGGTACACGCCTATAATTCCAGCAGCTCGGGAGGCTGAGGCAGGAGGATTGTGATTTCAAAGCCAGCCTCAGCAACTTTGCAAGGCTGTAAGCAACTTAGTGAGACCCTGACTCTAAATAAAATATAAAAAAGTTCTGGGGATGTGGCTCAGTTGTAAAGTGTGTCACTGGGTTCAATCCAGTACCCCCCCACCAAAAAAAAAAAAAAAGAAAAGAAAGAAAAACAAGAAGACGACCCAATAAGACCTGGCCATCCAGAGAGTAGTAGCTGCTTGACTCCACTCCACAGGTCAGTTTCCCTAACCTCACCCCAGCTTTGCCTTTTCTCTAATTGGTTGTCTCTCAGCTCTTAGCACACTTAGACATAGGTCCCACCCAAGAATGGCTCACATGTTCCTAGGGGTTGAGGGAAGAAAGGGAGAGAAACCAAGTAAAACTGACCTCGGCCAACAGAAATCAGAGAACACATGGATTCCAAACTCCATTTACTTCCCTTATTTATAAACAGACAAGTCAGTAACTACTTTCTTGTAATTGAGTTAGATGACTAGTTCTATGTGTTTTCCCAGGTGGTTGTGCAATGTATACTATATTTGCTATTAAATTCCTTTCTGATGAGCAATAAGTCACAAATACAAACTGTCTTTCCTCATTACTGGCTAGGTCTTCTATGACAAGATCTTTTATAGAATGTCTTTCAATTTAAATTTATAAAGTTAAGGATGATAAACTGTATCTGGAACTCAGCCCTCTCTCCATTTGGGTTGTGGAGGAAATCCAGAAGCTAGATTGGAACTTGAGCAAGTCCTCACCTGATAACACAGGAGGAGATTTTGTCCAAGATATCAACATGAGACCAGAGCTAAATCCTTATTTAAAGGTTGAGAATTAGTGACAAGGTTAGAAATAAGCACATTATATCCATAGCGGACACATCACTTGCTGTGTGTCTGGTATTGAGCTAAAAACCATGTATGCATTATCTCATTTTAAAATAGTAATGACTAACACTGTGTGAGCTCACAGTATATGCCAAGCTTGTTCTAAGGGCTGAGAATATTAACTTACATAACCCTGTAATAACACAATGATGCACGTTTGGCTTTGCTGACAGGAACCTGGAGCTCAGAGAGTTCAGTCAGTGCTACATCTGGAAAAACGGTAGTTAGCTTTGAACCTGGCTTGTCCTTAACACAGCTTCATGGGGTAAGTGTTTTACATATCGCTGCTTTGTGATGAGGAAATGACTTACACAGAGGCAAAGTAATTTTCACAAGGCCCTCTAATAAGTCTCAGACTCAAGACTTCAAGATAGACCTGACTCCCACATTAGTCCATGATCATCTCCGATTATATGTGGCCCATCTTGTCTCTCCGGACAGCACTGACCACTACCACTCATTGTTGTTGTTGAGACGAGAGAACCCTAGATTCCAGCCCCTCCCTTCAGTGATACCCCCTTTCAGCTGTCCCGGTGCCCTGACATTTAGTGTTGAAATTCAGCATTCCAGCAAGATCCTGCTCTCCGCCACCTCCCTGCCTCAGCTTACTTTTCCTGGCTTCTAGCCTCCACATTAAAAGCTTGTCCTCTTTCATTTTTACTGATGAGTTTGCTTTTGGTATACAGATCAAAGTTTAAAAGGGAGACAGAATTAGCCCAGGAGCTGGGTAGCCACTCAGGTCGGAATGCAAGAAGTGTTCACCAGAAAAAAATTCAATGGGCAAAAGATGGAACCAAAAACTTGAAAAGCAAAGCCAAAGGCATCCATGAACCTTGAAGAAGGGACAGTCAGACAGAAGTACAGCTTTCTTCAAAGGTTGCTTAGGGACCCAAAAAACCTGAAAAGACTGTGTCCTAAATCTCAATGTGGGTGGGCGGATAAAGCACCATTATTCCTTCCTTTTGGTTTTCCCAGAGCGTGTGCAACAAAGCAAATTCAATTTGCATTCAATGACTGAAAGCCACTCACATCTGTAAACACTAACTGACCCCCGCCAGCAAAGCCCTCCAGAAAACCTCTTAGCCCCATTTCAAGGAGCCAGATGTGAAGAGAAAGCCTTCTGCTTTCCATTGTTCTTTCTACTTGAGCCACAAGACTCTGGGAAGCTCCATGTGCAGGGAAAACAAGGTACATTTTCCTCTTAAATTCAGGAAAGCTTGTAATGTTAGAGTTTAATTAAATTCTTGCTGGTGGTTGTGAAAAAGTTTCGCTTCCTCCCAAGCCTAGTTTCATGTGTTCCCTGCAGGTAGTATATACTTTTCCCTTCCATGGAAGGTCATTAGGACCACATGAATATGCACAGAGTTGGAAGGTTCCACAATGCTCTCAGGGCATTTGGCTCCTAACTTTCAATTTAATCAATCAACTCAGTGGTATGGTAAAGGGATTACAACTATCCCACTCCCTGATCACAGGCCATCAGCTTTTCTGCAGGGCTGCCCTGTATTAATCCTTTTCACTAAAAATAAGGCAGGGCTGCCGGTGCTGAGATTTCCTATGCCCTTTGTCCTCTTTTATGTTTGTTCTTGCACTCTGAATTTAACTGAGGCTAGGAAAAAAGTGGCAAGTATTTCTTTGGACTCATGCTTCACTTCCAACCCAAAACAGTAGAGTTCTTGCAAATTTGGAGGGATGTTTGCCAGGACCGTAGTGGCTGGCATAGACCTTTGCAGAAACTCTACTTGTGATTATAAATAGTTGGCTTTTCTTGGCATAAACAATTCTTGAGGGTGCATTTTTCAATTCGGTGTTTGGAAAACTTAAGTACATAAATGCTTTCCATTTTAACAGAGTTTTGGGTGCAAATTCCTGGGTAACCATATAGAATGTTGTTGTTCAGTGAACTTTGTATATTCCCCCTCCTGTGATTTTATAAGGCTTTTGGGTATTTTGAATACTTTTTATGTAAAGGGAAAGTTAAATCTTTCTTATTAAAGTCTGCATTTCTTGGAATCACAACATAGGTACTGGCAAACAGGTTTGAAGAAAATAGTAAATGAAAAATGTCTGGGTCGTTGTCAAAAGTAAATGTTAATCACATCCATTTTTTTCTAGGGAAACTGGTAGCATTAGAGCCTACATAATAACTGGTCCATGACTTGCCAATGAATCCAATCTTTCTTCCTCCTGAAATCAGTTCAAAACAGGTGACTATTTAAGCTGCAGAAATGAGATGCAGGAAGCATGAGCTTTTTAAACTGCCAGGCAGCAGGAGTAAATGGTGAGCAAGTTATCAATAAATTAACTTACCCCTCTCAGTTGTAATGGGGACTCTACCTTGATAGAAGAAAAGCAATACTTTACATAATTCTGAATGGTCAGTCCAATGTAGGTGCATCTCATTTAAGGAAGGAGAGGCTCAATAAATAGTTTTGGGACTTTCAGGAGAAAGGCAGAATGAGAGGCTCTGACCCTTCCAATTTCAAGGTCCATTAAAATGCCAATAAAATAGTCTGAAGCCAAGGTTTCAGAAGGAGCAGTCATAGCATCATGAAAAACTGAAGGCAGAATGAGTAAAGGGGAAAACATGATTTTGAACTATTAAAAATGTTGGGCAGAATGAGAGACGGAAATGCGTCGGGAGCCTGGGTGCAGGGTGGGATGCACACAGGAGTGTGGAATCAGTAAACCATGAAATGAAACAAAAATCAGAACAGGATTTACAATTGTGTAAGAAAGACATTACGCCTGTTTCAGAAGAGCTCCTTATGGGAGGAAGGGGCAGGAAAGAGTAATCAATGAATGTAGGTGAATTATGGTACTGGATGCCATCAGAAACTAAACAGAGGAAGAGAAAAGGCACAGGAAAAAACTGCAGAGTGTGGAAAGAAAGGAAGCAGACGATGGATACGAAGCAAGGAGCACTCTGGGAGAGATAAGAAAGAGTAAGGGTGGCCTGAGTATGGTTCAGGTCACAATAGAAGCTGTGAATGGATCTGTGGAATGAATGAGCAAACCACAAAGAACACACAGTGAAAAGGGGAGGAAAAGACCCACTGGGAGAGAAATGCCACTAAATAAAGTAGAGGTATAAATGGAGTTCTATTTAAGATCCATTTAAAATAACTGAGATCAATATACATCACCAAATATTTTAACTACAAAAGAAATAAAGCATTCTGCAAGGAGCTAGGCTGCAGATTTCAGGTGGCGAATAAGGTCACAAGGTAAAAAAAAAAAAAAGACCATTTTCTTTCATTGTAATGGAAAACCATGTCCAAATATTAGAGTAAAAAGCTATAGAACTTGGGTTTTAAATTCAGCTCAGTTATTACCCAAAAGCAAATACTTTCAAAAATTTTCAGTCATAAGAAATATAATTACCCACTAATGGATGAGAAGTGTCTCCCACAAAAAAAGTTCTGATCTTAAAAGACAAACCTGAGAAAAGATGATACTGTTAAAGACAGTAAGAAATCCTGAATTAGTGTCTTTGGAAGAAAGAAAGAAGAAGAATATCAGAGGGAAAAAATGTTTGAGAAAGGAGTTGGGGGTTAGGAGAATTGTAGAATTAAAACAAGTAAGCTGAGCAGCAAATTAACCCAGTGGACAGGCAGTTGGAAGAGTTGAGGAAAACCAAGAACAGGAAAGCTTTCCATAAAGTGAATCAGAGGTACTGTTCTAATAAGGCATGGGGGTATAGATATACTAGAAATAAAAATCTATGCTTAATTTATTTGTTTTCATTTATGTAATGCTGGGGCAAGCTCTTCACCACCAATTCAGACCCCCTACCCCCCAAGTCCCTGGTTATTTTAAGCTGACAGCTATTTGAATTAAAAAGACCAGTGCCCAAGGAAATTAAAAATAACCAAATAAAACCAAGGTATTGTTTCCATTATACCAAAGAAAATCTAGGACCAAAACAAATTAACTGTAACAATCGAGAAGTAAAAAGTAGAATGACCTAACCTGAAAGGGACCAGGATTACTCTGAGCATAAATTTAAACTATCTGGAAAGCCAAACCAAACCAAACACAAAAGCAGAAAGAATGCTTCCAAATGAATCAATGCAGTAATTTACTAGGAAATCTTTAAAAAGGTTTAGGGAGTCTAAATAAATAAGGATAATAACAGAGAAAAAAATGTTTGAGAAAGGAGTTAGGGGTTAGGAGAATTGTAGAATAAAAATAGATTAAAGCAAGATTAAATAGATCAAAAATAAATTGAAAAAACACTTAAAAGATATATTAAAGAAAAAAAATTGAGATTTCAGACGAGGTGAAATTTAAGGCACAAGTTATTAAAGCAAGCTTATTTGTTAACTACGTGATGATAAAAGCTGGAGTTAATGAGAACATGATGATATTTTGTCTTTCCGGCCTAAGTACAGCAACAAATAGAAAGCAATCACGGTTAAAAATCAAAGAGAAATTAATAAGTATACGCCTTTAGAACAGGGTATTAATACTCTATCATCAGGATGTGATAAACAGAGAGGAGAATGAAGCAATAGAATTAAAAACATAATTGAATATACTATAATACAGCAGAAAGTGCAGATATTGTCAAAATTAGGTAGATTATACAACAACAACAGAACCCTGACATTTTATTGCTGGTTCCTCATGAGATGGTGAATTAACATATGCTCCTCATGTTCTTAATTTAGCCTGGGAAATTTCAGAAATGGTAGGAAGCACAGATCCAAGCAACTAACAGAGATACTGAAATAAAGGTGAGGTCAGAAGCGATCCTGACCTGCCCCGTGGGGATGGAGTGGAGGTGGCCTGAGCCAGGAGGAGATGGATAGAGGAGTGGCGGGTCTCCTCTTTCCTCTGGTCCAGTGGTGGGAGGATGGGTTTGTGAGGATTGTTATAGTTCTTCTCTTTCTCTTCTCTGACATTGCCAAGGGAGGGTCAGTGCCGGTCCTACGACTCGGATATCTGCAGGACCTGGCCAGCTCTATTTTTATTCTACAGCCAAAGTAATATCAAGGCAGCCCAAATTCCTCCACAGAAGAGAAGGGGATGAAAGGTGCCCCTTTTTATTGGGTATACGCTTCTCCATCCCTTCCCCTCCAAAAATCCAGGGCTGGGGGTTAGAACCTAAGGAGATCTTGAAGATTCTTCTTCAGCCTGCTTTGCTCTGGGTATCGGAATGAATCCCTAACTGGAGAAGTCATGCGTAGGATAGAAGCATACAGAAATGTCGGTGACAGTGATGTGATGTCTCAGCCTCTCTTACATGGCCTTATCTCTTTCCCTTTCTTTGAAGACACCAGAAAAGATGCCACCCCAGATTTGCCCCTTCCCCACCATACACTACCAGGCATAGTTATGTCACCAGAGAAACATAAGACCACCTGCCACAGAAGTAGATCCCCAGGACTACAACTGAATGCCAAGCTGCTTACTGCAGCAGATGGACCAAAAATTTAACACAAGCACAATCTATATCCTCAAAGACAAGAAGATATTAGTAATCTGAAGGAAACACAAGAAGTAGAGAAAAAGAACCAAATGCAATTTAGAAAGAAGTTAAACGAACATTCCTAATAGCTATGAAATCCCTGCCAAAGATGCACAACCTGAATCTAATCATATGAAAACATCAGACAACCCCAAATTGAATAAAGGTCTGTAAAATAACTGTCTGGTACTTTTCAGAAATGTCAATAACATGAAAGTTAAGAAAGATTAAAGAACTGTTCCAGACTAAAGGAGGCTAAAGAGACATGACAAGAAAATGTAGGGTATGATACCAGATTGGTTCTTGGACCAGATCCAATCTTTTCTTTTTTCTTTGCTACAGTTGTGCTGTGTAATATGAGAGCCAATTGTTACGTGTGGCCACTGAGTGATTAAAATGTAGTGAGTCTGAACGGAGATGTCCTGAAAATGTAAACTATATACTGAGTCTTTACATTAAAAAAGAATGCAAATATCCAAATAATATATTTTCATGTTAATGTTGGAATGATACTATTTTGGATATATTGGATTAAATAAAATAGAACATTAAAATTTGCATATGTGTGTATGTATGATACTGTGGAATGGATCCAAGGGCCTCTTGTAGGCTAGAGAAGTACTTACCACTGAGTTATTTCTCCCAGCCCTTTTTAATTTTATTGAGACAGAGTCTCTCTAAGTTGCCCAGGCTGTCCTCAAACTAGCCATCCTCCTGCCTCAGTCTCTTGAATAGCTGGGATCACAGGCATGTGCCAAATTTGATTTGCTTCTTTTTACTTTTTAAATGTGGTTACTAGAACATTTAAAATTGCATATGTGGATTACATCAATTGATATTGTACAGAATTGTTGTAGAGAACATTATTATTAATATTAACATATTGTTGTAGAGAATACAATTTGTGTATTTTGAGAAAACATACATAGATTCTAGTATGTTATCATGTTACTTTTAAGCATAACATGATTTTATAAAAGAATGTCTTTCTTAGGAAATACACATGGAAGTACTGATGTAACGTGGCAGGCACATTCTGCCACTTATTTGCAAGAGTTGACATATGGAGGTGAAACACACAGAACTATGTGGAGAGAGAAATGGTGAAGCAAATGTGGTAAAATGCTAACAATTGCAGAATCTGGGTGAAGGATAATCAGAGTTCCCTACAGGATTAGAAGTTATTTAAAAATAAAAGGTTATGGCAAATCCCTCTCAGTGGTTGAAATAAACAGCACAGTAGTTGGGATAAAAGCAGGATGGTTAACACTAAAGAAAGAATGAGTGATCTGGGGGACCAAGTTGAGGACCCTCCTAAAGGAAAGAACACATGAAGTAGGACCTATGTGTTTTGAAGAGATGAGTAGATTTCATATCTGAGTAGCTGGAGGCCCAGAAAGAGAGAAAAGAAGAGGAAAGGAAATATTTGACCTTCAAAAAAATCCCCAACTCTCCCAGAATTAAAAGAAGAGGAATAGCTTCATACTGAAAGGACCTATAAAACAGAAAACCATTTTTTAAAAAAGAAAAAAAAAATTCACACCCAGTCACATTAATAGTGAGAAGTAAGACTGTTAAGGAGACAAACAGGTAGAAAAAATGGGAAAGTACAGAGAAGAGACGACTTGAAAGAAACTAGAATCCGACTGATATCAGACTTTCAAAGAGCTGGATATCAGAATATGATGTTTTATAATATAAAAGGAAATGGTTTTGAACCTAGGTCTCATGTCCAGCTATATGTCATTTAAACGTAAGAACGTAATACAAATATTCTCAGTTGTATAAAGCTGAAGGGGGTTTGCCTGGGGAAGATTTATTGTCAGCACATTCTTACAAGAAAAACTCAAATAAGAGGAATGTTAAAAAGCAAGGCGTGATCAAGGCTGTAGCAAAATTTGTGGTTGTGTAGAAAAGCAAAGACGAAAGAAAAGAGAAAAAAAAATATCCATAACAATCAACAAATACAAGCCAATCAAAATGAAATATGCATTTGAGTAGAGGGATGGTAGAGACCAGGGGAATTTGAGAGCATGCAAAGTACTAATTTTATTTAGGAGAAGATGTTGCTGTAACATACTGATGAAGTCCACAGAGATGAACAGATATGGGTATGTGTCTTATGCTAAAGGCGACTCCCATAAGAACACAAAAAATGAATCAGATTATTTTTAAACCAGCAGAAGCAGACTTAATTTAGGCACTTTAAAGAAAAGAGTTTAAAAAAAAAAAGATCATATAATCAGAAAACATAAAATAAGATGGCAGAAAAATTATAGTATGACAGTAATCACAATAACTCTGGGATAAATGGAATCAAACAAACAAAAAAACCAAATAAAACCAGAGGGGCTTTGTATGGACCAATGATGCTCATGTGTCATGAAGTGAACAAAATATCCCTTGGCACCTGAGGTGGAATAAGAGAAAAAGGCTTTCTAAAGTAAATTTCCGCTAGGTTATTAAAAAAAAAAATCCTCAGTAAACAAAGCAGAAATTACATACTCTGTACTCTCTAATCCAGACAAAATGAGGAAACAAAATTAAGAACAACAATAGTTGACAAAAAACAAACAAACAAACAAACTCTGATTGCTTGGGATTTTTATAATACTTTGCCAATAAATAGGTATGTTGAAAAGATAAAGTGCACACAGGCGCTCTATGGAACAATGGAAATGAGGACACGTATGAAAATCTCTGGGAAAAGCTCAGGGCTCAACAAAGAAGCAGCTTCCCAGCCCTAAGTGTCTCTGTTATTAATAAAAACAATGATGATAAAAAAGCAGGAAAATCAATATGAAAGTAAACAATATAAAAATTTACCAAAGGAACCAAAGGACAGTCCAAAAGGAATAGAAAAGGTTGGGATATAGAAAAGCAGATAGATATATATATTAGGAAAGGGATACCAAGAGCATTATTTAACCAACTACTGAAACTTAGTTGACAGAGTTAACCCTTGTAAATTTAGTCAGAAAAGAAAGGAGAATGATTTCACTATGTCTATGGTCATATACTAAAGACTATGAAAACCTGAATTAAAAAGATGATTTTTTTTAAGGAAAGAAATTCTAAAACAAACACAAAAAAGCCTGTAGGTACCAAAAGTTAATGAAAAAACTGGAAGAGGGCTGCCGGTGAGGACAGGAGGGCTGAGTGTGGACAACGCCTTCAGGGAATCTGTAATGAATACAAGTGGGTAGGGAACAACTAACCAATTTATTCCATGGTCTTGAGACTAAAGTCAAATAAGAGTAGAAAGAAAAATTAAAAAATTAAGTTGGCTATGGGGGCACGTGCCTGTAATCCAACCTATTTAGGAGGTTGAGGCAGGAGGATTTCAAGTTTGAAACTTTGAGAGACCCTGTCTTGAGATAAAAAATAAAAGGGCTGGGGGTGTAGCTCAGCGATAGAACACCTTTGGGTTCAATCCCCAGCATGGAGGAAAAAACTCAGAAAATATACACCTATTTCATTCTTACATGTAGATGTGAAGAATTTAGAGACAAGACAGGCCTGTGACCACTTCAAAGGAGAGACCTGTGACCTATGACCACTTCAAAGGAGAGACCCTGTAAGAAAGACTGGGTCAGATAGACCTGATTCAAAGCTTGCTTCCCTCACAGATTTGCTCATTGCTAACCTTACCGGGACTCAGTTTCTTCTTCTGTAAACAGAGAACATGGTATTCATCTCATGGGGCTAAAGAAAAATATGGAGAAAATGTATGCAAAAATTAATATAATGTCTTGTCACAAGCACGTAATATTGGAAGATGCTGATTATGCATGTATACTAAAGGGAATAAAACACCATAATTAAGTCAGATTCATCACAGAGTAGTCTAGCAAATGGAAAACTAGTAATTATAATACTCACAAGAGACTAAATAGTAACAATTATATGTTCATATCAATAAGTGGCATTTGAAAACTCCGAAATCCATTAAAAAATGCAAAGAAGGCATCTATATTTAACATTGAAGCCAACAGTCAACACTGTAATTAAGAGATATTAAAGGCATTGTAAATACAAACAGAAGTGAAGCAAGTCTGTCCATTTTTACCATTATGATTTAAAATTGTAAAGGAGTTCTTGTCAATGAATAAGAGGGAGACCGTACAAATAACAGAAGAGTAATCAGAAAAAAATAAAAAGACAAACCCATTACAGGCAAATTGTGATTGATTACTTATGTAATCTGAGAAATCTTGGGTAGAGGCATTAAGGAAAAAGCATACAGGTACAATAAAAGTTACTAATGATCAATAACATTCTTCTATACTAATTATAACCTGTCAGAAAACATAATGAAAACTGGAAACCTCATTCATAATAATAACAAACACAAAGTAGTCCAAGGCATTAACTTCATGAGGGATGTATAAGAAAGAAACTGTACAGCTTTCACGGGAGAAAGAGAATCATTTATGAAAAATTATAATTTATTCAAGTTTTAGTTTTTACAGAAATTGCAGATATTTTTAAAGTAGGGAAACATGATCCATGCAAATGCATTCCCCATTCTTAAAGAGTCTCCTTTTAGGTAAAAGTCTAGAAAACACCTGCCTAACAAGCAAGTACTGAGGTGTCCGTCCAGAGCAAGGCTCCTGTGAATGTTCTGGGTGAGACGAGAACCCAGGTTGGTAAAGGGAGAGGGGATTTAGAAGACATGGGAATGGGAACTGAGTTGGCATCTGAGTTTAGCCACAGATCCAGAGAAAAGACAGCCCATGTGGATGTCTCCACGTCCTGGAAAAGCAATGTGGGGAAGCAGCATTGGAGCCATCTGGGAGAGTAAGGTGAGTGGGTCAGAGAAGGTGGCAGTACAGCAGGCAAGCATAACCCTAGAGGAACCCTGGAGCAGTCAGTGCCCATACTGTATGTTCATTTCGCACATACAGAGTCTAAGAATCAATTCCTGAAAATGTGGGGCATTGCTGTCCCACAGGAAACAGATGGCATCATCAAATGGGGTAAGAGAGGATAGATTGGTGTAGGGACAATTTACAAGGGCACAGCAGGGTTAAAGGAAAGCAGTAAAGGAAGGTGGAGCTCTCAGGGGTGGTGAGCACCTGTTATGGTTTGGATGTGAGGTGTCCCCCAAAAGTTCACCTGTGAGATAATGCAAGAGGGTTTGGAGGAGAAATGATGGGGTTACGAGAGCCTTAACTAAATCAGTGAATTGATCACCTAATGGGATTAACCGAGTGGTAACTGAAGGCCGGTGGGGTGTGGCTGGATGAGGTCAGTCATTGGGATATATATTTGTTTTTTTGTGGTGCTGGGGATTGAACCCAGGACCTTGTGCATGCAAGGCAAGCACTCTACCAACTGAGCTATATCCTCAGCTAGGGATATATATTTATATCTGGCCCTTGGAGAGATATCTCTCTATCTCTCTCTCTCTCCTTTCTTATCATCATGCGAGTTTGCCACACTCTTCTGCCATGATGTTCAGCCTCACCTTGAGCTCCAAGGAATGAAGCCTGCTATCTCTGGATTGAGACCTCTGAAACCTTGAGCACCCAAATAAACTTTTCCTTCCCTAAAATTGTGCTGGTTGGGTCCTTTAGTCACAGCAAAATGAAAAAGCTGACTAAAACAGCACCGCTAAACTTGAAATGTTTCCCTACAGGAATCAGGAAGGAGAGCTGCAGCTGGAAGAGAGGGTAGCTGGACAGAAGTTGTGGCTCTGGAAGAGGACTGCCCACCTTCAGCCTCCACAGGGAGGGACAGAAGGAGGTGGCTTGGGGATAGTGAAGTTAGATTGGGAAAGGAAGCCTATAGTCAGTCACATGTTATCACTGTTCTAGGCTCTGTACTAAGGAAGCCCACAAATGGTTGGTTTTATTCATAAATGAGAAGAAACTAAGCAAGCTAAATATTATTAAGCTAACAATTATTCCCAAGGCAATTTTTGGATTTAATGCAACTCCACTTAACATTCTGACAGGATCCTTTACAAGCTTGATGACATGATTTCAAAAATCATTTGTAAAAATAGAAAGACAATAATACTGAGGAATATTTTAAAAAGAAAAGGCACCTCCATTTCTAAGCCAGACACGTGGCTTATCAGCTTTGATGCTTCTCTCTCTCCCTTACTCCTCCGCATCCAATCCATGACAAAATCTGCTGCTGACAGATAGGCCCATTTACTATCTCCCCCATCACCAGCTCCACCACCACGGTCCAAGCCCGGCCATCACTGCTGACTCATGGCAATGTCCTCCTAACCCACCTTCTCACACACCACTGACCCCATCCAATCTGCTCTCCATGTGATGGCCACATATGGTCCCCTCTCTCTCCCCTGGCCTAACCTCTTCAGTAGCTTTTCATTGCTCATCTCCTTCCATTCTTTCTTTCCTTAACTCATTTTCAAACTGCTTCTTGCATTCATGCAACACAATTTATTGAGAACTTCAATGTGCCAGACAACGAGCAAGGCCCTGGAGAGATAATGAGCAAAATTAGACTTTGATTCATGCCACCTCCCTAGTGATTTAAAGACAAAGGACAATAAACATTAAAAAAAAAAAAAAAGATTCAAGTGTGTTAATAATTTCAACCAAGACCAATTTAAAATAATAAGATTAATTTTTTATGACCATCAAATTGGCCGAATCCAAACAAGAAAAGCTTAAATTGAATGCTGAGAAATAGATATTTTGTTCATTATGGTTAACATGGTGAATCAATACAAATGTTTCAGAGACGAATCCGGCAAGCAATCTCAAGTCAAAAAAAAAAAAAAAAAAATCCCACATCCTTTGAGCCAGCAGTCTTACTCTTGGGAAATTATTTCAAGGAAATAATTTCAAGAAAAGGGGAAGGGTGGAGGAGACTTTACAGACAAAGTTTTTACTGCAGTACTCTCTAAGCTAGCAAAAGATCTGACATCAACCTGAAAGGTCAATAAAAGAAGAGATGGATAAATGGTTTGGAGTAAACTGCCGTAATAAATTATGATTATGAAAGGAAAATCAAGTGCAAAAAGTAGGACTCAGTATGTTTGAATGTGAAGTAGGTACTCGGTCAGTGGATGGATATGTAAAGGAATAAAAATAGTTGCCAAGTGTTAAAGCGATGGTTTTTCAAGTGATTGGATGCAATAAATTTTAAAGGTAAGTGACCCAACAGAGAAGATGGTTGAATTTCATTGTAAAATTAACTTTGATTATGTAGAGTATATTTCCCAGTGGCCATATCAATATTTTAAGTAACACAATAATGGGATTCTGGATAAATATTCTTTTCATCAATATGTACTTTTAAAACAGTATTGAATGGCTGGGGGTCATATGCCTTCCATTGTCTAGGAAGATGACAGAGTTTCTACGAGATGGAAGCATTTGTCAAAAAAACCCAGGAGCTGTATGCAAGCTGGAGACCAATGAGAGTCAGTAGTTGGTAGGAAGCTCCCAATTCTGTGGCAAAGACTGGGCATATCTCCAGACCTTGGGACATCCTGATGTGCCTGGTCACCTTGTTCCTGGGAAGCAACTGCTCCTATAGTTCCTGTGCCTGGGAACTAGACTGACAGTACCTAGAGCAGATGCTGCAGGAGCTTGCAGTTTTCCTAGTGCTTCAGGAATCAGGAATTCCATCAGGCTCAGCAAATCTACTCCTTCTCTTTCTGACATCTAGTTAGGATTTCCGCAGAGTAGGTCTTTCTACAGTGGGCCCAGCAGTTCAGTGTGGTACAGAATTTGGTACCAGTTGAGTTTCGTGTCTGTATAGCCAACCCTTATTAAAAGATGCTTTGTGTTTAAGACATTTAATTTTACTGTAGAGGACAGATTGCCTCATGACAGACCCCAGAGGAAGACAAAAGGAAATCAGGATCTTAGCTCTGATTTTGGTGGGGACCCTTGCTGGCTATGTGATCTGAGCATGATTTCTTTGTGTTTCACATTTTTTGTTTGTTTGTTTGTTTGTTTTTCCCATTACAAAATTAGGAGGTAAACTTATATGATCCAAGCTTAAAAAGGATTTCTAGATCTTCTTGATTGGGAATATATTAAGAGGATCTCACTATTTCCGGATGGCCAGCAGAGATTTAGGTCATTAAAAGGAAGGCCAGTGGCCATTTAGGCCATTCTCCCACCTCCCTTTCACCGCATCTACTCTCCAGAGTGGGAACTGCAGAGTGCTCTGTACTCCAATGGAGGGAACCCCAGAAATAGCATTTGGAACGAATGTTTTGCACCATGATTGAGAAGAATCACCTGCAGATGTGGCCCACTGTACCAAATGGTTGAAAATACAGGTGGTGCTCAACCCTCCCTGTTGCTCAACCCTCCATGATGAATCTCAAGTTTCTCAGAAAGTAAGAGCACCTTAAGTTGCTATCTTATCCTATCACAGAGGTTCTTAAAGTGTGATTCACAGAGCCCTGAGGACCCCAAGACGCTTTTGGAGGTCTGAAAGGTGAAAAATATTTTCATAGTAATATTAAGACATAATTTGCTTTTTGCTGTGTGCTGACATTACTGCTGGCACTGAGCACGGGTCAAGGTAGTGGCCCTGAACTGTCAGCACTCAATGTTTCTTCACTGCCACTGACTCACAGTAGACAACAGAAAAGTTAGTTTCACACAAGAATGTCCCTGATGAAACAATAAAAATGATTAATTTTATTAAATCTCTACCTTTTAGTGCACATCTTTTTATTATTCTGTGTGACTAACTGGGAAATATGCAAAAGCACTTCTGCTGTATATGAAGTACTCTTATTGTCCCAAATGAAAGCACTTATGTGTTCTTTGAGGTGCAAGCTGGAATAGTTGCCTTTTTCTGTAATAAAACATAATTTTTACATGAAAGAACAAATGACAGACAAGTCATGGTTATTCAGACTTGGGAATGAGGCAGAAATTTTCTCAAAAATGAAGTGTGCCTGTCACTTCAAGGAAAACAGCTGATGGGTACTTTTTGACAATGATAAAATTTAAGATTTCAATAAAAAATCAGAATCTTGGACAACCTGAATGCATTCTATGAATTTGATAGCTTTGCAACACCTAAACACTCTTCAGATGAGGGTTTTCATATTGTTTAATGAACGGTCTCGGCATTTGGATGATCTGTATAATTCAATAAACCAATAATTTCCAAATGAACAATCTATGATGTTATCAAATTCCATTCAAGGTGGAAGGTAAGCAATGCATTTTAGTGTAACCCAGTACAAATCCATTGACATAGTTTCATATTCCACAGTATAATTGGCCTTTAAAAATAATCATTTGTAGAGTTGGTTGTAGTATGTGGCATGGTATTAAAGATGATTTATATTTGTTTGGAAAGGCTATTAAAATACTCTTCCCATTTCCAGTTATGTATCTGTGTGAGGTGGAATTTTCTCCCTGTACTTCAACCAAAAACATACCACAATAGACTGAAAGCAGAAACAAAGGTGAATGAGAATCTGTGAGTCTTCTATTAAGCCAGTCATTTAAAAAACTGGCAGAAATGTGAAACAATGCTTTTTTACTAACTTTCTTTTGTTATGGACAGCATAGTAATTTTTATAAAATGTTTTACTTACGTCAACTTCTAATGAGTTTATTAATAATTTACTATATATTACTTTTTAAAACTAATTAATCAATATTTTAAAATTCGTTTCAATTTTTGATATGGTGAACACACATAAACAAAAATATGTTGAAGTTCTCAGTAATTTTTAAGCAGATAAAAGGGGTTCTGGGAATAAAATGCTAGAGAATCACTGTTGTAAGATCCCTGCAGAAAAAGTGGTGTTTTGGATGACTGATTAACAAAGGAAGAGGGGGATTTGGTGTCTTTCAGTTGGCACTGGTGTAGGGAAGCTTCTCTGTGTTTGGTGACAGGATTGGTTATCAAGACAGGATCTGCAGCAACAAAAGGAAATTTACCTGCTACCTAAGACTGATAGAAATCATTTTGGGGAACAGAGATTTCAAGGTCCTGAGGTGACCTTCCCTGTTCTCTTCCAAGTGTTTCCAGTTCTCTGAATGTTCAAGTTCACGCCTTTCCCTCCAAGGAAAGGACAGTCCAGCCTACAGTCCCTGTTCAGTGCTGGCCATCTTGACTAGGTGAAGGCTAGACACTTGCTTCCCAGGACATAGTAAAGCCACTCTGAGCTCAGAAGTTGGTGCCTGGTCCTGGTCCTCATCCTGGCTGGCTTTTGTCCTGGAAGACTTCTCAGTCCGGTGGGGAAGAAAGGCTCCTGAAGAAATAACTGCAGTATGATATGATAAATGCTATTCTGTATATAGTGATGAAATTGTCCAACCAAAAATTAGGATACGATCTGACAGTATAACGTAATATCTGATAGTGGAACAATCTGGGGAAACTAGAACTTGTGTCTGCTATATTTATTAAGAAACTTCCAGCAACTCCACTGAAATTCTCTGCAGATTTGTATTTCATTTGCCCCAAAGACCCAGAAACAATGGTTTTGTACCCCATCCCCCCACCAATTCTGGGAAATGATGGTGGCAGAATAGAAAAGGGCAAAAAAAAAAAAAATCTTAGAATCACAAAGGATGAGTAATGGCCCCCTAACATTTTATTTCCTCTGGTTAGTGGATAGAGGCCTGTAGGAAATTTTTTCCAACATACTTGTTCCAAGTGGTTTTCTCCTCCAGGCAGAGAGTCCAAGTTTGTTCACACAGGTCTCCCACACCAGCTGAGGCACATCAGGCTGAATCCCAGAGTCAGAAGATTGAACTAGGCTTCTAAGATCCCAAGCCTCGAATGTACGTGGGTAAAATTAAACAATAGGGCTCTTGATCTGCCAAGAAATGTTGGAGTCCCCCCTGGGTGGGCTGTTTGGGGACCAGGAAGGTTCTGGTCTGGCTTGGGTCTTCTGAAGTTCCAACCATGTGCCCCTTTTCTCCCTTTTCCTCTGGGGCTTGGCTCAAATTCCTCTTTTTAATCTCTTTCTGCCATTCCCACGGGGCCTTCCCAGCTGTGGTAACTCCAAAGTGAAATGCGCAGGAACAAAACAGACAAAGAGCAGAAAAAAACCTGCTCAGTGCCACACATGGACCTTCTGCCCCCCACAGCCAGAGAGAACGGGTAAGCTCAGGCCTAAAGACAACCCAAACTGAAGGCAAGACAAAGAGCCTGGCAAACCCTTGTTTGAGACTCGGACCCACCACTTACATTTGACTCTGGGCAAATCATGATATCTCTCTGGTCCCCAGTGAGCTTAACCACAAAACCAAGTTATTTTGAGAATTCAATGACATTACATATGTGAAAATGCTTGGTACATGGTAGGTTCACTACTCATAGTTAAAACGTTTTACTTCCTTCTGTGTGATGGTTTGATTAACATCTGGACTATTCTTTGAGTGGAATGAGAACCTACACGGAATCTTTTTTGATTCACTCTTATATCTCCAGAGTTTAACAGAGTGCCTGGCACATGTTATGGTTTTAAAATTTATTTACTTATTTATCTTGCAGTACTGGGCATCATGTTGGGCTTTTTTTTTTTTTTTTGAGACAACTGTCTCAGAAACAGGGATAGGGAAGGTCCTGATTAAGGATCTACTCCTAACTAGCAATTTTGGGGTCTCCTGATTTCTCTCATGGATTGATATTGGCTATCTAGAGCATGATGTCATGAAGAAATTGAAAGGTGGCATCTGGAACCAGTAGGGAAGAGGCTGACAGATTGCCAGCCGTCACCTGCTTGAGGATGTTGCTGATGTTGATTTGTGGAGTCAAGAGCAAGTCACTTTACCAGCTGTTTTCGGCACAAAGGCCTGTTTGTAATTATGGATTATAATTGAAGACTGAGATTACCAAATGCCTGTCCTGAAGAGAAGTAGCATGACTATTAGAAAGAGTTTTTAAATCACAGATTAAAAACACAACAATGCTATGCAAAGAAGCAAACAGCATATCACTACTCCATCTGCCTGTCTTAATGAATTTACTTACTTGAAATGCACGTTTCATGAATCAATTGATAACGGTGAGCAGAATTGACACATTTCAGCTTGTCTGTCCCACATTCAGAACTCTGACAACCTGTACTCCCTCAACCCACAAAGTAGCTCTCTACTTACGAGGGTAATCCTTTGGATGTGTCTTCTCAGACCAATTTCCATAGAATGTGAGTCTGTACTTGGCAGTTCCACAGGCACAGCAGTCTAAGATTGGCTTGTCAGTCACCCCATCAAATGTGGAATCTGAAACAGAAAAATCCCCGAGTTAGGAAGCCAAAAAGGTCCTTCTATATGGCAGTGCCATCTTGATTTGTCTTATCTTTAACTTCTAAAAAAAGAAGATGAAGTACAGTTTTCATCGATTTGTAAGACTCAGGAACCAGGTCAGTACTTGGGCTACAAAGGATTTTTGTAGACCTCTGAGAACGAAAACTAGATTTTGAAAAAAAATAACATCAGAGCTTGTGTTTGAATAATTTTGAGGATCTCTCTGGGACCAATAGGGCAGAATCTTTGAGACAAAGGCGGGGTCTTGGAAAACTAGGGATAAAATGTACTCAGATATCCTTCCATCCCTCTTCTAATGGGATTTTCCTACCAAATTTTCAGAGGGATACACATGTGTGTTTTATCCAAGAAATATTATCCAGGGCCAAAATGTCTAGACCTGAGGGAGAGGCTTTGAAGGACAGCAGTAAGAACAAGTAGAGAGACAGAAAGAACAGCTGAAAAAAAAGTTTGTTTTTTTTTTTTTTAAATTGCCATGTAGTCACCTCACTTCTTATCATGCTTTCAGAGACTGTACTGGGAGGGGTGGGGGTTGGAAATATGTTCATAGGTTCAGGTTTACTTCTGAGTATAGAAGCAGCCAGGAAAAACTTCAGCTTCTCTCTCCACCCCCATTTTTTAGCTGTGAATAGCTGATAAGTAGGGAAGGAGAGATTACATGAATAAATTCAGTATTTCCGATTGTCAAACCCACATTCCTAACTTTGCCTTGTTGCTTTTAGTCTGTTCTGCTTCCTACAAGATGAAAACAATGACTACAGATGCAGCTTGCTGCAATAGCTTTTTCTTTAGTTTCCCTAGCAGTATTCACATAAGTCTTTTTTTTTTTTTGCAAGTTGGACATTTATTCTTTAATATTACACAAAGAACATCAACAAAGAGCATAAAATAATTTTCAATGTCAGAAAGAGCATTTTGCAGATCTTCCTTTGGGAATTCACTGGGTTCATTGGGTTTGAACATGCAAAATAAGTGATGGTTGATGTGAATTCTAGGTTCTAGGATGGAGAAAAAACTATGGGATGTGGTAATAATAACTGCCGTGCATTGATTCCCTGTATATGCTGATCCCTCTCCATACGTCGTCTCATTTATTCTCATAATCTTAAGAGGTAAGTACTTTGGTTATCCCCATTTTACCAACTGGTAAACTGAGATGGATTAGGAAATGTACTCAAGATCACCCAGAGCTAGCGAGTAGTGCAGACCCAGGTCTTTGGGGGTCCAGACCCCATTCCCTTAGTCTCTGTATTCTGTCATTCCAGGAAAGTCATCAGGATTTGTCTACATAAACAATGAGATTTAAAAAAATAATTGGGGGTTGTTTCTGTTTAGCTTTTTCCAAATGAGGAACAGTGCATTTAAAAAATTACCTCCCGCTATAGCTTCAGGATTTCCAAACAACTCCCAAAATGAGGACTGCAAAAACTCAAAGTGGAAATAATTGACTACTTTTTGTACACTTAGGAAAGGCCAGAGCATTCTCAGCACCTAGGAGCAAGTACACGCACCTCCCCACCTCCCACCATATGTGCATGGAGCCTGGATCTAATTCCTGGGTGAACCACTTTGATCTTTCAGGGACAAACCCCATAGAATATATTTCAGGAAAGGCAGCATGAACAAGTAACTCCTGAAGACTTTGTCTTCAAAGACTTTTTCATTCCCATTATGATCAACTATAGTGTAAAAAACCAAAACTAGCTTTGAGAAATGAATTCAGAACTAAGAGCTACATGCTGGGGTTTTGATTGTAGCAACCATCTATGGTTAAACAAGGCAGCAGTCATCTCTGGTGGACCTCCAATAAGGCCAGTTGGTAGCGTTACCTTATCAAAAGGGCTTTCAGATTTAGGTGCTAAAGTTAAAGAGATTTCAAGGATTTAAAGAAATGCATTTATAATGAACCTTTTGGAATTCCAAAGGAAATTTAGCCTTCATCTAAAAATTAAATTTCGAGGTTTGAAAACGAGTCTTTCCTACTGAGGAAAAACCTACTGATAATGAACCAGGCTTTCAAAGGGTGGTGAGGAGGAGCCCCAGTCTGTTCCCTGCAGGACCACAGCAGGGCTGCCAGGTGCAGGTAACTTCAGGCAGGAACAAGGCTGAGTTTCCCTTCCTCCCCACCTCTACTCTTAATCCCTTGCCTTCTCTGCATTCTTTGTTCTTCTTTCCTTTTTCTTCTTTTCCCCCATCTCTGCTCATGTGCCGCTGTCTTCTGAGTTTCTCTTTATCCTTCCTCCCCTTGGTCTCTCTCCTTGTTTATGACATGGTGTCTGTGTGCATGTTTATTACAGGTCACCTTTTTGAATATTTTATGTTCCTCTCTTCTTAATTGTAAGTAACTTAATGTTTATGTTGCTTTTTAAAAAGTAACAATCTCTATTACTTTTTATCTGTATGGCACTTAATTCTTTCCCTATGGATTAATGGCTTCAATTGGGGGGGAAACAATGAATGACTCCAAGTTTCACGATCCCCTTTCTTGATAGATTTGATTTGACTCAACAAGGAAGCAAAGAATATACAAGACTTTAATGAAAAAGCTGGTGATAATTAAGTGATAATACATATTTTAAAAATCCCTTTGCTCTGTGCTTGCATTTTATACACTTTCTTAAGGTGTGTTGACTGATTTCTTTGTTGGCTGATTTCTTCCTGGGGCTGCTGACTCTGGGGATCATCTACAACTATATCTGATGAGTCTGTGGCCCAGGACCTTTGCCCCTACCCTTTTTTTTTTTCCTTTGGTCTACTATGTTGCCACTGGCTAGTGGCCCTGTATAGAGATGCATGATTAGTCATTTTGATAAGCTCTCTATCTAGGGGAAACAACTAAATATTTGCTATGCCATTTTATTGGCGTTGTATCTATAGAACTTAAGCCCATTTACACCTTAGACAAAGGTTTTACACAACATCTGAATCGAGCCTTTGGAAAGTCCCTTTAGTTAATGATTCCTTTCAGTTACATGGAGATGGGATGTCAGCGAAGTGTCTCCTCAGAACCCTGGAATCCTGGGAATAAAGCTGTCCTCTGACAGACTAACAGAACTACATGCAAAGGAGCGATCAGCCACTTATGGGGGAAGACCAAGAGGTGGCCTATGAATGTGTGATACAGAACCTCCACAACTCCACCCCTCAGTTGGACTTCCCTTCATGGCCAGGGAATCAGTAATAGGATTCACTCAGGAACCACAAGCCTTAAGAGGTGAAAAAGCTCTCTGCTTGGAGAAAGGCTGAGTGACCCTTTGGTTAGTTAAGTATAAGAAGGGAAAGTCCTCAAAGCCATGTATGGTGGTGTCCCCTGGAAACTAGCAAGGAGCCCTAATGGCAAGGTCTGACCCTGAAATGGCAGGTAGGGCAGGGCACCCTCTGACTCCACAATCCTCCACATAGAACTTGGTTGTGCTGCAGCTCATCTGTAGGGAGACAATGCATTGACCTGTCCAAGGGGATTCAAGCTACTGAAATAGGACGTATTTGCTTTGATGGGAGGGTGGTAGTTTAGGACACTTGTGTCAAACCTTTCCTCTACCTCTGTCTTTATGAGGTGAGGAGAGTCATTTAGACTGTTTCTCAGGCTCTTTAACTTTTCAATAGGAATAATATCATCATCTTTACCACATAGGGTTGTCGTGCAGATTACGTGATTAATGCCTATGATATCCTCAGAATAGTGCCTGGCATATAACAAGCACTCAGAAAATATTAGCTATTATTATTATTTCCCCAGATGACCTTTATCAACCTTTCTTAGTAGCTTATGATTTGCTAGAGTTGGAAAAGATTATTTATTCTCCAAAGACCAATTGCTCCAAATGCAAATAAAAGTTCTGCAGAAATGAATAGAAATGAGATAGTTAAGCTGTATAATTATAGAACATCTTCTATTTTTATTTAGTTATCTAATGACTTCTAAACACATTCAGATGTTTAAGGTCTTATTTTTTCTTTTTTACAGTAGATTAATGAACAAACTTTTGGAATCTGCTAACTAAAGCTAACACTTATATAGACAGCATTTACTATGTGCCAAGGAGGCAAGGCACCACTTTACTTAGGTTGTCTTATTGCTAGGAAGGACAGAGACAGATTCAAACTCAGGCCTGATTTGAATCTAGGCCCCTGTTTTAACCTTCCCAGTCTTCTTAGACTCCATGAGCTTTGTCAGAATGTCTCAAAGGAGAGGGGGTTGATGAGCTTGCAAATCTAAGTCCCAGAATCTTGAATGTGATGTAATCACAAGACCAGTGGCTCCATGGCATCCCTGTACCCTGCTGGCCTTTCCTGAGGAAAATCCCCCATATTGTCCAAACGAGTTCCTTGGGGTGATTTTTTTTTCCCCAGAGAACCATTATAGACTTTTTAAAGGTACACAATTGCGCATTCCTTAATTAAGTCCTGTGAGTTATTCCAAGGAACCTCTCCAGAATAATCACTGTTTCACAAAAATAAGACGACGACACCAATACGAGGTACATTATCTCCTACCCAGGGAATCAAGCTGAGTAATTAGAGCTTAAGGCGGATCCAATTATCCACAGCACACAGCCAGATTAAAAATCGGAGCTTCGTGAGAAAGTAGAACCCACGGGGACTCAGAGAGCCCGATCGCCTTAACTCCTGCAGCAGGATGCCTGAACTGAAAGAGCCCCTTCTATTTATCTGCCCCTCCCCACCTGCAAAAACTTACCTTGTTCACAAAGTTTCTTGGTGAGAGAACCTTCATCTTGAAAATAAATGATGCGTTTCTGTACGATGCTGGCCCTGTGGGAAAGAGGACATAGCACGATGGTGAGGATGGTTGCCAGGGATCAGTCAGACATGGTCCTTGTTGGGCCACCAGGGCTCTGTGGCTCTGGGCTAGTCATTCCAGGTCTCTGTGCTTCCGTTTCTTTATACAGAAATTGGCACAATTTCAAATAACTATCTTGTAGTGTTGCTGTGAGAACCATCAGAGAAGGTATGTCAAGAGCTTAGCACATGCCTAGAAGCCACTCAATATTAGTTATTGAGTTGTTGTCAGTAATATTATTATAAGGCAAGAAAGGGAACTAACAGCATTTTCAATACCTTTCTCAATGGTTCGTTTTACTCTACTCTTCATATTAAACCACTGAGGCCATTTATAGATCAACCGAATTCAAATTATAGAAGCATGTCAAATCTCTTCCTGAAGGGGAAAAAAAAAGGAACTTAAAAATATATTTTGATTTGTTCTGAAAATGTCATTCTATATCTTTCCTGAAAGTCTAGACAAAACTGTCTCCTACATTCTGAACAAAGACAACTTCAGCTGTGATCTCTCTCCCTCTTAAACATGTCAAACACAGGCTCTTAGAATTTGGAAAGCATATTTTGAGGTTGAAAGACGACTTACTTTTGGTCAGCACATATTTTCTCTTTAATCTGAAATTGCAGACACTCTACTTCTTTAACTCACTCTGTTGTTTATTTTCAGCTGGCCTTGAAGAGGTTGAATCCTGAAACCCAGTGTTCCAGTAATTTGAAAGTCTACAACACTTAAAGTTGAGACGGTGCCAATAAATCTCGGGCCATTTCTATCGATTCTCTTCAGCAATGGTCCTCAATCAAAAGGTAATTTTCACTTCGATTCACCCTATTTAACAGATAAAGGCGTCCCTCAACTCCATTACAGCTGACCACACTGACTGAGTGCTGGACTCACAGGATCTGCCCTGGGTCACATGACCCCATGCCGAGGGAGGGGCTGTGTGCGTTGAAATCTGTGGAGGACAGAAGCGATTTCCCCGATGGTCTGGGCCAAGGCCAAGGCCAAGATGACTTTCCAAAGAAATGTCTCCTTGACATCCAGGCTTACACAAAAGAACACAATTCAAACCAGCCTACAGATGTCTTTTATGGTCTTTCTCCACCCAAGAGAGATGAGATGTTGAAATAAATGAATGAAATATGCTTCCTGTCTACACAAAGCTACTTTGATGATTATCCATTCTATGGACCATTAAGTGGGAAAGTTTCCTCAGACCAAGAGAATAATATTCACCCCCCACCAACACCACCACCAAGCCAAATAACAAAGCCTTTTGTTAGAGCACTGGTCATCTACCAGCCTTTCAGAGTATCCCTACCCTGTGCCTGGAAGGACCCCTGGAGGACAAGGAGCAGGCTTGGTGGGAAGTACCCCAGGCCCCACACTCTTGCTTCAACCAAAGGCGCCATCCTTATTTCAACCACAGTAGTTTCCTCTCCATTTGTCTTCCTGCTGTATTTATTTATTTATTTATTTATCCCCCCCACCCTTTCTCTCTTTTTCTTTTTCAACATGTCATTGCTGCTTAGTGGCTGGCACTGGGGGAGGTATCAGGGACACTGTCTGAAACAAGACAGATAGGACTGCACTTCCCATTCTCAAAATTTACAGCACACTAGGGGAAAGCATCAAAGAACCAAACCTACAGCTAGTGATTTAACCCACCCGTGATGACGTGCCACACTGGAGACATTCACAAGTGCAGCAGAGCTTAGCACAGGGGTCTGGCCAAGCTGGGAAAGGATCCCCCCAGAAAGGACAGCCAGGCTCAGATTTGGAAGAGTAGGAGTTACTTAGGTAAGTAGGAGGGAGAAGAAAGGCAGAGGGCATCCTTTGGAAATCCTTGAGGTGGGAAGGGGCGTGGGCTCACGGGAGAACACACGAGTGGTAAGTCAAGGAGGTGATGTGAAATGAGCTGTGGAGGTGAGCAGGGCTGTGTCAGCCAGAGCCTGCAGGGAGATGGCATTTTACTCCACGTTTAATGAGATAGCTTTCTAGAGCATACCCTGAGGACTGAGATGATCAGATTTGCTCTTTTGAAAGGGCACTTGGGCCACCAAATAAAAATGAGTTGGAGCGTGGCTGCAAGCATTCAGAGATCCCATGCAAATCGAATTCTGTTTCACTTACGTTTTCTCGCTTGAAAGTTTTGGAAACCACTGATCTAGAGGATAACATGCAAACATCTGTCATTCGAGGCTCTTTACAATTCCCCCAAACAACCTCTGTCTTCATTTGTCACCACTTTGTGCCGAGCTTGCTGGGTCCCAGGCTTTTGAGGCTCACTTTCTTGTCTGACCCTCTCTTCTGCTCTACCGGGCCCTTGCACAGCTGCTCTCTCTCCCAGAATCTCCCTTGCCAGCCTCCACTAGCATCTGTAATGGATCCTCTGAACTTTCTTCCTCCTGTTGTGAATGGGAGGACGATGGCAGTATCTATAATTTAAAGGCATGATCAGGAAAAGCAATTGCCACCACCTTTTGCAAAATAAGATTGTAAAGATTTGGGGGGACCAGAGATAGAAAACTTGTATTTCCTCTGAAATGTCTCAACTGCCTCACCCCTCAAGGTTTTATAAAATCTAAGGTAGACAATCTCTCTTTTTAATAATCACTGTCATTTTTGAGCCCTTGTTATGTGCAGTTTATACTATGGAAACACCCCCCCACCCCCACACACACCCCCATATATATATGTATCTCCTCAAATTTTTCATCCGAAATGCTTGGGCTGGATATGCTTCTGAATTCAAAATTCTTTAGATGTTAGAAAATTAAGATGGCACATATCCCATTGATGCCCCCTCCATAAGCAAACAGCAATATTTAGCAGCAAAATCTTAGATGATTCATACTGAGGGTAAATAAACCCCATAAATGGCTTCATATCAGTTAGGTAAGGTTGGGCAATATTACCAAAATGCTCTGGTTTTCAGTGGGATTTAGATAAAGTTCTGTGGCTATTCCACCCTTGTCTTCCAGGTGAGTATGAGGGAGGTACAGGGAGGTTCAGTAACTTGTCCAGGTTTGGAAGTTTCCCCTGTCTACCTGCAAAATCTGTGATCTGTCTTATTCTCACATGGGTTGGAAGGAGTTGATAACATATATACAAAGGACAATTACTCTGAGGCTTTATAGTCAACGTCACCCCACACTGAGTTTCTTTGGATTGATTTAAGCCTCTCGTGGAGCACATTGTGGAGGGCCAGGACTGTGGTGGGTCTCCTCAGAACCTGAATCGTGATCTCCTGAACATTCTATGCAAAGGCTGAGCTTGGCCAGCCCCTTATATCATGCCTTTTGGGTTTCAAACCCTGTGTGGATCAAATGGGGAAACCAGTCTTCTGTCTCTCCTATGATCTCTGCGCAATGCCTTTGGAGTGCTCATTCCAGGCACTCTCCACACCCAGCTCCACGCTCCCATACTTTCCTCCCAGGCCTTTACCTACCAGACACACACACACACACACATACACGCACACACACATATATACACATACACACACATATAGACACACACTTCAGTTACCTAATGCATACCCAAGGAAGATCTTTCTTCCTTGAGGTTGACCCTGTAACAGGTGTCCTTCCAATGACAGCCAGACCCTCTGGGCTTCTCTGAGCACAACACTTATTAACAATAACTACTTAGTATTCTGTCTCCTGTGCTAGATTCTAAGGGTGACGGTGTCATTCTAATACTGGGATTCAAGGAGGAGGAAGAGGGCTTGTGAAGAAGGAGAGCATTTGTGGCAGTAGGACATGATGGTAGTCATTTAGTGGGTAATTAGGTGTAGGGACCTGTAACTCAGGGGAGGGCTGAGGGGCCTCCACTAGCATCTGTAATGGATCCTCTGAACTTTCTTCCTCAGGGCCAAGGTGAGAGTTGAAGGATTTGGAGTGGCTGATGTCACCAGGGAAGGTGTGTAGAGTGAAATACAGGGTCCAGTTGAGCCTAGAATGTCGGGGAGGTTTGCCATTCACCTTCAGACATGCTAGCGGAGAACAAGACTTTGGAACACTTCATGGTAGAAGATGCTTCTCTTTATTCTTTGTTTGGTCACCTCCTGAGAGAATTTTGCATTCTGAGAAAATGCATTTTCCTTTGAGTTTATTCCCATTAAACGTATAAAACTCATCTGAGACTTATAAATCATACTACAGTTCAGGAAAATAATAGTTTTATAAGGCAAGAAAGCTGTTAGTAAGAATTCCCTTAGCATTTCAAAATGACAAATCTTCTCCCATTCCGTGTTGCAGTTTGGCAGTCTTTTTGCATAGCATTTATGTGCTGAATGCTCTCTTATCATGAGAGAACATGGAAGGAAATCTAAATTAAAGTTCTCGGTATGTGAGCTTCTCAAACTTCAGAATATTGAGGTTCTAAGTAACTCACTAATCATCTCAAAAGTTTTCTTTTAAAAATAAAGTGGATATTTCCAAAAGTATCATCCTAAATCTTTAAATTGCTTGATGGGCCCTTTTCTGACTAATGTTGTTTTTCCTTGGGGAATTTGCCTATTGTGGTAGAGTTAAAATTTGCTAAGTTGTGGGTTTCCTGTCTAGTGTTAAAAAGGGTGGAGAGGGGAGATCTCAGACACTGAAGTACTTGGGAGAGATCAGACCATGAAATAACTTAAAAAATATGCCTGGCTCCTCAGTGGCTGGTTTATCACCATGCAAAGATGATTTGCAGAAGGTCCAACTGCAGCATGTTGAACTTAGTAGCAATTCGATATATGGTAGCTGTTATGGTTTTGGTTGTGAAATCACCAGCCCTTGATGAAGTTCCTGGCACATAATAAGTGCTTAATAAAAGGTGGCTATCATGACTGATGTCAGGTCTGTCTCCTTCACTTAGGGAGGAAGGAATGAGGGTGCTACCTTGGCCAGCTGCTTCAGACACAGATAATAAATGAACCCTGGTTTTGTGGTCTCCAGACTACTTTTTGCCAACCTTCTTCCCAATTCCAGTAAATTCTCTATTACTGAACATTTCTCGGAATACTTTATAAAATTTCTCTATGATTTCAGGGATGTTTTTCCATAGAGGTGGTTCAGTTTATAACCAGCAATGTTTATTCCCATCTACTCAAAATAACAGTAATGTGGAAGGACCTAGGAATAAAATATTGAAGGCATAGTGATGGTATCTTAGGGTACTGAGGGTCTCTGTGTTATTTTATTTCATGAGGATGCCAAATGCTAACCTGACCCTGGTCTCACATTCACCAAGAGGCTGGGTGCATGTCATGATGCAGCTTCTTACAACTTTCAGGTGGGACCTCAAGAAATAGAACTGTGTCCTGAGCTAACAGGTATCCTAGAAGCCCATGACAATGTACCCATAGTGGTGCCAGTAAGTGAAACAAAAGACAGAGGGGTAAAAATAATTGTTTTTTTTTTTTTAATTTTTTAGGATTTTTATTGAGGTAATTATAGATTCACACAAAATTATCATAGAGATTGTTCTCATTTGCAAAACTTAACTTGTTATGGTTTAGACATGAGGTGGCCCCCCAAGGCTCCTGTGTTATTGCAGGAATGTTCAGAGGTAAAGTGATTGGATTGTGAGAGTTGTGACCTAATCAGTCCATCCCAGTTTGAATGACTGGGTTGTACCTGTAGACAGGTGGGGTATGGCTGGAGGAAGTAGGCCATTGGGGATATGCCCTAGAAGGGTGTGTCTTCCCTGTGGCCACTTCCTCTCTCTGCTTCCTGACCCCACCATAAGCCCAGCAGTTCTCCTTGTCTTGGCCCTTCCCCTATGATGTACTGCCTCACCTTGGGACCAAAGCAATGGATTCAGCTGTCTGTGAACTGAGACCTTTGAAACCATGAGCCCCAAATAAACTTTTCTTTTTCTAAGCTGATGCTAAAGCCGACTAAAAGAAATTGGTACTGAGAAGTCAGACTACTGCTGTGATGAACCTGACCACGTGGTTGAGAAGCCCTTGGAGTTGCTCTTTTGCAGACTGACTGTGTTCATGAAGTTTCAGAGGGAAATGAGGACTCTATTGAGAATTGGACTAGAGGCCTCTTACGTTGTACTGTAACAAAGAACTTGGCTACATTTTGCCCATACTCTGAGAATTTGTGTGAGGCTTAATTTAAAAGTGATGGATTAATTAATCTGGTAGAGGAAATTTCAAGACTGTCTAGCATCCAATGGCATGGGTATCATAGGCAGCTTTTTAGCTAGATTTACTGTGAGAATCAGTGAGAATTGGGGGCAGAGAATAGAATCAGAGGATTTAAGAAACTTGTAGATTGGCCAGAAAAATGCATATAAAACTGGGGCCAAGGAAGGTGTGCTTATTTAAAAGATTACGGCTCCTAAAGAGATGTTAAGCACTTTGCACAGAGATCACAGGAAAAATGCCTCAAGGGCATCTCAGGAATTTGCAAAACTACACTCATTACAGGCTCAAGGATGTAGAAGGAAAATTTCCTTTGGGAAGAAATCATGGGGGCACCCTGCTTATATGGGGATAGGGGGCTTGGGAAGTTGTTTCCCTGTGCTGAGCTCTGCAGGTACTCAGTGGTCCCTGCAGCTATGATTCCAGGGGTCCAGGCATTGTGCAAACTGGCAGCAGGCCTTGGCATCAAGAATGCAGGAAGCTAAAGTTAAGGGGTTATGGGGTCTCCACTGAGATTTCAAAGGAAGACGTAGAAGGCTAGGTAAAATGTAGCAGGGTGGGAGTCCCTACAGGCTGCCCCTGAGAGGGCAAGGCATAAGGCTGTGAAGGTGAAACCAAAGCTGGAATGGAGACCCCAGGAATTAAGAGACACCAGTAACTGTCTGCTGAGAAAAGCTGTTGGCTATGGAAAGAACCAGGCTAAAGCAGAATACAACAGTCACTAATATGGCATTATGTAAAAATGTGGATGTGTAACCGATGTGATTCTGCAATCTGTATTTGGGGTAAAATGGGAGTTCATAACCCACTTGAATCTAATGTATGAAATATGATATGTCAAGAACTTTGTAATGTTTTGAACAACCAGTAAAAAAAAAAAAAAAAAAAAAGAAAACCCATGTGAGCAGCAACCAGTACGGCCAAAGGGGTGGGGCTATGCAAGCCCTTCTAAAAGCATGTCTAACATCTTTATGTCCCAGATGCTGTATGCAGAGTTGCAGGTGGAGTTCTGGAAACAGTTTACTCACTGGGTTTTCATCTTGCTTTGGTCCCATCTCTTCTTTCTATACCCCCATTCCTTCCTTTGGGAAATGGAAATGTTTACTCTGTGCCACTGAATATTGGACATATGAAACTTGTTTATGATTTTTATACGAGCTTACAGTCAAGAGTTGGCCTTGAGTCTCAGAGAAGACTTTGTAAGTTGGAACTGTGGGCGATGCTGAAACTGTTAAGACAATGGGACTCTTAGAGATGAATTAAATGCATTTGGCATTGTGAGATGCGCATGATCTTTTAGGGACAGAATGCTATGGTTTGAATGTGAGGTGTCTCCCCCCACCCCAAAGAAAATGTGTTAATGGAGGAATGTTTAGAGGTAAAGTGATGGCAGTGAGAGCTATAACATAATGAGTCCATCCTAGTTTGAATAATGGTTGGTAACTGTAGGCAAGTAGAGCATAACTGGAGGAGGTTGGAGGTATGGCCTGGGGCAATGTTGTCTTCCCTGTGGCTCCTTCCTCTCTCTGCTTCCTCACCCCACCATGAGCTAAGCGGCTTTCTTTGGATGCATCCTTCCCCGAGGATGCGCTGCCTTATCTTTGGCCCAGAGCAATGGACTCAGTTGTCTATGGACTGAGACCTTTGAAACCATGAGCCCCAGTACACTTTTCCTCTTTGAAGTAGTTCTTGTCAGGTGTTTTGGCCACAGGGACACAAAAGCTAACTACAACATAAGTGTCATAAGTACAGCTGGGATGCTGACGATGATAGAATCCCCTGGGCTTGAGAGTGTAACAAAATTGTACGATGGCCTAGCAGAGAGCCAGATCATGCCATTCTGTAGAAAATGTGCCTAACCTACCACTCTCTAGGACAAAACTGACCCAAATGATTCTCAGACGTACAGCCTATTGGAGCCCTCTAATCATCTACAAGTGCAGGGGTGACTCAGCCATGGAAAGGCCATTTCTGGCTGGGATAAGGTGGAGGTAGAGATGGAGCTGGGGGAAGTGTTGACAGAAATGAGGTCAATAAGAAGGAACTTATCAGAAAAAATGGCACTGGAATCTGAGAGGCCAGGTCTGTAACCAAGGATAGGAACTTTGCAGCAGTTAGAGCTACAAATAAAAAGATTAAAAAAAAATGCCTATGGCAGGTCTTCTGCCCAAGATGGACCTTGGACACTGTGTCATCTGCTCTGAGAAGACATTTCAACCTTTCTCAGGAGCATGAGCTTCACCCAGTGCTGTCTACCACATGCAGCTTGAGTTATGACCAGAATCTGTTTAAAAGGTTGGTTGGGTTCTTAGCAAGACCACAACCCATTCCGAACTTTGTGTGATCATTGGTTTCTGGAGCTCTTGACTCACATCATTGAACAAAGTTACATCTACCAAGCCCTGGTTCCAATTTAAACAAAAATTAGTGGAGAACCAGTTTTAACACTCAGTTTATTTGTTCTATAGAATCTTAAATGGCCCGAGGGATAACAAGCTCCATTTTCCCTCATTATTGTTCAATTTCAGACCTCATCTTTATCATGTAACTTGTCAATACTATTCTTCTAGCACTTTAAAATTCATCCCCAAACCAAATTCAATGGGAAACTAACAAGGAATTGATTTTTGTATCATTAAAGAGATGTAAAAAGAAAATAAAACCCGTGTGTTTTTAAAGAATTAATTTAAATGTGAGAGGTATTAAAACCAGAATTTCATTTACTCATGAACTCATTTCACAAGGCAGGTGCCACAGAGCTGCATCAGGACTTGGAGGTAGAGAAGAATACGATGCACTGAGCGTGATTCCAAATAGTTGGCGGCCCATAGTTGAAAGACATGAAATCAGAAGAATCAGAATACTACATGGCAAGTCCTGGAGTCTAGCAACATCTATTCCCTCCCTCTTCCTTTCTCACGGAACTATCATTTTGTTTGAGGTTGTACCAGGCAAGCCAGTCATGAAGATCCACTTCTGCGTTCCAGCCTTCCATGCAGTGAGGGGAGGGGACTTGAGAGTCACATGTCATCTCAGTAAAACAAAGGCAGGCTTTAAAATGGAGGGAAAAACTTCTGAGGAAGTTTGGCTTTCCAGATAGAGGAAATCTATGATTACTCTGGCCTGTCCCTCTTTTTTTCAGTCTTAAAAACAAACACAATGTCTGTAGCAAGGCAGCCATTTTGCCACCATGAGGAAAAGGCCAAGAAAAATCAGAGATACTATTCCTGACATCATTTACCTGCTGAAATAATTCCAGCAGTCACTTACCCCTGGCATTTTTATTACATGAGACACACAAACCTCTATTTGTTGAAGCATGATTAGTCATTTTCTAATGAACATTGCTCTCAAAAGCATGCCTAACTAATGGAAAGAGGTATGAATAAAGTAACGTGGGAGTGTAGACCTGGGAAGCTCAAAAGGGAGAAAGGAGCCAGGTGCTGCCTGAACCCACACTAACAGGTCAGGAGTCTTCTAGAAGCACAACCTGATGGGGACTTAGAAGAGGGCCTTAGATTCAGGAACCAGAAGGTCCCTGCTGTCCTTTCCTGGGGCAGGTCTCCAAGTACACACTCCAGTCTGAAAACAGACATGGCCCTAAGGGAAGGAGAAGACGAGGGGAAGTCTGACAGAGACACAGGCAGGGAAGCATTCTCCTCCTGGGCAGCTCTCACATGCCCACAGCCAAGACGAAGGAAACGGTGCAAGTCCTGAGGGGCAGCTGCTAGATCACTGGCTGTAAAGTTGTCAACTGTTAAAGAAACTCTTAAACAAACTCAAATGAACAAGATAAATAGATTGTTGGATGAAGTCCAAGTTGTGAAAGCTCTAACAGGTAGGCAATTCTGGGTAGTAAACAGGACCATTTCTCATTTTCTATAATTGTTTTGAACGGAACTAAGGATATTTTTCAGCATCTTTTGACTCTTAATGGTCTCTTTAGCTTAAATTAGCCACAGACCTTCTTAAACTTGCCAATGAGATAAATGTCTGATCCTTGAACCTGGGGTGAAGGGTTTGATGAGTCTGAAAAATGACTTTTCTTTTTCAATCAACCTTAGCATGCTATTTGGCCTTTTGCAATATGATGTTGGTACCTGGGGTATGACTAGTTGAGGGACAAATGGCAGTTTCACTGTTTCTTTGACATGGCTGAGTCCATGAGTAGTAATGGATCTATTACCCTGGTCGCTGGGTGGTGACAGGCCTGGCTTCCCCTAGTACCTTCTTCACATCTATAAACCCTCCCTAGACTATGAACCCCTGTGAGCCCAGAGACTACGGGTCTGGACAGGGTTTATTGAACTTGGGGTTCTTAATCTGGAGTCTGCAGATGGGTTTTAGGATGATGAAATCTTGTGTGATGTGCTCAAGAGCATTTTTCAAGGTAAGAATTCATAAGCGTTCATCTGCTTCTCAAAAGGGTTCCTGGCCCCCCAAAAGCTTAGGCATCATGATGAAGCCTGAAATGCATGATAGCAGGTATAAGAAATGATGTGACTGTCATTCTAGTTAATAAAGTCTCTAAGATACGTGCTCCCTCCACCCCTAAAGATTAAGGTTAAATTTTTATCCCAAGCACCCAAGGCTTCAACTGCTTTCTCTCCAGACTAAGCTCTGATCCAAAATAGAAGCCGTCTCAGCTGGGAAACAAGAAATAGAAAGGGAAGCGTTGCTCCTGGGTTTCTCGGGTGTTCCTCCCCGTGCCTGCAGAGTCCTCGCTGAGCCACAGCAGGGCGTGGGTGTAGTCACATAATCGCCTCTGCCCCTGCCTCTAAGGAAGAGGAAGTGCCACCCAAGCCCACTCTGGCTGGCTTCAGTACATCAGTATTCTCTACAGTGGGTCCCACCTTGCCCTGGCCCCAGTGGCTTTCCCACTGGGTACGACTGACTGGCTCACTGTTCCCTTGATGTTGGTGAGCATGATTACCAATGCCTCCTACGGTTAGCCTGCTGGTTGGTGGTCTTCCTGCTTCCTGTGACAGCCAGACCACTGTCCCCTCAGATGGAAGGACACCATCAGGTGACAGGGCAGGGCCACCTGCTATCCTTTCTGTTTCTCAGAGGGCCTCCCTGTTCCTCCAGGGTTTCTACTGTGGAAATGAGCAACCCGTACAGTAGTAGAACTGGCCAGACTGGGGTGTGGGAGGGTGGTTATTGTTTTCAGCTAGGGATTTCTGATTCATGGATGGGTTTCAAAATATAGTTGAATCCCCAAAAACCTGTGTGGAAACTGAATGCAAAACTGTAAATATGTGCAGTGCATTGCTCTAAAGCAGAAGCAATCATTCTCCTGCTTGTTAATACCCACCCCAGCCCTCTCCATCTGCACCCCAGATCATCCCTGGGAGATTAAATAAAGGAATCCTGTGTGGTGACTGTAGTCACCTCCAAACCATCTCCTCTCCTTGCCACCCATCCAATTTACCTGCACCCTGACTTGGGATTAATTATCTCCTCCAGCACATTATCACTTCCTTTAAGAGATTATTAGGCAGCAATAGTGCCCTTTACCCCTGCCCCATCTCAGCACAGGGCCTGACACAGAGGAGGTCTTCTCTAAGCAAAGGCTCCTTCCTCGCTCACATACAGCCCCAACTCTTGGAGAAACAGCCATCATCCTGAACCCTGGGCTACAGCCACCTTTCAGATCTGACAGCCCCCTACTATGAATTCAAAGTGGTCTGTCTCTGAAGGATCCAGTGTCAGAAGCTTGGTCCCCATTGTGCCAATGTTAAGGGTCTGTGGGATCTTTAAGGGGTAGAGCCTAGTGAGAGGTCAGGAGGCTCTGCTCTTAGAAAAGATTAAGGTAGTTCTTAGGGCACCCCAGTCTTGCCGTCCGATCTCTTTCTTCACAAGTACTTCCACTATGATTCCATCTGCCATGTGATGTAGCCAAGAGGTTTCTCACCAGGGCCAGCCCCTTGTTAACCTCCAAAACTGTTAGAAATACACCTCTTTTCTTTATAAGTCGCACGCTTCATTATAGTAATGGAAATGGACTAATACGCTCCCTTCCCAACTACTGAACTCAGGTCTGCTTTCACCGTGCACAGAACATGTGTCCCTGTCCTCTCCTGGCTTTCACACATGCTTCTCAGTCAACCGGGGATGCTCTTCTCCCTCTCTGTGCCATATTAGACCTTACTTATCTGTCACAGTCTCACCTCCTCAGACCTCACTGACCAACCAGCACCATCAGAAGTGACCAGTTCTTCCACAGGACTTGCAGATGGAGGTTAGCCTTTGCTGTTCAATAGGCATTGCTTACTCTTGCTGTTGACTTCACTTCAGTAACAAGTTACCCTTTGGCTTGTTACATGTTTCCGTGTTGTATTTCTGACTGAATTCTGAGATTTCTGAAGGTGGGGGCTGACCTGCCCTTGGGGCCCCTTGAGCACTTGGCACGATGCCTTTCAGACAGGAAGCACGGAGGGTGTGTGGATCCGACATGTTTTCAATCTCTTGACTTTACCCATAATTCAACTCTTTTAGATCCAGTGCACAGTTCTGAGTGCCTTCCATATGTCCTCGGTCTGGCAAGAAGCAGACACTCTGTATTAGCAGTGCCACCCAGAGTGCTGGACAATGTAAACCGTGACTGGGCTGAGTCAGGGAACATTTCCCACTGCATGAAGGCCACTCACATCTGTGCTTGGTTTTGTCCAGGCGCAGCAGTGTGGCTGATGGCAATCACTGTTCTCAAAAGGGACCGCTGGGGCTAAATTCAAAATCCCTTCATGATGTCAGGACTCAGCAGGATGGGGATGGTTTAACCAGGGGGAGGGTCAACCTAGGGCAGAGCTCTCTGAATGGAAAGGACCCTGGCCAGCTGCCTCATGCTTCCTGCTTTGCTCATCCCTCGAGGAGCCTCATGTTTCTTCTTTTCAATGTCTGCACCCCTTTTGTAGCATCTGACCTCTTCCTTATATGACATGAGCTGATCAAAGAAAAGCCACTGTCATCTTGCACCCCCTCAAAGTTCTGGAGCAACAACATGAGCCCACACATAAGCCACAAAGTCTGGGCACAATGTGTCCTGTTTTCTAGCTTTTCTCACAGAAAATACTTGTAGCCACTAGTTAAGAAAAGAAGGGAGAGAAGGAAGGAAGGAGGGAAGAAAAAAGAAGACCCAAAACTCTAGTTTGCTTAGTGAAAAATGCAGAACTCAATGAGACCTCATTTTAATGCAGAGCAGAATGCAAATGACCACTTTTTAAAAACTGGTTAATCACTAATTCTTCTGAAGGGGAACATAGGGATGTTCATGTTAAATAAGGTACCACCCACAAATCATTTTTTTCTTTGAGGCGATAAGGAATAAATGAAAACCCAACACATCTTAAAAATATCTATTCTAAAGTTATAAGGTAACCACACATACATTTACATGCTGCATGTCTCAGAGAGATGAAGGAGTTGAACTTCAAAGCATGTGTCATTGAGAAATGCTTAAAGGTTTCACAAAATAGGGACATGAAAAGCCATGGTGGAGACAGAGAAGAAAGAGATGCAGGGGTTGGGGAGGCCCCAATTTCTTCATCTCTAATGGAACCCGAGTGAAAACAGATAGTCACCACCTCCACTGGGCCGCACAATAGCCCTCCTGGGAGTTGGACCCTCACAGCGTGGTGGACAAAAGGATCAACATTATCTAGGTTCAGTGCTTTGTTTTGTGTTCGCAAATGAAAGTGTGTGCCATCAGATTGAGTTGTACTTTTCCCTAGTTTTCTAGATGATTCCATGTCAAGGATGCTTATGATACAAAGTAAGATACATTACAAGAAAGTGAACCAGCAAAATCCTCAACCTAGGAGGATAATGGGTAATGATTTTCCTGTAATGAAGCTTTGCACTGTATTTAATGTGACCTCAGTCCAACAGCACTGATATGCATAATGTTTCTTTGGGCTGACATAGCTAGTTTTAAAAATTTATAATTCAATCTCCTGCTAACTTGAATTATTCTCTGTTCAAGCTGCTCTGGAGATGGGCATGAGTCGCTCACAGCCAGAGGTCTAAAGTCACTAACTAGACCCAGTTTGCAATGCTATTGTACTGGATTGTCAGTAGAAAAAGCTAATAAGCCCTGGCTTTCCACATGTCCGGTACCCTCCACGGGAAATATAAATCAATACTTTGACTCACAAATGATTATGACTTGTGCAACATATTATGGTGAGACCAATTAGCTGAATCAATTAGACAAGCGACCAATATGTGAGCCAAAGACGCCCACAGATAAGTTGGATGTGAGTGATGCTAGCCACCTCTGGGTCACTCTCTTGCTAACTCTGCCCAGTAGGGGTTCTGTATATGGAATGGTACAAAATGGTGTGCTTGAGTTCTATCTTTGTGGGGGAAAATGTAGGACAAACTAGGAGAAGGTAGATCCTTTACAGAGGCCTAGCTTCTGTGCAAGGAACAATTGTTCAGAGCATTTTTTTTTCCTGGAGCCTGTGGAATATCCCACTGTCACCCACTTCAACCATGGCTGGCGTGATGAAGCAACTTGCCATGGTATCCCACAGCCCACGTACTTGTGCAATAAGACTTGGAGTGCTGAAGGTCAACTGAGCCTGGGAAGGACCACACGCAGGCCTGTAGTGAACAGCACTGCCATTTGGATCCAGTTGGGCCCTTTCTGTTGTTGTTGTTGTTGTTAGGCCTCATCAGCATAAAAATGAAGTTGTTTTGATTTGCTACTGTCTGTCTGCTATCAGAAAACTGTTATTAGGAAAATCACATTAATTAGCAACAGCTGAGGGGAGGCTGGGCTTATTTTGGAGCTGCAGCTGCAAGTCTCGGTGCAATCTGAGTGTTGACTAAATTTTAACAATTGACAGAATAAATAGTCTCAGCCTGTATTTAATCACATTAATTTTGTTGTCCTCTGTTTGTGCTGCTGTTTAGGATGGGTAGTTAATCTGCCTTAAATAATCGGGTACCATTCACGTGCTTTAAAGAATGACCTCCGCTATCCCGTTCCTCTGATTTATCAGAAGCAATATGTTGTTTTGCTTAATGCTATTTTTCAACTTCAGGCATGAAAATGAAGAATTAATTAAAATTTATCCCAAAAGTTGGACTGTTAACTAAAATATTTAATTAAGCTGAAAATCTTATTTTATCACCTTGCAGGGTAACAGAATTAGATACAGGGATGGGTGGAGAGATGGATAGAATGATAGAGAGATGGTAGATATGTACATCCATACGGGAGAGGATTTCAACCTTCTAAATTTTAATCCCAGCTAGTTTATTCCTTGTCTTCATAAGCACCATGAATCAGCATGTAGGCAGGACGATCAAGTTTGACCTTGGCTCTACCTCTTCAAGGTGTAGGAGGTGAATTACTTGCTTGAACTTCAGATTTTTTTGCCCTAAAAATTGGGGTTAATATCTACTTTAAGGGGCTCCTGTGAGCATTCACAAGCTGAACTGGTATGGAAATGGCCTAGCATGAGGTAGGTGCTTGAAAAATGTTATCTTCCTTTTTTTCTTTCTACTTTGAATCTTGTGTTGCTATTGAAGTTTTCATGTGTTTATGTCTTGTCTACTCAATCAGAAGTTTAATGAAACCCTGTCAAGATAGGAAGTCTCTCTTGCTCATCCTGGGCTTACCTAGAGTGCATGGTGGCCGATTGGAAGTCTGTACCAGTTCATCAGGGGTAATCCTTGTGCCCAGTAGTGTCTGCCATATAACAATCACGACCTTTACTGAGTACTTACTGTTTGCCAGGCACTCTATAGTAAGTATTTTACATAGTCCAGGGGTACTCAACTCTGCTGGTCATTACAATCATTTGGGGGGAGTGTTTATTGATTCTATCCCTGTTTCCTGGAACCCGCAGTAGGTCTCATATAACTGATGGCAGAGCCGGTGTGCAAAAGCAGCAAGTGGGAGAGTAGGCGAGGGCACCTAAATGCAAGATGTACCAACAGATGGCAGTTTACATGCATCTCCCACCTTGTGTCTCCAGGGAGAGAACTGTTAAGGTCCATGGGATCCCTTTTAAAAGACAGTCTTCTCAAGATATCAGCCTCACTAGGGTGTATGTAGGCACCTGGCAGATCAGAGGGAGTAGAGTTAGATTGCTAGGGTTTAAATCCCAGCTCAAAAATGAGCTGTTATAAGGCCTAACAAAGTGGGTCTCAGTTTCCTCCTCAAATCATACTATCTTCTTTATAGGATGGCTGACAAATAGTTAAGCCATTATTATTACTGTTGTTAAAAAATTAGACCAACATCCAGCTGGATTCTCAGTTTTCAGGATGGCGGTGGGCAGGGTCTACATGATGGGCAGCAGTCAGTGAATGAATGAACTCCATCTGGTCTCTAGGGCCTGACCCAGAGTCCTTGCTTGTCTTCTCCATTGAACCCAATATCTTCTCGTTCTGCTCTTAGCCCAAACTTCTAGGAGGAAGAAATCATGAAGAAAACAGAAAAAGACGAAGGAAGATATACATGGAGTTCTTCTCTTTTTTCTTTGCACCCCATCACCCCCTGACTTTGAACTGAGACTTTAATTTGAGATCATTTCAACCTTAGAGAAAACTTACAAGAACAGTAAGAATCATTTCCCCGGAAACATTCGGGAATGAAGTGATTGACATGATGTCCAATTACCTTAAGTACATTCTTGTGCATTTCCTACCAACGAGGACAATCTCCTGCATAACCACAATATCACCATCAGATCCAAGAAGTTAACTGACGCATCCACTCCTCAAACCCTATTCAGGTGTCCACGAGTGTTCCTTTATAGCCAAAAGATCTAGTTTTGGATATAGTGCTGTATTAAGAATTCTCTTTCAATCTATAATACTTCCTCCATTTTCCCTTGACTTTTATGACTGAAACTTTTTTATTGTTAGTATTATTGTGGTTTTTTAATTGCTTTTATTTTTTAAATATATGACAGTGGAATGCATCACAATTCTTATTACAAATATAGAATAAAATTTTTCATATCTCTGTTTGTATATAAAGTATGTTCACACCAATTCATGTCTTTATACATATACTTTGGATAATGATGTCCATCACATTTCTCCATCATTGCTAACTCCCTGCCCCCTGCCTTTTCCTCCCACCCTCTGCCCTATCTAGAGTTCATCAATTCCTCCCATGCTCCCTCTCCCTATCCAACTATGAGTCAGTATGACTGAAACTTTTGAAGATTATGTTTTGTTTATTCTTTGAAATGCTTAGGTTTTTCTGAGATTTCCTCATAATTAGAATGAGCTTATGCATCTTTAGCAGGATTACTAGAGAAAGGATGCTGTGTTCCTCTCATTGCATCCTATCAGGTGGCATACGATTTATGTTTAAATTTGTTCTGTTATAGGTATTTGCCAGACTTCTCCACACTAATGTTCCTATTTTCCTCTTTGTAGTTACTAAGTATTTTGAGGACAGGTTTTTTTTTTTGTTTTTAAACCATACAAACATTCTGTTCCATATCAAACTTTACAATTATTCATTCATCTTTTAATTTAACTGTCATATTTATTTATTTATGCTGGACCATCTATTATTTTTTATTTTACTTAACAGATTGTAATGCACTACTCTTACAAGTGCATGAGAACTCAGAGCCCATGTATACTTTTTCTTGGTCTTCCTCTTGTCTTTTTTTTTTTTTTTTTTTTATTTTTTATTGTTGGCTGTTCAAAACATTACATAGTTCTTGATATATCATATTTCACAATTTGATTCAAGTGGGTTATGAGCTCCCATTTTTACCCCATATACAGATTGCAGAATCACATCAGTTACACATCCATTGATTTACATATTGCCATACTAGTGTCTGTTGTATTCTGCTGTCTTTCCTATCCTCTACTATCCCCCCTCCCCTCCCCTCCCCTCCCCTCCCCTCCCCTCCCCTCTTCTCTCTCTGCCCCCTTTACTGACATTCGTTTGTCCCCCTTGTATTATTTTTCCCCTTCCCCTCACTTCCTCTTGTATGTACTTTTGTATACCTCTGAGGGTCTCCTTCCATTTCCATGCATTTTCCCTTCTCTCTCCCTTTCCCTCCCACCTCTCATCCCTGTTTAATGTTAATCTTCTTCTCATGCTCTTCGACCCTACTCTGTTCTTAGCTACTATTTTTCTTCCTCTTGTCTTGATGTTACATTTTAATATTTGTTTTCCCTGGTCTTGATTTTTTAAACATTTGGCAAAGACTATTTTGTTTCTCTTTTTCTTAACATCATTTCATATTCTTTATGGGCACTGATAAGAAGCAAGCAAGCAAAAGGGGTGGAGACCAGTTTTCAAAGCTCCAGAACACCTTTAAAATGTACAGCTTTTGTCCTAAGTGCTGAGGACTAAAATTCACTTGTGGGGATAAGATGCATCTATCTGTATGATGATATTTGTTTTATTGCAAATGTAAAGCAATCATAATAATAGCAACAATAATAATCTGGCTGTGTTTAGGGCTTATTCTGTGCCAGACAATGTACTAACTACTTTACATGCACTTTATATGTACTAATGCATCTGACTCTCATAGCAACTCTATGAGGCAGCTGCAGTTATTACCCCCATTTGACAGGGGAGACATCTGATGCGCTGAGAACTTGGAGTGGCTTGCTTGGTTATTTAAGATATAGCCAAAGAGAGGACCTGGCACTCATCTCTTCTTCCTAAAAGAAGAAGCAAATTAACAAGGACAGGGCTCATTTTGAGGTGAGTGAGCATGGGAAGACATTGGAAATTGGAGAGAAAATTAAAAACTGGAAGGATTCAGAGACCTGGGACATCAGCTTCATAGGAGAAATAAAATAGTCCAGAGTGTGACTCCACAGCTGCAGGGGTACAAGACTCCCTTGTGCAGGGACAAGGGTGGAAAAACGTCCCTGCAAACTCTATTAGTGATGATGCTGGCAATCCTAGCTATAGTCCTCACAGGCTTGTAGCCCACATAGAGAAGTAACCTGAAATCTGTACACAGCAGCTTTGCCTTGGAAAAGGATTGCACATCATCTCCCAGGGAACCCCCAGGGTTCTGTAGCCAGAAGCCATCTTGAGAAGTGAGCTATTTTCTGAAACTGGGCTGTTCTAAGGGTCAGAAACACCTGCACATTCTTACCCCTGGGATGCCACAGAACATTCAGCTGTACTGTCTTGGTGGGTAGCTGCCTTGCTAACTCACCAGGCTCAGCAGAGTAACTGTCACCTAAGCCTGCTAGGTGAACTGCACTGTAAGGGACACATGTTGCAGCATGTAGAGGAATGGAGGGTACTACCTTCAGGAACCAGGAGATCAGGATGCTTGTCCTTTGAGACCAAGGGCATGGCCAGCCTTGTGTGGACTCATACCAGTGACAGGATCGAAGGCAGGTGCCCACATAGTTTCCAGTGCTCCTTTTCCCTGTTCTGCATCCAGCACCTGTCAGTACAGGTCAGGGAGAGAACAGCACAGTTCCCATTGCTGCCTTGCCCAAGGGGTGATGAGAAAACCTTGAGAAACTCCAGATATGGCTTCATCCCTGTGCACAGCCAAAGAGGGCCAAGAGGAACTTTGTTTCATGTCTGTTGCAGTCACGTTTCCAGCCACGAACTTCAACCAGCAAAGAGGAGCACCACAGTTTCTTCTAACACCTGCCCCCCAAGTCAGTTTCCTCTACCTCATTTCCCCTACACCTTGTCTGAACCACTCATTGCTGTCAGGAGTGGACTTGAGCCTCTCCCTATGTGGCATCTGGGCCTGCACCACTGACTGGCTGGAGGACAAGTGCTACAGACCCCTCACCACTGCGGAGGCTGCCAGTGCCAGAGGTCCTTGCTAGAATCAGAGCTGGCATCAGTAGTGTCTGAGGAAACCCCATTGCCTGACAGGGCCACCACTCTCATTGTAGCAATAGCCACACAGTGAGTACCCCACATCCACTGCTGTCTGCACCATGCATGCCTGAACCACAAGAGTGCCCCCACTCTTGCATAGGTCACAGAGACAACCGACCTCCTCATCTCTACCACAGTGTACACCATGCTCAAAATCATTAATCACAGCCAAAGAAGCTATGGGGGAGTCTACAGAATGGTGTCCAGTCCAAAATAAGGCAACACTGCATAACAAAATGATACTCCAAGACCTACCTTCAAGATAAAGCTGCGTACTAAGGTGGCTACACCATAAAAGTGCTAGTGACACCTGATTCACCATATGTGCAAATTTCAATGCAGGATAACAAGAATTATAAAAAACCTCTGCCAACTAGAAATATTATACCCAGCAAGACTATCCTTCAGAAATGAAGAAATATAAGTCCTTCTGAGACAAGCAAAACTGAGGGAATTCATGACCAGACTAGCCTTACAAAAGATGCTTAGGGGAACATTACATCCAAAAGTGAAAGAAAGATAACTATCACCATGAAATCATGTGAAAGTATAAATCCCACTAGATGAGTAGACACATGAAAGAGTAAAGAAAGAATCAAACATCAACACAGTAAACCATCAAACCATAAAGATAAACAAGAGAACAAGAAAAGAATATCCAAAACAAGTAGTAGAAAATCAATAAAATGAAAGGAGTACTTTACTTATCAATAATAACCATGAATGTAAACAGAATAAATTCTCCAATTAAAAGATATAGACTAGCTGAACCGAGGAAAAAGACCAATAATATGCTGCCTCTAAGAAACTCACCTCTCCAGTTAAAACATACAGAGAAAAAGTGAAAGGATGGAAAACAATAATCCAAGCAAATGAAACCTTTAAAGCAAGCAGGAGTAGCTAGACTTGTATCTGACAAAATAGACATTAAGACAAAATTTAGGAGACAAAATAGGTTACAATAGAATGATCAAGGGATCAATTCAACAAGAAGATAAAATTATTGTATGTCTCTATGTGCTTAATATCAGAGCACACAATTTATGAAAACAAACATTATTAGACCTAAAGGGAGAGATAGGCTCCAAGATGATAATAATGAGGGATTTCAATGCCCTACTTTCATCAATGGAATGATCATCCAGACCAAAAAAAGCCAACAATGACAACAACAACAAAAAAATCAGAGTTAAACTATACACTGATCAAATGGACTTAGCAGACATAATAGGACATTCCATGCAACAGCTGCAGGATACACATTCTTTTCATCAATTTATGGAACCTTCTCTAGAATAGACCAAATATATTGCAACAAATTCAAAAAGACTGAAATCATAGCTTGTATCTTTTCTGATCACCAAGAAATGAAACTAAAATCCAACAAGAAAGGAAATTTTAGAAATTACACAAATGCTTAGAGACTGAATAATATATTTTTTCAACAAACAGTGGATTATCCAGGAAGTAAGAAAGGAAGTTTAAAAATTTCTCAAGAACAAACTTAAATAGAAACACAAGATACCAAAACTTGTATGATGCAGCAAGATAAATGTTTATAGCAATGCCTACATAAAAAAATGAGAATTTCAGAAAACATAATGATGTATCATCAGTACTTACAAAAGCAAGAACAAACCAAGCCAAAGATCAGAACAGACATAAACTAAATAGAGACTTAAATAAACTAAATAAGCTAAAATAAACTAAAAGATCAGTGAAATAAAGAGTTGGTTCTTTGAGAAGATAAACAAAATAGACAACATTTTAGAATAACCAAGAAAAAAGAGAAGACCCAAACAAATACAGGTAAAGAGGAGATATTACAACTAGTATCAGAAATACCAAAGGTCATTTGGGGTTTTTATCAAAATCTATATGCTAACAAATTAGAAAGCCTAGAGAAGAAATGACAAATTCTATGAGGTCAGCATTACATCATTACTCTGTTTCCAAAACAAGAAAAGGATACAACAAAATTCTGAACACACATGACCTACCCAAACTGAACCACAAGGACATTAAAAAAAAAAAATAGAACAATAGTAAGTAAAGAGATTGAATCAGTAATATGTGTCTAGACAAAGAAAGCCAGGACGGGTCAATTTTACCAAACTTTTAAAGGAAAACTAATGCCAATTCTTCCTAAATTATTTCAAAAAACTGAAAGGGAGAAAACCACAAAGAAGAACAAAATCATGTCACGTGCAGGAAAATGGATGGAACTGGAGATCATCGTCATGATGTTAAGCTCAATAAGCCAGACTCAGAAAGGCAAATACAGTGTGTTTTCTCTCCTATGTGGAATTTAGGGGGAAAGAGATGACATGAAAGTAGAAGAGAAACTATTAGAGAAGAGGAAGGGGATTGGAGGAGGGTGAAGGGGATTGGAGGAGGGTGAAGGGGAGGTTAATGGTAGATCATGGCTCTGTGTGGGAATGACCAAAGTATGTTACATGCATGTATGAACATGCCACAATGAAATCCATTATTCTGTATAATTAATATGTGCTAATAAGAAAGAAAGGCCACTTCAACCCTTCTGAACTCACTCTGTGAGATCAGCATTATATCATTATCCTGTTTCCAAAACAAAAAAGGATACAACAGCAAAAAAAAAAAAAAAAAAAAATTAGAAAGAAAATTATAGAACAATATCCTTGATGAACACAGATGCAAAATTCTCAATAAAATACTCATAAATAGAATTCAACAGCACAGTAAAAATATCATGATCAAGTTGGTTTCATCCCAGGATTGCAAGGATGGTTCAACATATGCAAATCAACAAATAATACATTACATCAACAGAATGAAGGGTAAAAAATCATATAATTATCTCAATACATGCTGAAAAACCATTTGATGAAATTCAGTATGTCTGTCTTCATAATAAAAGCTCTGAATAAATTAGATATGGAAAGATTATATATCAACATAATAAAGACTACTTAGGACAAACCCACAGCTAACATCATAGTGAATGAGGAAAAGCCGAAAACGTTTCCTCTAAGATCAGGAACAAGACAGCATGTTCACTCTCGTTTCTTTTACTTGAAATAGTACCAGAAGTTTAGCTAGAACAAGAGAGAGAAATAAAAAGCATGCAAATAGGATGAAAGAAAATAAAACTATGCTTGTTTGAAGATGATATAATATTATTATATGATTATACATATGATTATATGATTCTATATGTATAATCATATAATATTCTATATGTATAATCTATAATATAGAAAAACCTAGATTTCACCAAAAGACTATTAGAACTGGTAAACAAATTCAGAAAAAATAGCAGTATAAAAAAATCAACAGCTTTTCTATACACCAATAATAAATTTGTCAACAAGAAATCATAAAAGCAACTTCTTTCATAAAAACTACCAAAAAAAAAAGGAAGAAATTCCTAGGTTGGGGGGATAGCTCAATGGTAGAGCAATTGCCTAGATTATACAAGACACTGGGTTCAATGCCCAGCACTGCAAAAACAAAACAAAACAAAACCTAGTAATATACGTAATCAAGGAACTGAGAGACCCCTAAAATGAAAACTACAAAAACAACACACACACAAAATAAAAGCCCTCCCATATTTATGGATTGGAAGAATTAAGGTTGTTAAAATATCCATACTATTCAAAGTGAACTACAAACTCAGTGTATTCCCTATCAAAATACCAGTGTCATTCTTCACAGAACTAGAAAAAAAAAACAATACTAAAATTCATATGGAAGCACAAAACTACAAATTGGCCAAAGCAAACTTAAGCAAAAAGAACAAAGCTGGAGGCATCACAATGCCTGATTTCAAGACAAAGTCCAGGTAACCAAAACAGCACCCTATTGGCATAAAAATAGTCCAGTAGAATAGAGATCCCAGGAAAAAAAAAAAAACATGCATCTACAGCCAACTAATTCTTAACAAAGACACCAAAAAAACAAGGACAGGCTCTTCAATAAATGGTGTTGGAAGAACTGAAGTAGCTACATGGAGAAGATTGAAACTTGGCCCCTATCTCTCACCCTGTATCAAAGTCAACTAAAAATCGATCAAAAACCTAAAGGTAAGACCAGAAGCTACTAAAGGAAAACATAGGGGAAGCACTTCAAGACATGAAAGTGCCCTAAGACATTGGGACAGGCAATGATTTTCTAGATAGAATTCAAAAAGTACAGAAAACCAAAGCAAAAAATGACAAATGAAATTGCATCATATTGAAAAGCTTCTGCACAGTAAAAGAAACCACCAACAGGCTGAAGAGATAATCTACAGAAAGGAACAAAATATTCGCTAACTATTTATCTGACTGAGGGTTAATATCCAGAAAACATAAGGAACTCAAAAAACCGAGCACACAAAACCTAGTATTCCAATTAAAAAAGGGCAAGTGATCTCAAAAGAAGATCTTCTTCTCTAAAGAAGTGTCTACAAATGGCCAACAAAGATAGGCAAAAATGCTCAATATCATTAGCTACTAGGGAAATGCAAATCTAAACTAGAGTGAGATACCATCTCGCCCCAATTAGAATCGCTATTACAAAATAGAGAAAATGCTGATGAGGATATGAAGAAAGAGGTCTGCATGCATACACTGTAGGTGGGAATGTAAATTAGTTCAGCAAGTAGGGAGAACAGTATGGAGATTCCTCTAAAAACAAAAAACAGATCTATCATATGATACAGCTATCTTGCTTCTGGTTATGTATGTACAGGAAATGAAATCAGCATAGCACAGAGATGCCTGTATGCTCCTATTTATAGCAGCACTCTACACATAGGTGTGGTATTTGTACACAATGGGATATTATTCTGTCTTAAAGAATGAAATTTTATCAGTTTCAGAAAATGGACGGAACTGGAGGGCATTATGAGAACTGAAATAAGTCAAACACAGAAAGATCCGTACTTCATGTTCTTTCTTATATATGGAAGTTCAATTGACTAGTGGTCACTAGAAGTTGGGGAAGTATGTATGTGGTATAAAAAGAGAGGCTGGATTTGATCAATGCATGCTATAAGCTTATATGGAAATATCATATTAAACCACATTAATAGGTACAGTTTATAGGTATTTATTAAAAATAGACAAATTTTCTTATCGTGTGTGTGTGTTGCTGGGGATCAAACCCAGGGCCTCGTGCCTGCTAGGTAAGCACACACTACCACTGAGCTACATCCCAGTCCCCCAAAACAAATTTAAATGACTTGCCTGACATGAATTACTCATTGACGTGCAGAACTCCATCTCAGACCTGAGAGTTCACCTTCTTAACTAGGATGTTAAATAGCCTAGTCTAGAAGGCAGTTGGGTCTTGAATTTGGGGCAACTGGGACTTGAACAGGGGCATTCTTTGGGGGGAAGAAAATGAGACCCTGAGGTTAGGTAGGGAGTCTGATGTCCACCAAGGTTGAGACAGGTGAGGAGCTGAGAGCAGGGAACCCCTAAGATGGGCTTGAGTTTGTGAACCCCGAGAGCAGCAAAACCTATACCCTACGTATGGGGATCCTCTGGGGAGTTTGGTGGCACTCCTTTAGTTTTCACCCACATCTGAATGGCCACTGTCATTTGGCCTCAGCTGTGATATGGGTGTTATGGGATGACCTGAAGTCATGCTAAAGCTTGGAGGAAAAGTGGAGACAGAGCTCATCCAGGGGAGAGATTCAGAGTGCAGACCCAGGGGATCAAACCCCTGGTAGCAATAGCCTGTGGTTTGGGGTTTACATTTTAAGTCCCTAAGAATTCCTCCTAAATTCTTGGGAAGTCAACTTTAGCAGAAGTCTGGTTTTCTATAGTTAAGGAAGAAATGCTTCCTAACTAAAAATCTTCAAACAATCCATTTCCTAAAAAGACCCACGGGCCACCCTTTTGAGTCAGTTGTTTTTCAGAGTCCAACATATCTATTTCTGTTTAGAGCATCCACTGTGGCTTCTCGCACTGGTTGGGTGAGGTTGAGGTTGAGGTTCATGACTATCAAATTTTGATTGCAGAGCTAGGATTCAGTTTGTCCCCCCCCCCCTTTTTTTTAAGAATGACACATAACAAGCTGTTAACTGATGAAGAAGGAAAGGTGAGTTTTCCATCTCAATGTACAAGAAACAAAATAGAAATCTGATACGTGTATTGTTTCCACTACAGAGGCATTGTCAATGGATGGGACACATAAAAAGTCAAATCCAAAGCCAAATGAGACCACTGAAAGCCACACACATAAACAGGACGAGGAAAGAAAGCAGACCCTGGCAGTGGGTTTACCTAGCAACACAGCTGGTGTGCAGGAAGATTCCTCTGAGCACTGTGGACTGGAACAGCCGGCCGATCGAGTACATACTGACTCATCAGATTTCTACCCAGAGCCACAGATGTGTTTAATTTTATACACTGAGACCAATTTGCACACTGTGAGCACGCACAAAGCCAGCTGCCTGGCCGCATAAGCAGGGTAGATATGAAAGAGTGGGAGAGCTCGGCTGCTGCATCAGGGGCTCTGTTTGCTTTCACTGGTCTCCTGATTCCAGAGCTGCACATCAGCTCTGCAGCATACATCTGGGGTTGTGGCCCGGTCACCCGTCCTTTATCACTCCCCAATTTCCCTTGCCCTCTGGGAGGCTTCTCTGGGTAGCTGGGGATGTTGATCAGAGTCTGGGTGTAATGACCACAAAACAGCCTCTGACTTAAAGAACAAAACAAAACAAAACACAAAAAACATGCAAACTGGACTTTGGTCCATGTAGGAGATGATAGCTAACTGATCCTGCCCCCACAAACTGCAATTAGAGCAATTCTGATGTCAATGTTAATCATGACGATTTATGTTTTGAAAAGAAACCAAATGATGAATATCATGATTATTTCTGTTTCTGCTTCCCCTTCTCTTTCTCCTCAAAAACTGGCAATAGCACTAAAGTCAAATTAAACATCTGTTTGAAAAATAAGCTGGAGCTCTGATGACAGCTGCCCCAGACTTACAAATGCACCCCAGCTGTCAAACTCTAAATTAACAATGATTTTCATTTATGAATAGCACAGAACTAAGACATAAAGGAGCTTTTTCTCCTCTGTTTTCCCAGCTTCCAGGAGCTGTTAAATGTGAACTGTTAGAGAAATGCCCAAGAAAAAAAAAATGGAGCTGAAATCAACCCACAATAATTAATCATGGAGGGAGTAGGGAACATTTTTGTTATGTAATCTCATTTCTTCACTGGCTTGAGGTTGGGTATTCTCTGTGGCAATCAGGCTTGTAGAGATGCAAATAATTTAGGGACAATTCTTTGATTAGTGGTTGAGAATGAATAGTGATGGGATGGAGGAAAGGCGTTTTCTACAGCATCAAGGATCTCTGCTCATCTGCGAGCATCATTTGCATCTTACTGAGCTTCAGCCCTTGCTTCTTCCAGGGGAAGTAAGGAATGCTATATTACTGTTACACCGTCGTCACATATGGGTGTAAAAGATCTAATCAAGACATCTTGGTGACAGGATGAAATATGTCACGCTGTTTCACACTTACTTCATGACCATGAAAGACCAAATACAGTTACACTCTGCATAATGACAGTTTGGTTAATGACAAGTCCCATGCATGACAGTGGTCCCATAAAAATATATCACCTAGTGATGTCATGGCTATATTAGTTTGTGTAACTACACTGTAGGATGTTCACACAGGCCCAAATTTCCTAATAATGCAGTTCTCCAAACATATCCCCATTGTTAAGCCATGCAGGATTGTAGGTGTAGAACAATCTCTGTGTCCTTTTCTACTCTTAGAGTCATTATTGTCCTTGCTAGGGAAGGGTTGAGACTCAGGAGTGGAGGGAAAGGGAGAGAAAAGGGAAATTGCATGGAAATGGAAGGAGACCCTCAGGGTTATACAAAAGTACATACAAGAGGAAGTGAGGGGAAAGGGAAAAATAATACAAGGGGGAGAAATGAATGACAGTAGAGGGGGTAGAGAGAGAAGAGGGGAGGGGAGGGGAGGGGGGATAGTAGAGGATAGGAAAGGCAGCAGAACACAACAGACACTAGTATGGCAATATGTAAATCAATGGATGTGTAACTGATGTGATTCTGCAATCTGTATATGGGGTAAAAATGGGAGTTCATAACCCATTTGAATCAAAGTGTGAAATATGATATGTCAAGAACTATGTAATGTTTTGAACAACCAACAATAAAAAATTTTAAAAAACTTACATATAAGAGGTTGTGAGGGGAATGGGGGGGAAAACAAGGAGAGAAATGAATTGTAGTAGATGGGGTAGAGAGAGAAGATGGGAGGGGAGGGGAGGGGGGATAATAGAGGATAGGAAAGGTAGCAGAATACAGCAGTCACTAATATGGCATCATGTAAAAATGTGGATGTGTAACCGATGTGATTCTGCAATCTGTATGCGGGGTAAAAATGGGAGTTCATAACCCACTTGAATCTAATGTATGAAATATGATATGTCAAGAGCTTTGTAATGTTTTGAACAACCAATTAAAAAAAAACATGCTGACTATGTTTATTATCCGGTTAAAAAAATATAGGATACAGTTACGATATTTGGTGCTTTTTCATTGGTGCCCAATGTTCCTATTTTTATCCTTTGATTATCTCATGTCAAAATGTTCACAGAGATAAACAAATTGTGGTATATCCATAGCTATAGGAATATCCATAGGATGGAATACTATATAGCTATTTAAATGAATAAAATATAGTTGGCCCTTTGTGGGTTCTACTTCCACAGATTTAATCAACTGCATATCAAAAGACTTGAAAAAAAATTGTGTCTATATCAAGCCCACATAAACTTTGGTTCCTTGTCATTTTCCCTGAAAATACAGTATAACAACTATTTACATAGAATTTACATTGTGTTGGGCATTACAAGTTGATTTAAAGTATACAAGAGAAGGCACATAGGTTAAATGCAGGTAATACAACATACTATTTTATGTAAGAAGATGGAGCATCCTCAAATTTTGGCATCTGTGAGGGGTCCTGGAAATAAGCCCCCATGGATACTTGAGAGACAACTGTTCTGATACATGTTACAGCATGAATGAACCTCAAAAATCATTATGCTAAATTTATAAAGCCAGACAGAAAAGGTCTCATATGATTCCATTTATATAAAAAATTGGGACTAGGCAACTCCATAGACAGAGGATGCAGCTTGGCGGTTGCTGTAGGCTGATGGAAGAAGAGAACAGGGGAAATCTGCTCTGGGAGTCATGGGCTTTACTTTGGGGTGAAGGACATATTTAAGAATTAGGTAAATTGTGAAATACTAAATGCTACTGAAATGATCACTTTAAAATGGTTTATTTTATATCATGTGAATTTAACCTCAATTTAAAAATATATTTACAGGGTCAAACATGCAGAGAATATTTTGGCAACCCTGCTCCATCCAGGGAAGAGAACTGGACCTGATTTTGCTGCCACAGAGTGGGGTCCTTGTGCACAACTGGGGTGGGCCATAGGCTTTTGCATGCTCCTCAAGTTGCAGTCACCCCCTGGGTCTGCATCATGTTGGCACCATCCACAGACTGGGGCTTCAGTTTTTCCACCTGAGCTTCCGTTTGCTGCTGTGCCTGGAGTTCTGTCTAGCGCCTGCTCCTCGGCAGCTGGTACTTCTTGTTTAATCCTTGCCAGTTTCCTCCCAGGGGCTGGATCCTGCACCTGGGATCTCAGCTGCTGAATGAAACTCTGCTGTCATTGGGTTGTTCCCCTGGACATGTGCCACAGCTGGCCTTCCAGGAACCCCTAGCATCTGGATTCCACCTGTTTGATGATAGGTCCTGGGGCATCTGTGTCTCCTGAAGCAAACATGTTGCCTTTTAGCCACGGCATTGGTCTTTCCAAATGCTCCCAAGAGTCAGCCAGTTTGCTGGACCAGGCTTTCCCACCCCTTGTCTGTAGGTTCCTGGCTTCTTTGTTGGTTAGTGTGGCTAAGATTCTAGCCTGCCTCAAGTGAAGCCCCTTGACTTACTACAAAGGAGGCTCTGGTTCTTCTTGCTACCTAATGCCAGAAACATTGTGGTGTGTCACTCCAATCACAGATCCTCCTAACCTGCCATTTTTCTCTAAGTCACACTGTCACCCCATATTGGTTCTCTGTGTTGTTCTTCTCTTAGATAAAAAGAATCGGTGAGCCCTGTGAAGTTATGAGCCCTAGCTAATCCTCTTTAATACTCACCCTCTCTTCCTACTAATAAGTCTTTCTTTGGCCAGGTCCCAGGGCTCATTTTCCTTTTTCTAAATGGCATTTAATTTCCTCACTTAGGGAACAACATCTTCCCCAATAGGCAATCCAGGGACCCCTGATTTATAGGAGGGACTCTGCTCTACTCCTACAGACCAACTGAGGAATAAAGTGAGGAGGGAGGGGAGGGGAGTCAGTCTCTGTCAGTGTAATTTGTTGATGATTAGTTCAACAACAGGGGCTCGGGTGGAAGTGGGCTTAAGTCCCAGCTCCATTACTCAATTACTTAACTGCCTTATTGACCTGAATATAAACTCTCTAAACCTTCATTTTCTCCTCAACAAAATGAGAATGATATAGTAAAGATCCTGTGGGGCTTTTATAAGGATTCAGACCAGCCATGCAATGCATCTAGCTTAGACATAAATATAAGCTACTTATGCTATTATTTGATTAATCAATATATTGGGCATTGACTTAATCCGTTAGGGCAGGGGCTAGGGATGTGGCTCAGCAGTATTGCACTTGCTTAGCATGCACAAGACCCTGGGTTCAGTGCCTAACAATACTAAAAAAAAAAAAAAAAATCTGCTAGAGATGTTGTAACAAAATACCATAAACTAGATGACTCAGAAACAACAGAAATTTAATTCTCCTGGTTCTGGAGGCCAGAAGTCCAGGATCAGGGCAACAGCAGAGTCAGTGTCTAGTCAGTGTCTAGTTTACAGATGGTTGTCTTCTCATAACCTTCCGTGGTAGAGAGCAGAGTGAGCAGGCTCTCATCTCCAATTCTGAAAGCACCAACCCTATTCATGAAGCTCCACCCTCATTATCTAATTACCCTCCCAAAGGCTCATCCCCTAACACCCGCATTAGAAATAAGATTTAACATAGGGATTGAGGCAGGAGGCACTCTATGCACCTCTTCACATCCTCTCAGTCCAACTCTGATGTCTACCATTATTGCAGTGAATAGCTCTGCCCACTGTAATTGCATAATGTGTACCTTGCCCACCTTCTATACCTCTTGCTTCATGTCCCAGATCTTTTCTGCTACTGTAGCAAGTATTGAGAATCTGCCTAACACAAGTATGCAACTCAGAAGAGTTCATGCTTATAGAGCCATCCACCCTGGTTCCATGGAGGAAGGAGGGCACTGGGTAGTGGCTTCCTCCCTTTGCCCTGGGTATATTGTTTTGATACACACATTACAAAACTTCCTCAAAGGCCCCAGTGGGATCAAGCACCAGTTGCCTGCAATGATGGCCAAGTCCATAACACTTAACTAAATTGCTTCCCCTCCCTTACTCGGGCTCCCAAAAATGGCTTCCCAAATTAATTCCCTTTGACAAGCTTTATATTTCAGCTGGATTTTAGGAACAACCTAGGCCAAAAATCAATAATTGCTAAATCCCTAGCACTTGAGTATGCATTTGAGCAGAGACCAGTAAATTTTTTTTCTACAAAGAGCCAGATGAGAAATATTTTAGGTTTTGTAGGCCACATGGTCTCTGCTGCAGCGTTTCAACTCTGTTGCTGTATTGTGAAAATCAAATCCCTAAACAATATGTAAATAAAGGAATGTGGCCATGTTCCAATAGAGGTTTATTTATAAAATGAAACAAAAAACAAAAACAAAACAAACAAACAAAAAAAAACAAAGCAGTAAGCTGAATTTGGCCCATGGGCTGTGGTTTACCAATCCCTACTTTCGGGCCACAAAGAGGGGTGAAATTGATCAGAGTCCAGTGTGGGCAAGAATTCCTAGAAATGAGCCTGTAAAGGAGGACAGGGGGTGGTGCTCAGTGGTACAGTGCTTGCCTAGCATGTGCAAGGCCTGGGTTCCATCCCAGCACTGCAAAAAAGAATAAAAGAAAAAAAAAGCATTTGGAGTAAGTCTTGAAGAACATTGAGCATCATGCTGAGGATTTCTGACTTGTTTCTTTAGCCACAGGAAACACTGAATGGGTTCTCAGATCTTATAGTGGCTGCAGCCAGGAATAGGTTATTTCACTGGCAAGAAATACATTGTTTCTTAACATTTTATGGAACCCAGTTCTGCCAGAGGGCTGCTTCCTCACTCTGCAGCACCTGAGAGATGCTTGCATTACTGATTTCCTACCCTGTTCTGGGCAGGTTTTGTCCCTAAAGAAGTAATGAAAAATCTTTTGGATTTGAGAACTGCAGATGAAGGTCTCTGAACCTGATATGGTTTATTTGTTTGTTACCCCTAGATGGTGATAACCTCAAAGACAGCCTCTGAGTCTTCAGTGCCTGTATACAGGAGGCACGCAGCATGTTATTAAAGAAATGAGCAGAGAAGAAAGGGAGGGGTGCTGTGGAGGCCATTTGGGGACTCTGCTGCAGGACATGGGGTGGGGGCTTACATGTTCTCACCAGGACTTGAACTTCATCTTAAGGTGATGGAGGGTCTGTTGGAGTTTGTTAGGCAGGTGATGTGACTCAGCTGCCAAGGAAAACAGCAAGTCTTAACTAGAATGAGAGGGACCAGCAGGCAGGAGCTAGTGTGATAGATTAGGAGGATCTTGCAAGGGAAAGGTGAGAAGTGTCTAGGAACAAGCAACCCAGTGCAAAGCAAGTGACAGCAGAGACCTTTACAAGTGCCATGGCCAATACCTGGCTGCTAATGAAACAGGGAGACAAGGCATCAGGGTGCAACCAAATCCTGGCACCAGTCTGAGATGGCAGAGTGCGGTATTAAGATCACAGGCTCTGGAGCATAGAAGGTTCTGTTTGAAACCCATATCTGTCATCTACTCTGACCTTGGGCAAATTACTTAACCTCTCTGTGTGTCAGCTTCCTCTTTAGCATCTATATCACAAGGTCGCTAAAAGGATGAAATAAGTATTTGTAACACACAAATACATTGGAGGACCGCTTGGCTATTATTGCTGTGGTAACCAGTTCACTGTTTCATAAAGTTGAATTTCCCAACTGGTTCACCAAATTACTGTGTCCTCGGGAGAAGAATAATCCTTCCAGGAAGTAAATCTACCCAGAGATAATAAATTCATGAAAAGAGAGGATCACTTCAGGAGACAAAACGTGTCAGATTTAATGGAACAGGACTTCTGGTGGGAGCCTGTAAACATCTACTTTACTCACAGGGGCTTTTTCTTTTCATCAGTTGCTATTTTGCTGTAATGGGCTGCAAGAGTATTGCAGTGTTATAGAACACTATTGGGAACCTTACATCCCAGGCCATTCATTTGTAGGGAGAAGCCTTTAAAGAAGGCTGCCTGGAAAGCTTGCAATTTAGAAATGTTCAAGTCCTTTGCATCCAAATGGAAAATGGAAATGATGTCAGGTTTGCCAAAAGGAAAACGGTAATCACTGTGTGCTGGCCTTCCAGCCCTCTTGGACAGAGAGACGCAACCCACCAAGTGGGTTGAACAGCTGCCATCCACAGACAGTAGGCAGAGTCTGCAGCTTACTCTCTACCCAAGCATTGCAACACCAAGGTGCTTCTTGCAAGCCAGGGCCCTGTGACAAAGCTGGTGTCTCTCTTCTTTCATCTGTTCTGAACTTCCTTGCCAGATTGAAACATCCTTATTAACTTGTTAGTGAAACTTCCTCAGAGTGCATCAGTCCACTGTTTAACAACCACTGATGGTTCCCTGGCTGTCCTTGAATCCAGTTCAATGTCTTTGTGTTGACATTGGAGGACCTCTATGATTTAGCAATGAATTTTGGCATCCAGAGACCCTCTAATCTCTGCTCGCTATCTGCCAGGGCTGCCACGTTCACACTCACCTTCAGGTTCTCACTTCAGTTTTCACTCTGTCCATTCCCTTCACCTGGAATTACCTCTTCCCTTCCATCCATTAAGCCAAACTCTAACACTGCCTTTAAGATAGAAATGCTAATGCTCCCAAGCAGCTTGGATTATTCCACTCCTCACTCATCTCCTCTCTAAATTCTAACCAGGCTTAATTTGTCCCTTGTTCATGTCTGTCTTGGGTTTGCTCATTTTTGCATACAAATTTTTATTTATACCATGACCAGAATGAAAGTGTCTTCAAAGTTGGGATCATCATTTATACTTTGAGTCTTTCTCAGTGCCTGGTATATATTTTTGGCCCATGGTAGGTATACATGGAATACTGATGGGTAGGTTTCTCAAATACTGCCTTCAACACGAAAAAGAAGGAAACTTTCTTAGCTAGATAAAGGGTCTCCTTCAACCTTATTAAAGGCATCAATTTTAAACCTACACTACTACATATTTTACTTAAAAGTGAAATACAATGTACTCCCATTCAACATACTACAGCAATGCAGCCACATCAATGTTTATAGTCGCTCGACTCCCAATAGCTAAACTAGGGAACCAACCTAGATGCCCTCCAATAGATGAATGGATAAAGAAAATGTGGTGTGTGTGTATACACACACACACACACACACAAAATGGAGTATTACTCAGTCTTAAAGATGAGTGAAATTATAGCATTTTCCAGTAAATGGATGGAGCTGGAGAATATCATGCTAAGTGAAATAATACCCCAAAACCAAGGGCTGAAGGTTTTCTCGGATATGCGGATACTAATTCACAATAAGAAGGGGGGGGGCAGCTAGGAAAGAATATAGCTACTTTAGATTAGGTAGAGGGGTGTGAAAGGAGGGGAGGAGGTATGTGAGTAGGAAGACTAGTAGAATGAATCAGACATTGTTACCCTATGTACATATATAACTATACGTCTGGTGGGATTCTATATCATGTACATCCAGAAGAAAGAGAAATTGTACTCCATCTATGTATAATGTATCAAAGTGCATTCCACTGTCATGTATAACTAATTAGAACAAATAAAAAAGAATAAGCCTGAATACCATTTTCTAATTTTATAATACCTCTAACATATTAGAGGTGCAAGATAACAAACTAAAAGGTGAGAAAGAAACACAAAGTATATGTATGCACTTTTAGATATGATTGTTTACATTTACAATCCCCAAAGCATGAAAGAACAAGCTATGAGAACTATCCCAGGGGATTCAGCATTGTCTGGATCAAAATGTCATGGACAAAAGTCAATGGCTTTCCTAAACACAAACCATCAGTGTTTAGAAAGCATAAGAGAAAAAAAGATCCCATTCACAAAAGCAACAAGACTGTAAATCAACCATGGGGCAGGGGTGGGGGAAGCCTCATGAGAATGAACAGTCTAAATGAAAAAAAAATCATAAAATTTTATGAAGCACATGAAAGACCTGAGCAAAAAAAAAAAAAAAAAAAAAAAAGGAGGTATGTCACGTTATTGACTGGAAAACCATAAGCTAGAAATGCCAACTTTTCCTCCAACTATTGATTCAGTGCAATTCATTCAAAATTCCAATATAAGGTCTTATTGAACATAATAGACTTATTCTATGATTAACCCGGAATTATGAGTCTGCTTGAGTGACCATGAACATTTTGAACTAAAAGATTAATGAGAGCTGACTTGTTATCAAAACAACATTTTGCTATAAAATGGTGTAGGTTTCATAGAAGAAGAGATTCGAAAAAGACCAATAGAACTGAACAGAGTTGTATAAAAATTTTGTTTTTGATACTGTAGTATTTCAAAGCATTGGAGAAAGGATATATTCTCTGATAAATGGATGGGACAATTATCCATTTTGGATCAAGATGGATTTAGATTTCCCATTTGTGGTGTTGTTTTGGGTTTGCTCCTCCAGACATAACACTCCACACCTTGGTCTTTGCCTGAGTGGATACTCTCTATGGACTGGGTCAATGTGCTCCATGATCCTCATGGTTGGGGCCAGGCCAAAGCGGAGAACCCACAGCAAGCAGAGAAAGGGGGTGGGATTGGGACCTCAGTGTGGTCGCCTCATATTAGCTGTTTCCCTAAATCAAAGATCTCCGCTCATGGCTCCTGTGGTCTTCGCCCTGTTCCCTGCATCCCCTCCCCATTCCCCTTCAGGCCTGGTTGGTATGGGCCTCCATCATTACCCTTTTGTCCACACCATTGTAAATAGACCCTTTCTCAGCTTTCCTTTGGCACCTCATTTGGAACATGCCATCCATTTCCTATTGTGGTAGATACCAATCATTCACAAAATTAAATGCCAGGAAGATTGAAGACCTAAATTTATTTGAAAAATCTATACAAATATTTTAAATTTGGGAGTATATAACCTTGAGTGTAGAAGAATTTTTGACCAAGATTAAAAAAAAAATCAAAATCCATAGGGAAAACATGGATACCATTGGTCAAATCAAAACTTAAGTTTTTGGATGATTAGACAACTATGAGCTAAATTAAAAGGGAGGTGAAGAGAAATATTTGAAGTTTATAATAAAAAGTTTGTTATTATCTGAGCTATACAGAAATAAATTTAAAATATAAATGTTTTAATTAAAATTATGTATTATAAACAACTTATATTTATATATAAAATGTTTTATAAATACTTTAAAATTTTATATTTTTATAATATAAAATAAAATATACAAAATCAATTTTTAAAAGACACATTATTAGAAAAATGAACAAGAATGTGAATGGGCCATTCACAGAAGGAGTACTACAATATGAAAAAATTCCTAATATACAAGTAATAGGGAAAATGTAAATGAATACAAGATAATCATTTTGGCAACATCTTAAAGATTGATAATGTTGAGGGCTATTGAGTCAGCAAGGAACAAAGTCTCTTGTTTCACAGGGAGAGAATTTAAGTTGGCAAGCCTTTTGGAACAAAATCTGATAGTGTCTACTGAAATGATAAATGTTCATCCTCCATGATTCATTTTTGGCATCTACTGTGGACAAAAGCTTGCATATTTGTCCAACAAGGCAGCTTATGTAGGATGTTCATCATAACTTTATTTGTAATAATAAAAAACTAGAAACAATCTATTTATGAACTATGTAATAATTAACACATTTGTACCAGAGGTTATAGGTAACTGTTGTTTTTAAAAAAAACCAAAAAACCACCACCAACAACAAAAAGGTAGATCTATATGGACTGATCTGGGCATCTCTCAATCTATTTTATTTAGGGAAAAACCATTCAAGTTCAGGACATTTGTGTACAGTGCAATACCATGTGTGAAAATTTAAATTCCCACAAAAATGAAACTGTACTTCTATGTTGACCTTTACGAATATAAATGCACAAAAGGTTTAAAGCATACACACCAAATTGGCATTTACTGCGGCTTTGTTTGGGAAACTGTGATTTATTGGGGCAGATGTCAGGGACTCTTCACTTTTCCTGTATTCTATATTTTTCTGTATTTCATTCCTTTTTGTATTGTTGGAAATTTTACATCATAACTGTATTTCTATCCTAACTATTCAATTATTATTTCTTTAATGAAGAGTTGTAGCTTATAGATATAACTTCTTCAGAAAGAAAGAAAGGAAGAACAAGGAATTTAGAATTCAATAGATGTGTGACTTCAAGAAGCTGTCTAAGTCCCTGAGGCCCATCTCCTCCTTTGTAAAATATGGATATTTTGCTGTGAAGACCACACTAGCCAAAGCCTGCTAGATGTGCAGCTGAATTCCTGGCACATAGAAAGTGTTGGCTGTTTTCTTCTCTCTCTCCATCTGACCTGTGAGAACTCCAGGGCCAAGAACCCGTCTTGGTGGCCTGGACATCCTGGATGGCTGGGCAAATAGTAGCTCAGTCACATCTGTCAAATGAGTGAATGAACAAGACCCATATATTAATTGTTAATGGATCAACATATGTTCACATATGTTGGTTGTTAGTGGGTAAACAAGGCATGCCTTTCTGGATTCCACCAGAAAGATCAAATACTTCTGGTTTATGAGAACAACAAATAAAACAAAACAAAAAACAGAGATGTGGGCCAGAAGAAATGGGCCACATCTCATTGCACAGACCTGACAATTTCAAACTTTTCTTCAGAGCCCCTGGCTCGGTGGAGTGATCAGTCTAACAAGGGATAGAGGTTTGGGTACTAGAGAGCCAAGCTGGAAATCCAGTTTCAGGCTGAGACACAAAATATACTTTATATAACAAGGACAACAGAACTCTAGCCCCTGGGTCTGCCTCAGTTGACCTACAACAATCAAGAACCAATCAATGACTGCCAACTTCTCTATTTTTGCCCTCATCACTTACCCCAGTTTGAACTCAGGACCAACCAGAGGAAGCCAGATTTTCCCTCCTTGCTCATCACATAAGATGCTCTTCTTCTAGTTAGTCTGCTCCAGCTTCCCAGGGCCACCCAACTCCCAACGGAGCAGACTGAAGCCTTCCTTTCTTTTCCACTACATGGCTTCCTCACTCTTCTGCCTGCCTTTGAGTATCTGCCAAATGCCAGTTATGGCAGCTGGTGTCTTTGCTATACATTATATCAAGCTCTGAACCAGCCTCTATACTCATTTCAGTGTTTTTTTATTCATCTCCCCTACAGTGCCTTCTCCCACATTTCAATAAGATACATGTCAATAATGTGGCTTGTAGATAAGATTGATTTAAGAAATTCTATTGCTAATTTAAAAAATTGATGTAGGTTAATGTCAAGAACCAAAATTCTCAATGAATCTGAGGAAGGATGCTCAACTTGCATTAAACTAAGAAAGAAACAAATAATGTCCAGATGGATGGCAGTCAAGGGAGGCCAGACAAGACAGGGCTGAGTTTGGGCTATGGTGAAATGCTTCCAGAGACCTCTGTTTTTTTTTTGTTTTTTCTATAAGCCAGACTCAGTCTGCAAACTGCAGTGTCTGGACTGCCTGGGAAGGAGACTTTCTTATCAGCATCTCTTCAGGGATGGGCTGGATTAACCACAGTGGGAAGCCTGTTGAAATGTCCACATTAGGCAAATGAACCAAATACATAAAAAAGATGTTAGGGGATTTAAAGAAGAGGAAGATGGTTGGGAAGCTTCCAGCCTCCACCTCCATGAAAAAAATGACTTCTTGGATGCTAGGATTGGAACCCTGCCATCTACTCATGAATATTTGCCTGCTTGAAATCCTAAATTCACAGCATCATTCCATATAGCCTTTAAAATCTATTTAAAATAGATTGTGGCTGTTTCTCAATATAGTGAATGCTAACCAATGTCAACACACACACACACACACACACACACACACACACCCCACATGTAAGAAATTCATATAAGGTCAAATAAGTTTGGGATATGGTGGGTGAAACCAAGTTAAGCAGATATTTTTGGGGCGGGGTGGGGCAAGACTTTGAAAAACTTTTCATATGCTAAGACATGTTATGAATGTGCAATAAGGGGATCCAGTATTCAGCATTTGATAAACTTATTGGACAGCAGAAATTATTTTCCCCCTCATCTATTTATATCTCCTAGAGTATTCTTTTGTGGCACACAATTTTGGAGACACTGGTTTGGGACAATGCTACCTTTCAGAATAAAGTGATGTGGGCTGGTCAATACCTCTTATCATCTAATGTAACTCACCAAGAGGAGGATTAGGAGGCCAGAAGGGAGGTGGCAGTAGAGGGGAATTTTGATGGATAAGAAAGAAGATAATACAAAGTGGAGCTGGGGGCTAAAGGAGGTTAACCTAAGCACAATTTAAGGATTCTAGTTGTTAGGATTTCTAAAAAAAAGAAAAAGTGCTAATTCCACATGGAGAAATCAAAGATTATCTTCACCTGGGTGGTTATTTTTCCTAACCAACCCTAAGTAGCATTACACCTCTAGCAAGATAGAGAATGGCCAGGAGAATCATCCTATTGGATAAAATAGGATGAAAACAGATTCAGGCAAATGGATCATTATGTATCACTTCACCAATGATGGCCTAGGCTGCCATTTTGGTATGGAGATACGAGAAGGTGGAGAGATGATGCACCTTGCCCAATGCCCTAGTAAAGCAACATCTCTTTCTGAAAACACACCAGTAAGCCTGGAGAGACCAAGGAAAGGAGTATGGAGTACCATAAGGAGTCTGTGTTTACTTACTTTAGAATCACACAGCCTGTTCCTGCTGGTGGTGCTATCCAAAACACCTGGATTCGTGTCCTCCTCCGTGGGGTGCTTTCGGTGACTGCAACTGGGCAGTTACTCATAAATTGGGTTTCTTCTTCATCTATGATCTACAAAAAACCATTGGAAAATAAACATATTAAAACACATTATTACTTAGGCTGGACTACTTAGTTTCCATAGTGATACCTCCATAATTTATTTATTTTATTTTTATTGTGAATTGGGGATTGAACTCAGGTGCACTTGACCACTGAGCCACATACCCCGCCCTATTTTGTATTTTATTTAGAGACAGGGTCTCACTAAGTTGCTTAGTGCCTTGCTTTTGCTAAGGCTGGTTTTGAACTCGCCATCCTCCTGCTCAGCCTCCTGAGCCACTAGGATTACAGGTGTGTGCCATGCACTCAGCCCATAATTTATTTTGAAACCTGTCATTTTGTGTTATCCCACCACCAGAATAGTGCCTAGCACAGAGTCCCAGTCAATGCTTACTGAATTAACACCAAGCCAAGCACAGGCACATCTAAACTCTCAGAGACCAGACCTTGTGTAAGCACTTTGAGGAACTGACCACTAGGTGATGATCTTGCTTGTTTCACTAGAGAACCTATGTCCCACTCAGAGAAGGAACAGGAAGAAATAATCCAAATAAAACACTATATAGTTGTTCTTTGTTATTCAGCTATAGTTTTGCCACTTAAAATATTAAAAGAAAAATAACTTTTTGGAGGAAATACAGCAAAATACATACTCTCCCAGATTCAAAGTTGTTCAAAGTTGTGTAGTTTCTACTTTATTTATGCGTTCTGTGTATAATCATCCTTCTCCCAAATGTATCATCACGATTTCCTAGGATACTACAAATACGACCGTAGCCTTTCTCATTTCTTCAGGCTGGTTCAACTCTTCTGCCTGCTTGCAGTTGGGTCTCCCTGGTACTTGCCCACCCCTCTAATATATAATGGTTTAGTATATACTGATCTTTGGGGGGAAGCCGCCTACATCCAATTGGTTTCAAGTGCCAGCTTTAATTGGTTGGTTGAAGCTATGTCATGAATACTGTTAATAGCATTAATAGATGTCATTTATTGTGTGTTTAGCATGTGTTGGGCACTAAGTTAAGTGCTTTATCTGAATTACACATTTAATTTTAAAATATGATCTGGAAAGATTATTGTACATTGTACATTGGTGTTGTATTTATTCTGTTTTTAAAAATTCCTTTTCTTTATAAGATAGTCAGCAATAGAATTAAGTCACTTGAACTCCTTAATTCATTATATAATTTTATTCCTGGACAAAGAAAGGCAATCTTCCATTATAGTCTTATGCTAATTTCATTTCCCTCCTCTATTTAGTACCTACTTCTAAGTATTGAATTAATGTCCTTCTGAGTGTTTCTCTGTGCATGGATATGCACACTTGAAATTATAGAGTTCTTTGTTTTAATGTTTCTTTCACTCGGCTTTGTGTGTTTGAGCTATGTCAGTGTTACTATATGTGAATATAATCCGTTGCTTCCAAATGCTGCCTACTGTCCCTTACTATGCATACAACACATTTTGCCAATTCATTCTCCTAGTGAGGGGCACTTCTCTGACTTCTAGCTCTTTGCCTCCACAAATTGCTGCATTGGAAAATCTCATGCTGTTGTACCTGTGATCCTGGTTTTTCAACAATAGAAAACGTGAGATGGGATTGCTGAGTTGTTAAATTATGGGCATAGTTATATTAATTTAACCAGGTACTAACAGATTGTTCCTCAGAATGGTTATTCCTAACTTTTATTTCATCAAATATGCACAAGCATTCCCAGTTTCCCTATATCCTCATCAGTACTTGTTATTACTGAACTTTCTAATTGTTTCTGGTTTCACAGTTATAATGTAACATCTTCTTGTTTTAACTCAATACTAGAAAATTTGGGCATCTTTTCATAAATGTATCAAGTTTTCCCTTCTGTGAATTACCTACTCAGAATCTTTGTCAGTACATTTCCTATCCTTTTCTTGCTGATTTTTAGTATTTTCTAATGTGAACACCTCATCATTAATAAATATCTTCTCCTATCTGTTACCCAGAGGTTTACCTTTGGAATATGTCATTTACGAAAAACAACTTTTACCTAGTCAATTTCATCAATGTCTCCCATGGCTTTCCCTTTTGTGATCTTGCTTTAAAAACAAACAAACAAAATACAGCCCTAAGATCATGAAGGTATGCTCCAATATCTTCTTCCATTAGGTTTATAATTTTACCTTTGCATTTAGGTTTTCAATCGATTTGGAGTTTATTTTTTTTAATAAGACGGAATAGGGATCCAATTACACTTGTCCGAATTATGACTTTTTAAAAAATAATAAATTTATTTTTGAACAGTTTTAGGTTCACAAAAAAATTGAGCTGAGTACAGCAAAACTCCTTGTATCCCTTTTCTGCATATGCGAAATCTTTCTTACTATCAACAACCCACAACAGTGGCACATTTCTTACATAGGCACATCATATCACCCAAAGACCATGGTCCACATTAGGCTTCACTCTTGGTGTTGCATATTCTATGGGTTTTGATAAATGCACAATGAAAACATATCTTCATTGCTGTATCATGCAGTTTAGTTTCATTGCCCTAAAAATCTTCTGTGCTCTGCCTATTCATCCCTCTCGCCCACCAACCCCTGTCAACCATTCATCTTTTTATTATCTTCATAGTTTTGCCTTTTCCAGAAGGTCATAGAGTGGGAATTATACAGTATGAAGCTTTTGCCAAAAGATTGGCTTCTTTCACCTAGTCATATGCATTTAAGTTTCCTCTACATATTTTCATGAATTAATGGCTCATTTCTTTTTAGCACTAAATAATATCTCACTGTCTGAATGTACCACAGTTTATCAACCTACCTATTAAAAGACATTTTGGTTGCTTCCAAGTTTGGGCAAATATGAATAAAGCTGCCACAAATATCACTGTGCAAGTTTTTATACGGTCATAAATTTTAATTCACTTGGATAAACACCACGGAGCACAAGTGCTGGATCATGTGGTAAGAATGTTTAGGTTTTTAAGAAACTGCCAAACTGTCTCCCAAAGTGGCTGTAGTATTTTGCATTTCCACCAGCAGTGAATGGTGGTTCCTGTTGTTCACATCCTCATCAGCATTTCATGCTGTCAGTGTTTTGGCTTTTGGCCACCATAATAGGTGTAGAGTGGTATCTTACTGTTGTTTTAATTTGCAATTCCCTACTGACAAATGAAGTTGAAAACCTGTCCATATGCTTATGTGCCATCCGTATATCTACTTTGGCAAGGTGTTCAGGCCTTTTGCCCATTTTTAATTGGGTTGTTGATTTTCTTATAGAGTTCTCAGAGTTCTTTGCATATTTTATATAACAGTTCTTTATCAGATCTGCCTTTTGCAAATATTTTCTTCCAGTCTTTGGCTTGTCCTCTCATTCTCTTGACAGAGCCTTTCACAGAGTAGAAGTTGTATAAGTTTTTTAATTGTAGTGAAATCCAACTTATTAATTATTTATTTCAGGATTGTGCCTTTGGTGTTCTATCTAAAACGTCATTGTCATGCCCAAGGTCATCCAGGTTTTCTTGTATGTCATCTTCAAGGAATTTTATGTTCTGCATTTTACATTTGGGTCTGTGATTCATTTTGAATTCCTTTTTTTGTGTGATGGGTGTAAGTTCTGTGTGTTCATTTGTTCCAGTATCATTTACTTTACAAGATTATCTTTACTTCGTTATATTGCGTTTGTTCCTTTGTCAAAGATCAATTGAATATGTTTATGTGGGTCTATTTCTAAGTTATTCTATTCCCTTGATTTACTTGATTGTTCTTTCCCCCATACTGTACTGCCTTAATGACTATGTTTATAAGTCTTAAAGTCAGGTAGCATCATCTTTCTACTTTGTTCTTCAATATTAAATTGGCTATTCTAGAACTTTTACCTCTCCATATAAACTTTAGACTAGTAATTTGCTCAAATTTTGAGAGGGATTACATTCAATTCAGATCAAGGTGGAAAAAAACTGTCATCTTAACAATATTGAGCCTTTTTATTCATGAACATGAAATACTTCTCTATTTTATTAATTTTTTTATATCATTCGTTTTGTGGTTTTCCTTATATAGATCTTTTAATATTTTTTTTGAGATTTCTACCTAAGTGTTTCATTTTGTGGCATGCTAATATAAATGTAATGTGACTTTAATCTCAAATTCTATGTGTTTGCTCATTGATAGAAGAGTGATTGACTTTAGGATTTTAACCTTACAATATTTTTAAAGTTTTATCTTCACTTATTCATTCTTTGATTCTCTCCTTTTCTTCATGTATATTTGACTTTCTGATCTACATAATTTGCCCCCTCTCTGCATAACTTCTTTTACAGTTTCTTGCAAAGCAGATCTACTGGCAACAGATTCCTTCAATTTTTATTTGTATGAGAAAGTCTTTCTTTCTCTTCACTTTTGGAGAAAAAATTTTAGGGTACAGAATTCCAGGTTGATTTTTTTACTCAATATTTAAAGTTTCTCTCAAAACTTTAAATATTTCACTTCACTCTTCTTTCTTGCATGTTTCTGAGAAGTTGAGTGGGAGTCTTATATATGCTTCTCTATAGGTAAGGTATAATATTCCTCTCGCTTCACAATAGCAGAGGATTTATTTAACTTAGGTTCTACTTGGAAGGTTGAAAATGAATTTACATGATTTTAATTATTTTTATTGTTGTTGTTTTGTTTTTAGTCTTTTACCTTGCTAAACCAAACCTCTGAAACTCAATTGATCACTTTGATAAATTTTTATAATGAAAAAAATATTCCTCTAGCTTCTTTCAAGGCTTTTTCTTTGTCTTTGATTTAATGAAGTTTAAATGTTATATACTTTATTTTATTTTATTTTATTTTGGTGGGGGGAATTTACCCTGCTTGGGGTTTTCTGAGCTTCCTAGACTTGTGACTTGGTGTCTGACTTTAATTTGGGAAAATTTTAAGTCATTATTGCTTCAAATACAGCTTGTGTTCCTTTGGCTCTTTCATTTCCTCCTGGTATTCCAAACATTCACTGTTTGGAATGTCCCCCAAAAGCCACGTGTTAAATGCTTATTTCCCCAAGGTAGCAATGTTCAGTGGGGAGCCTTTTGGGAAGTGATTGGATCATAAGGGATCTATCCTCATCACTGGATTAAAAATTGGTAGGCTTCTTGGGAGGTGGTGGTTTGAAACTGTAGGAGGTGGGACCTGAGTAGTTCCTTGGGGACTGTATCTTGTCCCTGTCTCCTTTCCTTTTCTCTGAGTTCTGGCTGTAAAAAAATGGAGCTTCTTTCCTCTGCCATGTGCTTCTGGCATGCTGTTTCTTCCTGCCTTGCCCCAGGTTCAAAGCAATGGAGCTGCAGACCATGGACTGAAACCTCTGCAACCAAGAGCCAAAATGAATCTTTCCTTCTTTATGTTGTTGCTCTCAGGTATATTGTTCCAGTGACAAAATAGCTGGCGAACACATGCATATTTAAACCTTGTGCACTTATCCCCACAGGTCTTAGATATTCTGCTGTGGTTGTTTCTCAGTCTTTTTTCTCTCTGCTCTTCAGTTTTAGAAGTTCCTAATGACATCCCCTTAAACCCAGAGGATCTCTCCTCAACCATGTCAGTCTACTAACAAGCCCATCAAGGGCCTTCTTCATTTGTGTTACAGTGCTTTTGATTGCCAGCATTTCTTCTTTATTCTTTCCTAGAATCAAATTTCCATTGATTTCCCATCTCTCTGCTTACATTATCCATCTGTTCTTGCATGTTGTGTTCCTAGCATTTTAATCATAGTGCTTTAAATTTCCGAGTCTGATAATTCCACAATTCCTGCCATATCTGATTTGTTCTGATACTTGTTCCTTCTCTTCAAACTGTGTTTTTTCACCCTTGAATATGCCTTGTAATTTCTGTTGAAAGACAGACATGGCATGCTGGGTAAAAGGAGCTACTATAAGTAGACCTTTAGTCAGGTAGTGATGAGGTTGGAGGAGAGGAAATGGTTTATAATCCTATGATTGGGTCCCAGTCTTTTGTTGAGACCATGTTTCTGGACTATGAACTCCGCCAGTGCTTCTCAGTTGTTTGTTTCCTCCTTAGATAGGAGAGGATGGCTAGAGAGTCTAGAGTTGGGTGTCCCACCCCCTCTCTGGTAGGTGAGGCTCTGATAAAACCCCCATAGGCTAGCCTCTGGCTGAATAGTTTCTTCTGAGGTCAGGTCTTGTTAAGAAAAACAGAATGAACACCTGTAATCCAATCCACAAAGGAGGCTGAGGCAAGGAGTATCATAAGTTTGAGGCCAGCCTGGACTACTTAGTGAGATCCTGTCTCAAAATAAAAATTAAAAAAGGGCTGGGGGTGTAGCTCAGTGGTAAAGCACCCTTGGGTTCAATCCTTAGTACTGAAAAAAAAAAAAAAGAAGAAAGAAAAGAATACTTGGCTATTTCAAAATGTTTCCTTTTCTTCTCCCTTTGCTAGAAAATTGAGAGGACATTTCTCCAACATCCATTGGGAAGTAAAACAATGTTAAAAACTCCAGAAAAACCCAGTCCTAGGGAGTTCCTAACTCTGAAAGTTGTCCACATCGAGCTCCAGCAATGCATCAGTTACAGTGCAGGTTTTCCTGCTCCGGCAGAGCTTCCCATGGAGGTTTCTGCTTGGAGAAGTTGTGATTCTCTGTATCTACCCATCTGTCTCTCCCATCTGCCTTATGCCTTAGTCCTTTCAGGCTGCTATAACAAAACTCCATAGATGGGTAATTTGTACACAACAGAAATTTATTTCTCATACTTCTGGGGGCCAGGGAAGTTCAGGATCAAGGCACCAGCAGGTCCAGGGTCTGTTCTTCAAAGATGGTAACTTCTTCCTGCATCCTCATGTAGTGGAGGGACAAAGAAGCTCTTTCAGGCTATTTTATATTGCCATTAATTCCATGCATGACAACTCCACCCTTAAGATCTAATCATCTCCCCAAGTCCACATTCTAAAGCCATCAGTTTGCTGAGTAAGATCTCAACATACAAATTTTCAGGAGACACAAATATTCACATGACAGCATTCTGGGACCTCATTTATCTGAAGATCTAAAGCTAGTTGTCGACTTTCCAGTTTGTTTAGCTTTTTCCTTGTTGTTGGATGACGTGGTGACCTAACCTGCCAGAGCAGAACCTGGAAGTCCACACCATGAGCTCCTTTGAGTACTACTTAATTCATCCTTCTTCCACTTTTTTTTTGGATGCCAGCCTTTTCATATAAAGACTGACCATGTAATTTATTAACCAACAAGGATGAAAAGGGATGTTGTTTATAATTATTCTGGGACAACAGGAAAAACTGAGACCGTTCCAGGCAACTTGGGTGACCTAACGTCTACCAGGTTCTCCCAAACTCACTTTGTTTCTAGACTTTCTAGTCTGTTCTCCCCTCTCCAACTTAATATTGCATGATAATAAATTTCAATACCTGGAAGAGCAAGGATACGTACCATTTCCTTGCTCTTCTTTCTCAACACGTGTCAGCTATTTGTGGACCTTCATTTATTTATTTTTAAGGAGTATAAATAGTCTAACAAAATCCCTGACTTTCTGATCATCCTGATATGATAGAATCCTACCCCTAGATGAACTGCTCACTCCTGTGCAACTCCGGGCTGCCAAAGTGCTCCACGGTGAGGCCAGGGGGCTCCTGTACTCACTGACTCCTGGCCTCCAGTCTGCCCTGCTGTTCTGCTTGTGTCTCTCTGTCAACCAAGTTGCTTCCCTACTCTCAACAGTGATGATTTCAAATCTCACTTCCTCAAACCTGCAACCTTCATCTCTTCTTTCACTCTTATTACCTTCCTGCTTACTTTACAGAAAAAAAAAAAAACAAAAAAAAAAGTTATCAGTTGTGAAGTCCTTCATTTCCTCACCTGTATCCACCCTGCCCGCCTTCATTTCTGTCACCACAGAGGAGCCTTCTTTCTCTTTCATTTCTGCTTTGGTCTCATCCCTTCCCCAACAATTATCCCTTTTCTCTCCTTCACATTCAACGTTTGCCCCAACTGAGTCATTCCTGCTTAACCCCTCACCCCCTGCAGCCACAGTCCCACCTCTCTTCCCTCCCTCAGAAATTCCTTGCCCATGTTGGCTGAAGTTATTGCTTTTAGCTCACCTCCCATCACTCCTCAACCCTAGAAACCCATGTGATCTTAGGCCACATCACACTACCAAAACGCCTCCAGCTAGGGCTTCTGAACCGCGTTGTTCAACAGATTCCACGTGGTCCTCCTTCTTAACATATCTCCTCCCTTGGCTTCTGTGCTGTAGCAAATTCTTGGTGTCCCTTCCCCCTCTTTCCACTTCCTTGGAAAACTCATCCTCCTCTATTGGCCTCTTCTCTGAGTACCAAGCAGGTACATCCAGCCTTCTATGAGGAAGAAGAGCCCACACCTAGAGATCAGGTATAGTGGTCAGGTCAGGAATACTGTTCTCATGTTTTCCCTGAACACTGAAAAATATGCATTAGTAAGCCTATCCTTGAGGAAGCTACTGTGATGCAGATGGTTAAATAGCCTGTCCAAAGTCCCATAGTGGTAGGTGGTGAGCCCGGGAGGGAGAAAGGAGCTGGGGGCTGCGCTGGCCCCACAGGGCTCACAGGGATGTTCCAGGACGAGCCCCACGCTGAAGGGGCGGCGGTGGTGGCCGCAGCCGGGGAGGCCCTGTGCCAGGAGCTGAACCTGGACGAGGGGAGCGCGGCTGAAGCCCTAGACGACTTCACCGCCATCCGAGGCAACTACAGCCTAGAGGGAGAAGTTACGCATTTGGTTGGCATGTTCATTATATGTTGCGTGCTGCAAAAGCATCATTCCCATAGTTGGGAAGGGTATCATGGAAGGAAACTGTGTTTCACTTACCAGAATACTACGTTCAGCTAAATTAAGAGTCCCCTAAAGAGCCTGAACAGCTGTGGAAGCTATTCATTAGAGGGCTAAGCTTTAAAACAACTGATGAAGCCATTTTGAGCAATGGGGAACACTCACGGACTGTGCGGTAATGAGCCCCAAACACCAAGCGTTCTAGGGGCTTTGAGTTTGTTACTTATGCCACTGTGGAGGAAGTGGGTGCAGCTATGAATGCAAGACCACACCAGGAGGATGAAGAGTTGTGGAACCAAAAGGAGCTGTCTCAGGAGAAGATTCTCAAGACCAGAGACCCACTTCACTGTGAAAAAGGTCTTTGTTGGTGGCATTAAAAAAGATGCTGAAGAACATCACCTACGAGATTATTTTGAACAATATGGGAAAATTGAAGTTATTGAAATCATGACTAAACCAGGCAGTAGAAAGAAGGGGGACTTTGCTTTTGTAACTTTTGACGACCTTGACTGTAGATAAGATTGTCATTCATAAATATCATATTGTGAATGGCCACAGCTGTGAACTGAGGAAAGCCCTGCAAAGCAAGAGATGGCTGGGGCTTCTTCTAGCCAAAGAGGTCAAGTGGTTCTGGAAACCTTGGTGGTGGTCATGGAGGTGGTTTTAGTGGAAATGACAATTTTGATACTGGAGGAAACTTTAGTGGTCATAGTGGCTTCAGTGACAACTGTGGTGGTGGTGGTGGATATAGTGGGAGCAGGGAAGACTACAATGGATTTGGTAATGACAGAAGCAGTTTTGGAGGTGGAGGAAATACAATGATTTGGCAATTACAACAATCAGCCATCAAGTTTTGGACCTGTTGGGAGCCGCCCTGGCTCCAAGACTAACTTCCCCATGCCTGAGAAGAGCCATCCAATGGTGAGCCCTGCTGGCTCATATGATCCTTACCCACCAATCAGACTAGTCCTATTGGCTCACATGATCCTTACCCACCAATCAGATTAGCCCTGCTGACTCACATGACCCTTATCCACCAATCAGAAAACACCCCATGCCAACTGTCAAACCATTAAACTGTTAAACTGTCATAACTGTCAAACCACCTCTGGCTCTATAAATATGCAGAGCTGTTCCTCAATAAATGAGCATTTTCTCCAACGACAAGCCTTGTTCATTCTTTTAGGACTCATGAAGGGTGGAAACTTTGGAGGCAGAAGGTTTTGATACTGCCAGGAAACAAAGCTTAGTAGGAGAGGAGAGCCAGAGAAGTGACAGGGAAGCTACAAGTTACAACAGATTTATGAACTCAGCATAGTGGTGGCAGGTCCCAGATGCTACAAAGAAGACATGGTTTAGACAATACTCATATGAGTGTGGGCAAAATACCTCGAGCACTGTATTTGTGATTAATAGTATAAAAGGTTATTTTAGTTTTGTTCTGTGGAAAGGGTAAAGCATTCCAACAAAGTATTTTAATGGAGACTTTTTTTTTTTTTTGCACCCATGCTGTTGATTTCATCCTAAATGTAATGTCTGATCATGATGCTGAATAAATGTATCTTTTTAAAAAACAAAAACAAAAAGTCCCACAGTGGCAGAGCCAGGGTTTGAGCTCGGCCCTCCTTGCTCCTTCCCCTGCCCTACAGTTCCTCCTCATCACACCCTTTTTCTTATCTTAAATAAGATGTTTCTCTCTACTGAAGCCCAGTTTAGTAGAACCACCAATACTGGCCCAGCCGACAGCAACTGAACACCCCCACTCCAACATGCACACAAATACTTGGTGAAGGTAAGTAGCGCTCTTGCTTCCTATTTTCTGAAGGGGTGCTTAGATTCCCTTCTGCAGTTTTATTGGTGTGAGGATGATTTTCCTGGGCTTTCGCAGTGAGATCTCCAGTGAAACTCTCTTTCCCTGGTGGTCACTGAGAATTCATCAGGTACATTTCATCCTAAACTTTAAAAATCCTTGGGACATTCTGAGTGAATGTCATACTGAGAAAGCCAAAGAGAGAAAATGTTTAATTAACTCCTACTGTGTGCTAGGGATTTAACATGGTCCCATATGAGTTCTTGGTAGGATAGATGAGGAAATGAAACTCAGAGGGATCTGGTCTGCATTCTGACTCCCAGCTGTCTATAGCCAAAGCCTGGGCTCTTTCCAGTTGAACTCAGATAAAGATCCCAGTGGGGGAGAAGACTCAGACCCTTGGCCAGAGCTCAAACAAAGAGGAATGTTTTCCAAGCCACAGAATCCACCTCAGGTAAATATGGCTGTTTACCCACAACCTCAGTTGCCAGATGGTAATTAAGCATTGAACAGAAGGGGTTGTTTCCTCGGATTCAGAGAATGCTCCCAACATTGTTTGCTTCTTAGAAAATATCAGCTTCTTTGAAAAAAGCTCTGGACCTATCAGAACCAGCTCTTGTACCTTTCCCAGCCCCAGATGAATCCTGCTGGGTTAACCACCAATTAAATGATAGTCAGGAATGTCAGTCTGGACTCTCTTCTCTTGGTACCCAAGGTGAGAAAGTTACAACCCACTATAAGAGGCAGTTATGTCTGGTAATGGTATTATGAGTGATTTTCCTTTTTTTTTTTTGTATACTTTTTGTATTTTCTAATTTACCTTCAATGATGATGAATTAATTTAGATAAAGAATTTCGTAAAGACTTCACGGGCAACATTCCAAGGCACACGTTTTCATTTTATATATAGGTTAAAATAAGTCTTCTCAATTTAAGTTTAACTTTAAAGTCATTTTTGGGTGAGTTTTCTAGTAAGGAAGCTGCTTAACCCCCTGCAAGAGAAGGAGAGATTGTAATCCGTGGCCAGTTCCATCCAGTCAGGCGAGATGGCCAGGTAAGGCACATCCAGATATCCACTGTTGTTTGCAAATGGGGAAAATGTTTGATTTCCAGAATATTTGTCAATCCACAGTGAGAGCAATGGTTTGGGTATTTCATCATGAATAGTCCTTTTCAGATATTAGGGACATTCTAAGCTCCTTGGCCAACTTGATTTTCAAGGTTTCTAAAACTTTTCATTGATCACAATCTTAGTCCTGAATCATAAGTTACACCCATTCTGAAGTCTACATCCTGACCCTTAGGGTGTCTCTTCTTCACTCACCTGTTTTTGGCTTCACTCTTCTTTTCAGACTCACAATACTTCTTTCCTAATCTAATCTTAGCTGCCCTCATCAATTCTGATCTGGATTCTGTCTCCTGCTATGTTATCTCATCTTTTCTGGTCCACTCAAGAGATGAGATTAGAAGCCTTTTGACCGATTCTTACCCATGGTAGTGGTACATCTGGATGAATATTATCAGAAGTCTGCGTAAGTGGCATCTGGGACATTTGTCTTCAGGAAGAAGAGTCCCAGACATAAAGATCAGGTATAGTGGTCAGGTCAGGAATACAATTCCCATGTTAGAACCGAGGGGAAGTTGGAACAGTATTCCCAGTAGGAACTGGTCCCTTGAATATGGGCTTGCAGCAGAGGGGCAGGAAAGGTCAGGTTTGGAAACTTGGGCCTTGAGATCAAAAGGGGCTTTTGCTGTGGGGATGTGAGTTGTTTGAGAGAACAACTGCAGAGCCCCATGTCATGGCTGGGGCACCACAGCCAAGGATGCCTGCTGGGAATAGCAATGTGACAGTCTCCCAGTGTAGAGGTGGCTGCTTAAGCCTACTGTCCTCAAGTCTGGGTAATGTACAGGCCGGGTCTGAAGGACAGGGCATCAGTATTTCTAAATACCAATGAATTGCTGAGTCAGTGAGTCTGTCAGGGACAGGGATAAGAAACAAGGAAAGATGTGTTAGGCATCATCTCAAAAACTTCTCTAGAGGTGTCCTGAATAGTGTCATGGAGTAGAAAACACAAGAATGCTTAAGTAGATTTGGAATAAATCATGCCTCTCATTTTCTACTCTGGTGACTTTGGTCAAACCCGCCAACTACTCTGTTTTCCCATCTGAAAAATGAGGATAATAATACCCATCTTTCTTGATTGACAGAAGGAGTAGATAGATAGTATTTATAAAGCACATTGTGGGTCCCTTTTTGTGTTGAGCAGGCTTCTTCCTAACCAGTTATGATCCACATCCTCAGGGGAAGCATTCTCTCAACACCTGAAGCTAATTAACCCAGGAGGAAGATACCTGAAGAGGAGAAGAAGGGAAAACTCCTTATTACCACTACACAAAAGGTATTTGTTCATTGTAAGGAAATCAGCAAACAGAGTAAAAAACATGAAACAAACATTATTCATAATTCTACCAGTCCAAGGTAATTAACATTTCAGTATATATCTTTTCAGATTATATCTACAAACACACACATATATGCAACTCCAGAAAATAGGATTAATGTTATACTTCCTAGATTGTAATCTGCCTTTTCATTCTACCACACATCAATAAATTTTTTAATGGCTGCATAATAGCTCATTTTATGGATAGTGCACACTTTACCTAACAAATCCTAAGAGTGTTGAACATTTTGTTGTTTACAATTTAGGGCTATTACAATCATCCCTTATGGCTAAATTTGACATCTTTAATTTTTATGGAAGTGAAATCAATGTAGGTTATTATTGCTGAGTCTGCCCAAATAGGGATTTATAAATACTTCAGTAAAATCAGAGGGAATCCAAAGAAAATAATCCCAGCCGCTAAATCACCTCTTCCTAGTTTCCCATGTGTATTTTTTCAGTCTGAAAGTCAGGGAAGGAAAGACAGCTGCATTTGTTTTTTATGAAAGAGAATACAAATTTTTTAAAATTAAATATTTTGCCTCTATTGCTTTAAAAAGCAAGTTTACCATAGAAAAGTTTACAAAGACAGAGAAAAAAAAGGGAATAAAAATCCCCCACTGTTTGGTAATTTCAGCTTGTTTTCTTCTAGCCTTTTCTTCATTTATACTTTGAAATTTGTAAGCAGCGGTGTTCGTTCTGTGTGTACACCAGGAGCCTCAGCAGTTCTCCGGGTTGTTCTAAATTCCCCAGAAACATCATGTGAAATCCACTTTGGCCACATCACTCAGTGTAGCTTTTGTCAGTGGTCCTTCTTCTAAGAGGTAAAGATTCAGCCCCCAATCCTGGCCTCTTTCCAAGCCCCCACACCCCTTTGACAAAGTCACCAGCATTCCTTTGGGAACCAGCATCTCTTCAAACAGATCATTTTTTATTTTATTTTTCTTTTTTCACTTTCCCTGCTTTCTTTGATCTTTCCCAGGGGAGTCCCCTCTGCTCTCCAGACCTGAGAAGTAGGTGTGGACCTGGGAAGGAAGTGACCTGGCCATGAGCACTGTCAGTGATCCCTTTGGCACCTCGGCCTGGACATGTGGCCTCCAGTCCAAGGAGGTTTAGTCCCCAAAGCTACTAGATTGCACTCCCCTCAAAGGCAGATCAATCCTCCTCACTGTGTGGGTTATTTCACACGTTGGGAGCAGGCCAGGCTTGGGAGGAGGGCTGGGCCAGGATGTGTGGGCGCCCTGGGCAGGCTAATGACCTGGCCTCCATTCAGAATGATGTTCTTTAAATATCTGCCCAACATTCATTTGGAGGACAGGCCTTGTGCTGTGTGGAAGGAGCCTGGGAGACTGCTGGCTCAGCACTCTTTATTGCCCCTAGAGGCTCTCTCTCCTGGCCCTAAACCTGCACGTCTCACCCAGCAACTATGAAGCCTGAAGGCAGTTGAGACATCATCTCTTGTCATTTTATCCCTGACTAGAGGCAATGGTGAAGGGTCTGGACAAGCCCAACAGCCACTTTGCTATTGGTATGACTCTGGCAAGTTCCTCAACTTTTATGGACCAAGTCTCCCGTAAAATAGGGGCTGGTAATAGCAATATCTTCTTCAATGGGCTGGAAGGCTTAAATGAATTGATTTGTAAAGGCATTAGAGAAGTTCCTGGCACAAAGCTATCACTGGCTATATTATAATCACTGTATTCTGGATAATACTAAATACTATTATTATCATTCTCCTGTCATGCTTCCTCTCAACAATTCTGGTAAAGACCATTTTCTCTATCTCATTACATTTCCAGCAATATTTGAGTGCTCCTTACAGACTGGTATTCAGGCACCAGCCCAGCTGGCCTGCACCTAAATCCAGCTTGGCTCAGGAATCTCAAGTACAATGGACAGGCTCTAGTGGAACTGGGACCCACATGTGTGTCCATGCGCACACGTGTGCACCTGTTCTCAGGTCAATGCCTGATCATTTTACCCACGGTATAGCCCTGGATAAAAGGGAAAGCTTCATCTTCCATGTGAAAATTGGAAGATGCTAACAAAAGTAGAGATGGATTTGGGGAAACTGGTAAGTTACCAAGGGTGGGAAGTTCTCATTAAGCAAGGAGGGAGTTCCTCCAGGAAAATGAAAACAGAAGGAAGAATTCTTCCAATCAGGTGAAATATGCCTCCTGCTTTTCCGAGAGGCTGCCTGGGGTGGTGAGAGAGAATGTTTGCATTTGTAGTCAGGAGGACCTGCATCTGATTTCTGTCTTAGTCTCTGAATGACCTTGAGAAAAGTCACTCACTTCTATGTCCTTATCTGGAAAATGGCTCCATCATGCTTATGAAAGAAGATGTTCTCTGTCCGGTGCCTTACGGGGTGCCTGGAGCTATTAGTTACTCCACAACTGTGACTCCTTTTGAGTTCTCAAAGTGACAATCAGAGAAGGAGCCCTGACCGCACCTTCAGTGCCTACAGCCCAGTAGGACTTGTGCTGGGAAGATTTTCTTCTGGTGAGGGTGGGAGTCAGGGAGTCCCAGAACACACAATCATTCTAATAATGTCTCATATTTACTAAGTACATATTTCACAGTTTTCTTAACAGTTTGTGTTTATTTTGCTTAATTATCTCAATAATTCTGTGAAGTAGGAATAATCCCCATCTTATAGATTCGGAAGTTGAGACTAGCAAGTGGGGTCCTGGGTTCACCTCCTGCAAGACCTCAAGGCTTACAATTGCAGGTCCTAACTCACTGACCCCTTATCTTTCCCTCAGTGCTAGCAAATCACTCTGATAAATAGGTTTAAACAAATAGAACCATATAATTGAGAGATTTTATACTAGGTAGTCTAATGCCTAGGAAATAAATCAGCCTTTTAAGTTTTATATTGCTGTACAGTTGAAATGTTTAATAATTATTGCCAGAGAATGGTATAATGCAGTACTAAAAATGAGTAATTGAAAAGCCCATCAAGGCAGATGAGGCATCTTCTCACTGAATTGCTCTTGAACACTTTACATAATTATTTCATTCAGATTTATGATCAGCTCAGCAAAATGTATGTCTCTCTACCCTGCCCTGCCTGAGTAGCTCAGGAGGCCTTTGAATATCGAGCTAACACTTTCAGGGATGGATGAATGAATGCTCTTATACATGAAGGAGGCTTACAAGAGTTGGACTTCCTTTAGCAAAGGAAAAAGTTAGGAGTGAAAAGTGAGTTTGCTAAGGCCCCTCTGTGTCCTTGGTGTTTATATCCATTAACCAAGTTGGTTTGTTTAAAGTCCATAACAGTCCTGAGAGGAGACTAGGTTTCCATCTCACAGAAGAAAACTGAGGCCCACAAAAAATACACTGGAACTTGATTTCATTGTTGAAGCTCATAGTGAATTTACACCAGGCTATTTGGCTTCAAACCGGTAGCCTCACCACCACATGACAAGTCTCCAGAAAGACCCTGTGTGCATAGAGAGGACTTCCAGTTTTAGAAAGAGATATCTCATGAGGTCAGATGCAAAAGAAAAGTGATCCCAGCCAGATTTTATTTGCAACTCTGGCTCCTTAAACCTCGGGTTTATTGAAGCTCCCTCCACCCCACTCCTTCCCTCCATTTCTTACAACGTCAGCACCGCTCTGCAGAGAAGGGATCCAGATCTGTCTCCTCAAGGGATGCAGTTTCCCATGGATCCAGCCTCCCAACCCGGGCCAGATGAGCCAGACTAGCCAGCCAAGTCTTCAGGCTTTATCAGAGGCACGAGTTTATCATCTTGCCTCTCCTGAGAGCCACTGAGTGGGAGTTCTTGGCAAATTCAGTTCACTGGCAAGTGTGGACAGATGGCTGCCTGGATGAGATGACAACCTTTGTTTCTGGTCTCACACATCAAAATAACCCAAGATGGAGTTGGGGGAGAGTGGGTACCTCACAAACAGGAAGAATAATATAAGCCTTTTCTTTTGAAAACAGTGTATTTAGAAGAATAGAAATATAAGAGGAGGACTCTGCTCCTTCCCCCATCCTGGCATGAGACAGTGACACTTTGAGCAGGCTGACCGCTCACTCTTTCCCCATGCCCTGTCTCCTCCTTAACCCTGAGGCTCACTTCTGCTCTGCTTAAGTCAGCAGGCATTGGCACAGGTCAAAACCGTTCCTGCTCCCAGTTCTCTCCCACCCTAATCTTGAGCCGGGGCTGAGTTCCTGCTGGGGGTCAGCTCCAAGGAGGCTGAAGGAGGTCGGTGGAGCCTTCATTCCCCAGGACAGAAAAGCATACGGGGTTTCCCTCTTGTTTTCGAGTGACAATGGCAGACACGGCCCATGGATATATAATTCGTTGAATATGGTCCGTACCTGTGAACTTCCCCACACCCTGGGGCATTGCCAAACTTTGACCTAATTGTATTTCTACACTAAGAAGCGCTCTCAATGGCATTTTATCAAACACTCAATGTACTTATCAGCCAGTGGGCGCTGAGCGCTTGCCAAACAAATCAAATATCTGAAGAGAGGGCATTTGGTCTTTATGCTCCTGAAGGTGGTAGGCTGGGGAGGGGGGTGGAGAGAAAGCGAGGAATACACTGATCAAATCAGGGAGAAAACTGCTTTTCTGTCAGCTATGTTGAGGCCAGTGAGCAGAAGCCGTGGGCAGGGAGCCTGTTCCTGCCTTGCTGAGGAGCAGGAGATGTGAGATGGATGACAGGAGGAAGCTCTTTCAGATAATCATTAGAAGCTGGAAGATCAGCAGGCTCCTGTCAGCACAGTGTGTTGCAGGACACAATGTGTTGGGGGAAGGGTGTAGGGCCAGAGGAACAAAGGGACAGCAATAACAGGCTCAAGAGGGACAACACCTTGAGTGCTTATCTTGCCATGGACTGTGGTTGGCTTTATGTTTGCTTCTCCTTTAACCCCCAGGGTACCCCTCTGAGGGCCTCTGGTTCCCAGACATTGTCCCTCTTGTCCTTGCTGCTTTGGTCTTTCTCAGGGCCTCACTTGACATATCACTTCCCCAAGGGCCAGTGGCTAGTCTGGATGTGCTGCACTCTCTGCCCACCCAGCCACTCCTGGCCCTTGATCTTCCCCTCTCCAGAACTTTTTAACCCCTACTGTGAGAATAACCAAAAGAGTTGAGAAAATACTAGTGCCCAGCGCCATCCCAGACCAGCTGAATCCAAAGGTCTGGGCAGAGCCAGGGAGCAGAAGCTCTTTCAGGGCCCCAGGTGATTGTGATGGACATTTAAGATGATGAGCATCTCAAGTCCAGTTCATCATATCTGAAAGTAAATTGGGTCGAACTGGCTCACATTTGGGACACCTAGCACCTAGTACCATATGCCTGGTATCATCTATACTTAGTCAATACTTGTACAATGGATAAATGAATTCATTAAAATGAAAGAAGCATGACTCCTCCCTTCAGAGAGAAGAGGAAATCAACTCATGGAAGCCAAATAATGGGTCCATGGTTGTGGGGTACTGTAAGAGCAGGAACCAGAGGGTCAGCTCAGGGAGCAGGAAGCCTGTCTGAGTGACATCAGTGTGTGTTTCCATTGCCGGGACTGGACCTAATGCTCATGGGAGCTCAGCATGTGCTTACTGATAGTGACTACGCCCACCTAGTCTCTCTTACTTAACAGATCCATCTTTCCCCACTATATCTTCTTACCAGCACTGCCTCCACCATTATCTGCATCTCCTCACTAGATCTCAATTTCTGTGAGCTGGCCCCCGTCTCCAACAGCCCTCCTCCAAAGAACAAATCCATAGCTGATAAAATGTCATTCCCCAAATCTAAGAAAGTATCACTTTGGTGATGTTGTAGCATATGCGCGTGCGCGTGCGCACACACACACACACATACACACAGAGGGAACTTGTGTTTGTCAAATGTCTACTACACACCTGGTGCTTCACTTGTCTCACTTGGTTTAAGTCTCACCTCTGACTACCTGTGGCTCTTACCTTCACAGTATTTTTCTCTGGCACCCTAGAGCACCCAAACTCTGTAAACCATGCAGCAACTTTCTAACTTCTCTCTCTGCTTCCATATTCAACCCCTATGGTCCAACCTTCCTGCAGAAGCTAGAGTGTGTATTAAAAAATAATAGATCAATTCAAACTTACAAAATTGACAAAGTCAGCTCAGCATTCCCTGCCGGATCTGGTCCCTGCCAACCTCCCAGATATCACCTCCTGTCACTCTTTGTCTCATCCCTCAAGCTCAGTCCCTTAGACACATGAAGCTTGCTGTACCCAGGGCCTCAATACTCCCCTTTGGTTGTCCCATCCTACTTGGTCCCACCCCCAAACCTTAAGGAATTAGGAGGGAAAAGAGAGAGGAACACATTTGGACACAGTTGGGGCTTCCAGAGCAGCTAGTTGCCAGGGCAACAAACATGAACCTGCTTCTAGCTTTGCTCCTCACCTTTGTTTTCTTAGGGTGCAGGTGGATGAAGCAACTCAAGTCATTTTGGGGGGGGGGGGATAAAGTTGTATTTATGCACAAAATGTGGGTAAACACCCAAACACCCAAACATACTGCCTTCTCTTCTCTATTGAAATATTTTAGTCATCCATAACTTGAATTTTTAGATGGCCAGGGAACAGATGAGGCAAGAAAGCTAGAGTTTATTAAGCTATGTCTCAGACCTTTTAAATATGATTTTGTTGAATCAAAAGAACATTTCTCTGTAATAGGTATTATAATCCATATTTTATATAGGAGGAAACGGAAGTTTAGGAGAGCTGAGCAATGCCCTGAGGAGCACATAGCTTCACTAATGGACACATCCAATATTCTACCCAGGGGTATCCAATCCCCAGCCTCGGGCTCTTTCTTCTGCACAGCATCTTTCTTTACTTTGCACATCCTTCCTTCCCAGTGAGAAAGAAACAACCTCAAAATGCATAACAAACGTAAAGATAAGGTAGTGATTAAGCCATAAACACAAGAAAAGGCTGTTTTCCAAAAGCACTTCAGAATCTTCCATTTATCTGTGCTAATTGTAGTCTTTTAGCAACAAGTTGTCCTTAAAAATTCATTAAATTGAATCCCCTAACGGTCTCTATCTGGGGACTTGGTAGGCTAATATTTTTAATTCCTAAATGCACTTGAAAATAACCACGTCTTTGTTCCCAAAGCATCTATGGTATAGATTGACCAATCTGCTCAATTAGTGCTTTTCTGCCTTTTCCTTTTATTCTTGCAAACCTTAAGGTCAAACTTCAACACCATCACCTGCTGAGTTTCCCAGTGGGCTCTCTCTCTCTGGATGTGTGTTGCCAAGAGAACAATCCTGCTTTCAATAATGGAAACAACCATCAAAGCCTGCACAAAAGATTTAAGGACAATGGGAGATGTAGGTGAGTTAATTATGTTCCAAGTCCCTTTGTTCTTTAAAAAAAAAAAAAAAAGCTTATGGGTGGTCAGTGAACCTTACAGATGCAAGCCTCTGGATTGTGTTTAAGAAAAATGGGTTTCTTAGGGATCCAATGACTGTTCTCTCAAAACAACTTCATTTATATCAGAAATATCCACACTGTTCCCTCCTTGGACAAAGTAACCAGCACTAGAGTAGGAATTGGGAGACTCAGGTCTGAGTGGTAAATCCTAAGCCCTGTTACAGCTTGGAGAACTCATTTGATCTTTTAGGGCCTTGGTTTTCTGATGTAATAAAAAGACCCAATGACAGCAAAATGAAGTTCTAAAACACTATGATTCTGTTTTCAGATTCAGTTTGATTGGGAAGCACTAAACAGAGTCAGAGACTGGACTCTGGTGCACTGGGGCTGTTTCCCTCTCTTCCTCTCAAGCTGTTCATGTCTCAGGAAATTGCAGCTGCTGCAATGATGACCCACATATGGCCCTTGGCTCTGACCTCTGGGATTTTTTTTTACCACCTTACTCTTAAGGTGTACCCTGAGCCTTGTCAGCACAGAACTGCTGCATCTTTGAACTCTTGATCTATGAAATTTCCTTCTAAACACAACTTCCTATTTTTTCTCCATTCACTGAACAAATATTTGTTGCCTGCTTGTAATGTGCCAGCTATTTGATATAGAAAGGTGAACAAAACAAAGTGGTACTAGCTCTCCTGTGGCTTACTGTTGGCCAGGTGGATCAGCTATTAAATATCATTATTTTATTTTATTTTATTCAGCACTGGGAATTAAACCCAGGGCCTTGAACATGAGAGTCAAATAGCCAAGTGCTTTCCTGCTGAGTTACGTCACCAGCTTCAAATACCATTGTTTTAAAGGCAAGAAGTATTTAAGTGTATAAAGTAGAAAGTGAATTGTGTCCATGATTGTACCTCCCAGTTAAAACCAACCATGCAAAGTTTAGGTCAAACTGAAAGAGAGCAACTAAAATTAAAAGCAATTTCCTGACAAATGCTTTTCTGCATCTGGAGTTTCCTCCTACTCAGAATGGAAACTGAGAAACCACCTGCTAGCTCATGTGGACACCAAGGAATTGTAACATATTTCTGACCAGCACAGTCTAGCTAAATCTGCATATGTATATTTTCTGTCTTTTGTCCCATTGTGTCCCCTTGTCCTCTTGTAAAAACTGTTTATGCCATGAACCCCTAGAATATGGAGATTTGAGACAAAAAAAAAAAGTCTCCCTGATCTCCCTCAAGATCTGCTTTGAATAAACCTGTTGTCCTTCACCAACGTTTGTCCCCAGATTTTAGTGGAGCCAGTGGTGAAATCTTCTTAGTAACAGATTTTGGTGAAACCATCCAGGAGAGTCCCATCCCTGAGCAGTCTCTGCTGAGGGAAGGTGAGAGATGGGAAGAAAGGACTCCAGCATTCATGAATAGCTGAACCTACCCTTGGAATTTCAGGAAAGATTCCAGCAGCTGCTGGGGACAGTTCAGCTGCTTCTTCCCAGATTTGGCCAAAACTGCAAGTCAATTCATTTTTCCTTCTTTTTACATCATTTGCTTATTTCTTATTCAGAGAGGAGGAGACTGAATCCATTCAGCCAGGATCCAGGCAGGGTCCCTGGCTTGGTTGATGGTAACTATATTATCTTGCTATTCTATAATTCCATTTATTCCTCTTAATATCTCATAAACAGCCATTTCCATACCTATAGAGCTACTGAATCTTTTTAAATGACTGCCTAATAATATGTGCCAGACATATTCAATGAAATTCACTTACATCAAATTCCTTAACCTCCATAGCTCTGAGAATTAGTACCATAGGCACCCCATATAACAACTACAGCAAGGAAACTGAGGCCCAGAAAGTTTCCCAGGGAGAGCTGAGGTAACAGGCAGTAAGTGGCAGAGCCAGAATTCAAGCCCAGTTAGAACCCCAGTACTTCAGCTCTTATCTACTGTGCCCAGGATTCCATTGCCAAGATTACTGTCATTTGTTTTAATTAATCCTGGATGATGGACTTTTAGATGAATTTTCTCTCTCTCTCTCTTTTTCTGTAACAAGCAAGGGTGCAATCAACATCCTGTACCTACATCAGCCTCCACTTGTCTAAATCTGGAGATTGGATTAATTCCTAGAAGTGGAATTTTAGAATTATAGGGTATGAGCATTTAAAATTCTGGTACATGGTGCCAAACTGACAGAAATTGTGGATCAATTCACCCTCCTACCAACTGCATGTGATGGAGATCACCAGTCTATTCGCAACCCTTGGCACCACTGAATCTGCTCTGGCAATGGTCACTGTGCCTCCTCATTGCCAAATCTGACAGCTCTTTACAGCCTTGTTCTACTCAAAGCTCTGGCATGTGTACCCCAGTAGACATGCCTCCGTGGGACTTCTTCCTGGTTTCCCTTGGGGCCTTTTGTCTCCTCTCTTCCTGTTTCCTTGGTATTTGAAATCTCTTCCCTTGCCCTTCTTCCTGTGTGATCTATGAACACCATGGAGTCCTGGGTTCTCCAATTGTTCTCTTGCCCTCCCTCTCTCCCTAGTGTGGCAGACTTTCTTAATCGCTGGTCTGACAGGCATCCCTTCCCTTTTCCCTGGCTAAAATTGATCCCAATTTTGTTTATGGCCTGTACCCAGCCCCAGAAATTGAATTATGCATGGTCAATTACAGATATCCTGTTCCCCTTCCTGGAGCTACAGGTGGCCATGTGACCTGGTTCTGGCCAATGAGATGTAAGGGCAGTTTTGTATGGGGGGGGGGGGGCGCTGTGGGGTGTTGCTGGTGGGGTTCTGGCCTGTGCTCTACGGTGAAAGAATGGAAGCCTGTGAGGAGAGCACCCTCCCTTCACCCCTGCCTAACCACACTTCCTCCTGTTTGGAACACTATTGGTGATGAGTTGCTTTGAGCTTGTACAGCCATTTTATGAGGAGCTGTATCTAGCACAGCTGTTCTATCAAACAGGAGAAAAAGGTCAAGAGAATCACAGTTTCCCCAGGACCTGACATTCCATGAGCAGCTGAAAGAAGACCAAAGCCAAGTGACCTGGGGTTTCCTTGGACTTGTGCTTCTCTTTCTCCTCTACTGCCATGTTGGTGGTTCTGCCTCCTGATCATATTCTGAACTATTCTGCTGTGCCTGGCTTACATTAAATGCTTTACCCAGCTCTTCACCATGGGCCTGTTTCTGCTTGTCTTGTCTGTCACCCTACTAAACCCTACCCACCCACCCACCCACTGAACTTGACTGGTCTACTGACTCTTCCCTTGCCTTTGGAGGTCTTTGTGTATATTGTCTCCTTGTCATTGGAGACCCTTCCCTAATTAATTCTTTTTCAACAGCTCCAGTGTCATGCCCATCTGGAGGACTTCTCTGGTTTCCCCACCTCCACCAATTGTTCTCCCAGCATGCTCTGAAGATCCCCACTGCAGCCCTTATCATACTGTAGTTCAATAATTTCTTTACTTATCTACTTCTCTCCCCTGTCAACCCTGTATTCCCAAACCAGTTTGTAAGCTCCTCAGGAGGAGGAGACAATATCTCAAACTTGGTCCCTCCCCTTTCCCTAGCCTCTGTCCTTCCTTTGTTCTCTATTTCAATTACTGATATCATTAAACTAGAAACTTCCATGACATCTCTAAATTCCACAACTTCCACCTCTGAAATATCATTTGAATCTATCTTCTCCTCTCCATTCCCAAGTAACCATCTGGATGCTTTAAGATGTTATACTTGGTGGTTATGAAAAAGTAGTTTGCATTTCCTTTTGGGACCCACTAAAGGCTTTCTAGAGAGCTGATAGGTGGTGCTGATTGTCTGAAAGGTGGTTAAATTTGAACAGAAGCTCTCTAGCTATTGGCTGGTTGGCTATATCCATGTATTATAATACATCTTGACTTTTTTTTACCCACAAATTAGCAATAAGGTCCAACTACTCTAAATAGCATTCTGCCCAAAGGTGATTTAATAAGGAAAAACAAATTAAAGAATAGTTCAGTAGCTGTGGCAAAGCCTTCTTAAAACCCAGCACAGAATAAGTTAATTAATTAGGCAAGTGATCAATAAAATATAACAAATACAGCATTGGATAAAAATGAGCTGTTCATTACAAATAGTCTATGACTCATGAGTTTGATCATTACATTACAAAGATATAACAAATGTAAAATCACAAGGAGCCTAAAAATACTCAGTTGATGTATTGCATCCATTATCAGAATGCCCATATTTTTAGGTTTATTTAGCTAGTCCTGGTGAATCCAGTTATTAATGTGTACAATAGCTAAATAGCAAGTAGAGTTCTGGTGAAGGTCTTCCATGCAGAGATCTAATTTTGCAAATATCAGGCAGCATGCCCTCATGAAATATGCCTAACGAGAGGTGAAATGCCCTACCACGTCCTTGCTGGGTGACCTGACACATGTTGTTCAACTTCTGATGCTTCATCTGTAAAATTCTGTCTCCTTCACAGACTGTGGAGGAGCTCAAACAAGAGGAAGAAAATGAACATAATTTAAACACTTCTAAGTTGTCTAAAATTGTAAGATGCATTTTGCAAAAGGTCAGTCCATCTTAAAGCAGGAAAAAGAGAAGTTGAGCTCTATTCACAGGTTACATAACAAAACTAATGGTAGCTCAGCTAATTTAAAATAGATTGCATTAAATGAGATGTGTGAAAAGTGCTTAGAGCTTAGCAGATCCCCTCATGAATACTAGATGCTGTTATTATAACCCCAAGAAAATGGAATCCCTGAGGCATCACCAGCAGAGTATCCAGGAAGAGGATTCTCCTATCAGAGCCCTTGCCCCTTCCTTTCCCCCACCTCTAGAAGAATACAACAGAATCAGTCCTAAGATTATATGACTTCAGGGAATAAGTCATCAATTACCTAGCCCTCTCTGGAGAAGCACCTCAACTATGAAAAGGAAAGCCATGTTTGATACTTCAGAGATCCTTCCTGGAGTCTTGGCAGCTATGAGCATGTCAGTTAAAATAGGCAAAGCTAAAGCGGACCTAAAGTCAAATGTGGGAGAGACGTCCCTCAGTTCTTGAACCCTTGCGTCACATTGCACATAGACAACATGACTTGATCCTAATGAGGGGGTTGTGGGATAGCCAACATAGACACATGCTGAGATGTTTCCAATACCTCTTGTTCTTTGGCAGTGAAAACAAAAAGTCTGTATTACTGAGCTTAAATTTATCATAGCTACAAAACAACCAAGTCTTTGGAATATCAGTTCACAAATTATCAACAATTTTTAAACATGCTTATATCCTTTTATACAGTAATTCCACTTGTGGGTAACCATCTTGATGAACTAATCTAAAACATAAATTTTCTGAATGCTGTGTTTGAATGTATTTCAAAATTCATAGGTTAAATTCCAATATGATATTATTCAGTATTGGAGCCTTTAGGAAGTGATTGGATCATGAAGTTAGAGACCTCCTGAATGGGATTAGTGACCTTATAAAAGCACTTGAGGGAGCAATCTTTTAATTAATGCTTAATATAGAAACAATGACCTTAATTTGAAAAATAAAATACTTTAACACTGATTTATAAAATCAGTGTGATTCAGCTGGGCATGGTTGCACACGTCTGTTCCCCCCGCCACTCAGAAAGCTGAGGCAGGAGGATCACGAGTTCAAAGCCAGTCTCAGCAGATTAGCAAGGTACTTACCAACTCAGTGAGACCCTAAATAAAATATAAAAAGGGCTGCAGATGTGGCTCAGTGGTTAAACACTCCTAGGTTCAATCCCTAGTACAAAAATAAATAAATAAAATCAATGTAATTCCTTTCTTTTTTTTTTTTTTTAAACTTGGCTGTCCCTATTAACTAAAGGGTTGAGATTTTTTTAAAAAAAGGTTTTGACTATTTTTATTTGTGACCTCAATGACTTTCAACTCAATGAATATGTTTTTAAAAAGGAATGACATTATTTTGGGGTCTTAAACAGTTATACATGGTCATTTGTTCAGTCTAAGCTTGAAAAGCTATTTGTAATATTTTTCTCAATAATTAATACTTCTGGACAGTAAAATTAAATTTCTCATCTGAATATAGGAAAATACTAATATCCATGCACTGGGATTTTTATGTTTCATAAACTTCTTCATCTTTCCTTTATAACAAGCATGCGCTATTTTGATAGTCAAACAAATACTTTTTAAAAATCTCTTTAAAAAATTAAAAGTCAAAATCTGTATCAGCAGAGACAGGCCTCTGACCTGTTCCTGTGAAATGTTCCGTCTGCTTTGTGCATCTTATTCTTGAAGATGTGACAAGTGTTCCTCCAGGTTTTCCCAAAGCTACAGCACAAGGGTGCGAATGCCTGACACCCCGATTTCATGCCATGTCCAGTGCATACTGACACCCACTCAGCCTAGCATTCTTCCCACTATTGTAGACATAATGCAGACCCTTCTTTTCCCAAACTTTGGTCCCCACTTATTGACCAGATCTGACACCTAAATTAAAACCTGCCCTAGGTCCTTGAATCTAAGATGCCATTGAACATAAGAGGCATCAATGATACCAAAACAGTTTATATGGAGCAACCAGCTCTACTTTAGGTGCAGATCAATTGTAAGGTGCATTCTGACTCCTGAAACACTACCCTCATAAAAGTGGGCATTTTGAAATCTTTGGTATGCTGCTGGCCTCGCTGGCCTGCGGCAACACCTCCTCCTTTTCCTACTGATAGTTCCCATGCCTGCTGCCTCCCACTCATTGCTAAAAAGCTATAGCACAGACATAGTCACTAAGGCAGGGCCTGCTCAATGCATCTGGCTCAAAAGGGAAGAAGAGCCAGGGCCCAGATGTCACTGGCAGACAAGGTAGATCAGAGGCAGCTTGGGCTGGGACAGGCACAGGAGGATGTGGGTCTCTCACCCAGAGCTTCTCCCTAGCATAAGCTTCTAATTTGATTACAGTCAGAAGCTTCAAAAGATCTGACTTTCTCAGGTTACTATGCTTATGCTTTTCTCTTAAACCCACAACAACTGAAAGCAGGCTTTGACTTTCTCTTCCCTACAAAACAGCCAAAGGAAGAAACACTCAAGTTTGGGAATCATTGCTGTGTGGGATTGGGTAAGTAAACAACCTCTCTAAGTCTATTCTCTCACCTTTAAAATATTGTAACAGTTCTCACAGATTGCTCACAAATATTGAGATTAAAGTAGACAGGGCACCCTGTGTAGAGCCAGGTATACAGTGGGTTTCAGTAAATGCTGGTCATTATTAAGAGTACTGTGGTGATGAACACAGTAGGCAACTGTGAAGCTCAAAGGATCTGCTTGGCTTAAATGGAGCCTAACTCTACAATTATGCATAATTTAAAAACCTGCAGCACCTTTGTAATCCCAGTGACTTGGGAAGCTGAGGCAGGAATATCTCAAATTTGAGGCCAGCCTCAGAAACTTAGCAAGACTGTGTCTCAAAATAAAAAGTAAAACAGGAGGCTGGAGAAACAGTTCAGTGGTAGAGTGCTCCTGTGTTCAATCCCAAGTACTGGAAAAAAAACAAAACAAACAAACCCAGGGTATATAAAGAACTCAAAAAGCAAAGCACCAAAAAAACAAATAACTCCATCAATAAATGGGCCAAGGACCTGAACAGACACTTCTCAGAAGATGATATACAATCAATCAACAAATATATGAAAAAATATTCATCATCTCTAGCAATCAGAGAAATGCAAATCAAACATACACTAAGATTTCATCTCACTCCTGTCAGAATGGCAGCTATTATGAAGACAAACAACAATAAGTGTTGGCGAGGATGTGGGGAAAAAGGCACACTCATACACTGCTGGTGGGACTGCAAATTGGTGCAGTCAATATGGAAAGCAGTATGGATATTTCTTGGAAAATTGGGAATGGAACCACCATTTGACCCAGCTATCCTTCTCCTTGGTCTACACCCAATGGACTTAAAAATAGAATATTACAGGGACACAGCCATATCAATGTTTATAGCAGCACAATTCACAATAGCTAAACTGTGGAACCAACCTAGATGCTCTTCAATAGATGAATGGATTAAAAAATGTGGCATATACACACAATGGAATATTACTCAGCAATAAAAGAGAATAAAATCATGGCATTTGCAGATAAATAGATGAGTTAGAGAACATAATGTTAAGTGAAGTTAGCCAATCCCAAAAAGACAAATGCCAAATGTTTTTTCTGATATAAGGAGGCTGATTCATAGTGGGGTAGGGAGGGGGTGCATGGGAGGAATAGACAAACTCTAGATAGGGCAGAGGGGTGGGAAGGGAAGGGAGGGGGCATGAGATTAGAAATGACGGTGGAATGTGATGGACATTATTATCCAAAGTACATGCATGAAGACATGAATTGGTGTGAATATACTTTGTGTACAACCAGAGATGAAAAATTGTGCTCTATGTGTAACAAGAATTATAACAAGAATTGTAGTTGTATACAACCAGAGATATGAAAAATTGTGCTTATGTGTAATAGGAATTGTAATTCCACTGTTATATATAAATAAAAAATTAATTTTAAAAAAGGGTACCATGATAAGAAAAAAAGCTTATTAAATTTTTTTTTAAAATAAAAACCTCTGGCATGTCCAGGCATTTCAGAATTATTTCTTACAGTCTTTTTCTTAGGAATGAGTGTGCCAAAATGCTCTTAAAAATGTAACATCGTGAAGGAGATTTCCCCCAATTGGGTAAGCTGGTTGCTCAAAAGGCAGTGTTTTCAACAGTAGCAACATGGCCTGAGCACAGTTTGAGCAGCTTCCAAACGTCATTCGAGCTGAACATGTCCCAGGAAGATCCTACTCAATATTCAGGCAGCACAGTAAATGGAGCTTCTGGCAACTGCAGCCACAAACCCATCAGTGAGTCAGAGAATTTGGGGAAATAATGTCAAAAAGCCCCTTAATTTCCTCCTTTTTATTTTTTTCTTCAAAAATAGCCAAATTGGATTCATTTGCCATTTTACTCAGAGAGTGGCTCTAAAATGACTAATTATCGCTCGTTTACTAATAGAATTAAATTTTCTATTCCCAAATCCAAAACTCAGATAAAACCTGGCCAAGTAGAAACAGTGTGTTGTGGGTTTTGTTCACCCAGCCTCTGTCCCCCTGCCCATCCTCACTGATGACACACACACAGGCTAAACAGAGCTTAAACAATCATCCCCAGTTGGCCATCTATTCAGTACCTTGCATAGTCTGCGAAGAAATGCAGAACGTGTGGAGGGTGCGTGAGGTTGGGTGGCAGTGGGAAACAGACCCACAGGGAGAAGATGCTTATGGTCGCCAGAGACTATTCTGTGCAGGGACAAGCGATGCCTCTTCAGAGGGACTGATATGTCAAAGATACATTTCCTATTTCATAAAGAAAGGGGCGTGCAATGTGGTCATCCTTTTGCTCAACAAGCACATATTAACTACCAAGAACGAATTTTTAGGTTGGGCCCTGGGGATTCCACAATGATGAAAACATGTTCTGTCTTCAAGGGGCTTCCAGTCTAGAGAGGAAAGCAGGAGGGGGAGAAAACAAGTAAGGGGGAATTCCCCTGGGAAGCCAGAGGAAGCCAGGAGGGACAGTGGTGGCTTAGCTGAGGAAGTGACTTTAAGGGAGTCTTAGAAGAGGAGTTGGTGCGTGCCACACCAACAGATGAACTGGCTGTTCTTACTCCGGAAGTCTGCACCATGTGAATGCTGCATTGATGGAGAAGGGCCTTATGGGTTAGCACGCAGGAAAAATATGGTTTGCACGTCTCCACTGCACAGGTAAGTTGCTTTATAAAGGATCAGGTGCTAGTCTTCTTTGCAGATATATCTCATCAGAGTCAAAAGCCAACCCGAGGCAGCCCACTATGGCACAGAGTCAGCCTCCCCAATCTAGTCCTGTGGCTCTGGGTCAAAGTCCAGAGTTTGTGTTAGGACCAGTTAGCAGGCTTGGTCACTTTGGATGTAGTCGCTAATGGTCTGAGGAGGATGGAAATGACCTATGACCATCCAGAGCTAAGTACACTCAAGTATGGGCCTCTGGAAGGCTTCCCAGCAATCCCCGACTGTTAAAGAAAGGGAACAGCACCCAACACCACCCACCTCCATGGCCTATGAGGGCATCATGTCTGAGAGGCAGTGGGTAACCCCGCCATTCTCTACTATTCACTTGCCAGACTCTGCTAAGCACATTCCACATATTGTACACTGTAGCCTCACACCCACCCTTTGAGAAGGACATTATTTTTTTCCATTTATACACAGGGACACTGGGGTTTGAAGAATTGCCTGAGGTCATCTGGTTAATAAGAAGTGGGGCCAGGAATCAAATCCTGAGAGACTGTATTCTGAAGCCTGTGTTCCCTTGTTCTCTGTGGTTCCCTCTCACCTCCATGTCTCCACAAGTAACACTCCTCCTTCTGCATCCTCCTCACCCCCGACTTCTATTTGTCTAGAATATCCTTAGTTAGGTTCTCCTGAAGCCTTCTTTCACTCCCTGCCCCTATGTGCCTGCCACACTCTTTAAGTCCTGCATGATCCTTCTGTGTTCTAGCTGGTTGTTTAATTCTTGGTTGACCCAGGGGACCTCAATCTTTAGGACAGGAGGGAATACCCATGTCATAATTACTATTTTGACCACCGTAGTGCCTTGAACATAGAACAAATGCTTCTATGTGGTGGAATCTGATGAGGAGAGCTGCTCTACCTGTGGCTGAGTTCTTGGTGACCATCAGTACTGGATTCCTGGGGTAAGGGAGTCATAGATTTGGGTTTGATTTAGGACAAAGTTATACAAAACTTTGGTCTCATTCAGTGAGGAGGGCAGATCACCCAAATGCAGATCAGGAGTGATATTTGACCATTTATGTCCCAGGTGTAGGGAGGAGACTTCCATGATGTGTCTGGGCACCTGGGAGGTGCATAGAGTTCATCTCCTAAGACCAAGTTTGGAAACACCAAGATAAGCAATTACTGCTCTGCTCTTCAAATACATTCTGGTACTTTGTCTCTAAGAGAGTGAGTGCCTTGGTCTCTAGGGAAACCAGTTTTCGTTTCCAGTACCAGGGAAAAGGATGCTAAAACAGGGTTGTCTCTGCAGAGGCAAAATAGACCCCAGTGCAAAAGGGCAGTGCAGGGTCTGACCCCTGCCCTGCCATGTAAAGACCCTCAAAGGAGCCAGGAAGAGCAGTCTGCAGGCTCTGTCTTAACATGTGTAAAGGGGCTGTCACATGGAAGAGGGCCATGTTTGTCTTTAAAACTTGCCCTAAAGAGTGGAAGCTATAGGGAAGGGGAATTTTGAAATATCAGAAAAGGAGATTTTCTAACTTCACAACTTCATAGAGGGGGGAGCCTGTGATATTAAGATTATTTATATATATATATTGGTTTTCATCCATGGTTTCTGCTTATAATTCTCACAGCCCTTGTTATTTCCTGAGTGACTGGAATAATATTGGGACACCTTAGGTCTCAGAAACAGACTCAGAAAGCAAAATCTCTCTGTCTTTCATCTTCTCTTCCCTCCTTTTACCTGCTCTTTTTCCTCCCCAAGGTAGACCAGAAAAACTATTATTTCTCTTCCCCAAGGCAGACCATAGAAACTAAAATTATAATCTTCCCTCACCTTTCTGTCTTGGAGTTGCTCACACTAGGCTGCCCTGGACTAGAGTCACATTTTATGCACAGTAGTTTAGTCCTGGTCTATCCTGATCAGCTCTGCTAATTAAGAGAATGTAATTGATTCTTAAGAGGTCCCAATAAAGGGAAAAAGGCAGGGTGAGGTGTTAGAAAAAACACTAGGATTTCTAAAAGTGAAGATCCTATTAAAATGCCATTTACCAAGAGCATTTTACTTTCCCCTGGCTAGAGGCCAGCTTCATCTGCAGTAGATAGAAATGTTGAAAGATTACAGCAACATGTCTTCCAGCTCCAGGCAGTTAAAGGGATTATCCCATTATCCCTTCATATGTTTCTGCAGTACGTGTTTATTGAGTGTGTCACATGGTATGCCAGGCACTGGGAATATATGTCCTCATGGACATGGTCTGAATGACCACGATTCAGGTGTTGACCCAGATTCACATGGTGGAACCTAATAGCCAGTGTGATAGTTAAGCTGGAGAAGAGTGAGAGTGTGGTCTAAGGGAAAGAGGGAAGGCACAGGCTGCGGATCAGCTTCATACTGCATCCAGGAAAGAAAGATGACTCCACTTGCCTTGCCTGCCTCAGAGAGCGTGGGTTGCTATGAAGAGAGGCAGGCATTTAATTGAGAAATGGATTCACTGTGCAGCGCTTCCTCATGCACAAGTGCACTCACCTGTGTGCTTGGCTATGACATCAAGATCTTCCTCTTCTCAGGAAATCTAAACCTTTTCCCATGTTACCCAAGCCCTCATTCCACCTGTTCTAGTCTCTCCTTCCCCCTCATCTGACTCCACCTTCTGCTTCATCTCCATGCTCTCCCCATCCCTCCCTTCCATCTCCATATTATTTTTGTTCACTTCCATCTTTCATGACTATATCTCCTCCTTTACTAAACTGAGCCCCAAGTCTGCTCTTAATCCTGTCCCTCTCTCACCTCCAAACATGAATCATCTCCTATCTCCAATCTTTCCTGCCTACCATGGTACCACCAGCCTGAACCCTGCAGAGTTCCCAATCCAAATTTCCAACTAAGAGTGAACCTCTCCAGCGGAATCAGCTGCTGGGCTCACAAACATGTGTAACACTGAGTTGGGGCCCTTCTCCTGAGCCCTCTTCTATTCCTGGATCTCAGCTCTGTCATTATTCTATTATCTCTTCATTTGTTCCTGCAGTATACATTTACTGAGCATCTATGTGTGTCTGAAATGAAAGAAAATCAACATTGGGGGAAGTGGGAGAGAGAACCTTCCAGAGTAATTCATATTGGCAATTCCTCAAAGGTCAGTGATCCTGCATGGATGTGTGTGGTAGGCAGAAAAGGGTTCCCTAAAGGTAGGCTCCATTCTGATCCCCAGAACTCCTGAATACTAACTAACATGGTGAAGGTGTGACTAATTTCAGAATGTTGAGAAGGAGGCATTTATCCTGGAGCATCTGGGTCAGCTCTAAAAGCAATCATGTGCATCCTTATCAGAGAGTAGAAAGGGAGAATTTAGAAAGACAGAGGAGATGGGACCATGTAAAAATGGGGCAGAGACTGGAGAGATGTGACCACGAGCCCAAGACTGCTGGCAGCCATCAGATGCTGGAAGAAGCAACAGATTCTACCCTAGGGCTCCTGGAGGCAGTGTGGTCCCATTGACACCTTGAGTTTAGTCTAGTGAAATTAATTGTGAACTTCTGGACTCCAGAACTGTGAGAGAATACATATCTGTTATTGGAAGCCACCGAATTTCTAGTAATTTGTTAAAGCAGTCCTAGGAAACTTACGTGATGTTAGTCTACCAATCTGCCCTGAACTATGACCTTCTCCAGCTATAGAGCTAAGATGCAGGCATGTGTACACACACACGCACACACACACACACACACACACACACACACATCCATTGAGGGTTGGAGTTTTCTTACATGGGTGTGAAGACAAGGAAAAAAGGAAGTTACGGGATGTGGCAGATGTTGTTACAGTGATGATGAGTTCAAATACTAAGATAAGAGAAGAGGGGAGAGGGTGAGTGGCAGATAGAAAGGTATCAGGGGCCTTAATGGCCTAGCGGTCCACTGCCTGTGGCCAAGCAAAAGCCTCAGAGTCCTACTCAGCCTTTCATTTTTCCCTCTGCAGTCAACTGGTCAGGAACCCCATCCACGCTAGCTCTTTGACATCTGTGACCTTCATCTCTTGATGGGTGGCCTTCATCATCTGTCACTGGGGCTTTTGCCACAATCTCCTAACAATACTTCCTTTTCCAAACTCTTCTAGATTGATGAGAATTCTCTTCTTAATGTACAAAGGTAATTAACATGCTGTCCCTAGTGTAAGACTCTTCACTGCCTCCTTCCCATACATATTTTTGTTTGCAGTTGTCGAAAGGATGAGTCCCACAGTCCTGAAGTGGCATGGGAGGGCATTTAGATTATGACTTCCTCAGTCTCATCTCATGCCCTAACCTTTACACGAGAAACCCTGAGTCTCTCCCCATTCCCTGATTACAGCAAGCTTCTCCATGCTTCCAGCCCATTATCCATATTCCCCCCTCCGCCCTGGCTGCCCTTTCCTTAGACTTCGAGATTCAGTTACAGATGAGCTTCTCCCATGTTCCTCTATGCATTCATTTATATTTATTTATTATAAACAATAATGTTTATTGCGTACTGATATGTTAGGTATCATGTCAAAAGATTTTCCTAGAAATTCCTCATTTGACTCACCTAAGGAAGTAGGTACTATTATTCCCAATATACAAGGAAGAAGGAACTGAGGTTTAGAGGGTCCATAGAGCAGAGCTGTAGAATCAGGATTTGAATCCAGGACTCCCAGGCTCTAGAATTGAGCACTTAGCACTCTGTTCCTTGAGCACAGCTTCTTCCTGTGTGTTAGGAAGCCTGTCATTCATAACTTTACAGCCCTGTGATAAGGACTCTGAAAGTTATAACAAATAACGAAATACTTTCTCTATGCCAAGAACTCTCAGGGTTGTCTTGGTAACTTTAAATTTTTTTTATTATTTCCATTTTTCAGAAAAGGAAATGGAAGCTGGGGTCACTATGACTTTAACCCCTCCAGCTTCCATTTACATCCACGCTAATTTGAAAAGCCCCAGTTCATTTACCCTTCATCTCAGCCCAGGGCCTAGATTAGCAGATTGGGTGGAAGAGGGAGTGCTAGTAGCAGCTAGGGATGCTTCCAAACATTCTAGGATGCACAGGACAGCCACCACCAGCAAAGCACCTGGCTCCAAATGTCAATAGCGCCAAGTTTGAAAAAACAAGATCAGGAGGTCAAAGAGAAGTCTCCCTAAAACACATGAAGACACCAGCAGAGGCAGAAAGAAAAAATAAAATAGGAAGACATGAGAGGAGAGTGTGTAAGGAAACAGAGTGGTCAGGACTGTGATGAAGAGAGTCAAGAGATGAAGTGACCACAGACAACATTGAGGCCTTTGCAGAAACCGTCAAAAGCTGATAGGTAGAATAATGGGGCTAAATTCAGACTGGTGGGATGGAGAAGAGGATGGACAGTGAAGTAGTGGAAAAGACACAAGTAGGTGCAATTCTGTAACTCTGTGTGGTTTTGACAGGGGGATAAGGAATGAGTCAATGATTGGAGGAGATGTGGGGTCCTAGGACATAAAAAATATAGGTAGGTAGATAGTGGAGTACTGCCCTCTTTTCTAGCCCGAATCTCTGACTTTCTCAGAAGTGCCCTGATTATCTTTTCCCTTGGTTAGATGCCTATGCTTTCCCATCTGCCACTGTACTCCTGGATTCCCAGTTACATTAATCTGGCTCTTGTTACTATGACAAAATACCTAAGGCTGAATACTGTATAAAGAAAAGGCTTATTTGGTTCACAATTTTGGAAGCTGAAAGTCCAAGACCAGGCATCCTCATTGATTTTATCTCTGATAAGAAGGCCACAAGTCCTTGGAGAAGAGGCTTTGTGCACAAAGGACCAAGGGCGAGGGATGGCCTCACTTTATAACAACATGCTCTCATGAGCAGTAACACACTATGTGAAATCAACACAAATCCCTTCCAAGGGTGATGTACTCTCTCATGACCTAATTACTTTGCACTAAGCCACGTTCTTAAAGATTCCATCTTTTCAACACTAGGATCAAGTTTCTCACACGTGAACCTGGGGTTGTGGATGGGACACACCATATACAAACCACAGCACCAGCTCCAGGAAAACCACACCATCTGTCCAACTGACTCCTACAACCAGGCTCTTCAGAATTGATGGAGAAAGTTACAAGCCCAGTCTCAAGGTCCTCCCTAGGAACATGTGCTTCCTAAAACGGGGTCTCTCTGTTGCCAGGCAATTCTTCCATCCATCTCTCAGGGATTCCCTCCCAACTTCTCTACTCTTGTTCCAAGCCTCCTCCATCTCCTCAGTCCACAGCCCTCTGCAGATCAGCTTGCCTCTTACTTGAAAAACACTTATTGAGCATGTTTCAGGCCAGACTCTGATTAACATCCTTGTATGTTCCTTAAAGGATGGCCTGTGAACCACTTCTGTCAAATCCACAGGGGATGCTCTCAAGAAGGGCAGGGACCACAGTCCCTTGGGTGCACAGAATCAAATTCTCTGGTTTTTAAAAAGCTTCTTCTCAGCAAAGGAAAGAATCAATAATATGAAGAGAGTGTCCACAGGGTGGGAGAATGTCTTTACTACAGCATATCAGACAGAGCACTAATCTCCAGGATATATAAAGAATTCAAAAAACTTGACACCAAAAAAATAAATAACCAATCAATAAATGGGCTAAGGAACTGAACAGACACTTCTCCAAAGATAGACAATTGATCAACAATTATATTAAAAAATGTTTAACTACTCTAGTAATTAGAGAAATGCAAATCAAAACTAATCTAAGATTTCATCTCACTCCAGTCAGAATGACAATTATCAAAAATACAAGCAATAATAAGTGTTGGCGAGGATGTGGAGAAAAAGGTACTCTCATACATTGCTGTTGGGACTGCAAATTGGTGCAACCACTACGGAAAGCAATATGGAGATTCCTTAGAAAACTTGGAATGGAACCACCATTTGACTCAGCTAGCCCACTCCTTGATCTATACCCAAAGGACTTCAAAATTAGCATACTATAGTGACACAGCCATATCAATGTTCATAGCAGCTCAATTCATAATAGTTAAACTGTGGAACCAACCTAAATGCCCTTCAACAGATGAATGGATAAAGAAACTGTGGTACATATACACAATGGAATATTACTCAGCATTAAAAGAGAATAAAATTATGGCATTTGCAGGTAAATGGATGGAATTCTCTCTGATAAGTGGTTGCTGACCCATAATGGGGGTTGGGGCAGAGAATGGAGGAACTTTGATTGGGCAAAGGGGAGGGAGGGTTGGGGATAGGGCATGAGGGTAGGAAAGATGATGGAACGAGAAGAACATCATTACCCTAGATTCATGTATGACTGCACATGTGGTACGATTCTACATTGTGTACAACCAAAGAAATGAAAAGTTGTGCTCCATTTGTGTACAATAAATTGGCATGCATTCTGCTGTCATGTATAACTAATTAGAACAAATTTTTTAAATTCTCTGGTTTGGGGGTATGTATATAAATATGTATTTATTTGTACATGTACCCAATATAACAATATAATTTGGTCAATATCATTCCACAGTATTTCCCCTTTCCCACCCTTCCTTCCTCTCCTTGATACCTTTCCTTTATTCTACTGGTCTCCCTTCATGAAATCCTCCCCAGCCTCACCCCGTGACCTTTCTTTTTCTCTTTCCAGAGAGGTACATTATAAATAAGCACTCTACAGATTTTGATGTTCATTCCAATTTTAAAACTACTGTTATATATTATTTAATCTTCTCAATAATCCTGTGAGGGAAATATTACTATAGAAATCAGAATTAGGGCTAAGGATATAGTTCAATGGTACAGAACTGTCTTAGCATTTAGCAGACAGACCCTGGGTTCAATCCCCAGCACTGCAAAAAAGACGAAAAAAAATGTCAGAATTAAATCAGAATTGCATGGAGGGTATTCAGTGAACTCTCCTACCCTCCTTCTTATTCATCATCAGCTTATGCTTTCCCCCATCTCAAGACAGAGGTCCCTCTCTCACCCTGATCAAGACTGGGTCCTCTTTGCAGGTTTGCCTTTGATTACAGCTTACTTTTATTTTGATCTGTCAATGATAACAATGATAGAAGTATCATTTATTAATCATTTAGTATGAGCCAACTACTTGAAATAATAGGCTTCTAATGTGTGTGTGTGTGTGTGTGTGTGTGTCGCTGTGGATCAAAGTCAAGGCCTCACACGTGCTGGGCAAATGCTCCAGCACTGAGCTACAATCCAGCCCCTAAGATAGCCTTTTAAGTTTATTATTTCATCTAATCTCCAGATACAACTTCTACTCCTTTCTCTCTTTGTCACAAACTGCCATTATATGTATGCTACATCTTATTAATTTCCACACTTGGCTATTTGGTTTAGTTTTATTTGCTTACTTCCTCTGTTTCTCTTAGCATTTCAGTTTGGACTTTCTCTTGACATCTTCAAACTCTACTCCTTGGCTGCATGTAGCTGCTGGAGCCCATTGAAGTCTTTGTTCATGTCTATTACAGTGCTTTTGACTTTTAGTATTCCCTTTTGATTCTTCTTAGGGTTCCAAACTCTTTAATTACATTACCATCTGTTCTTGCATGCTGTCCATCTTTTCCATTAGATTCTTAGCATATTAGTTGTAGTTATTTAAATTCCCAGTCTGATAACTCCAAAATCTCTGCTGTATCTGAATTTGGTCCATTGCCTCTTTGTTGCTTGTTTGTTATCTGCATGTCTGTATATCGCATGCATTTTTGATGAAAGCCAGACATGGCATCTGGGGTAACAGGGACTGAGATAGATGGGTCTTGAATGTGAGATTTTATGACGACATGGCTAGATTCCTTCCTAGGTACAGTTTGTGCCTTGCAGCTCTTAGTTGTAATCCATTGTTCTTTGCTGGAGCCCTGGTAACATGGTGGTAAAGTGTTGGGAAGGGCTCCAAACCCATAAGGACACAGTCTTATAATCACATCTCAGTGTTCTATTGGACCAGAGTCTCTGACCTTCAGAAGAGTTTGCCAGCCTTTTCCCTCCTCCCCTTATATGAGACAGGAAGGCTCATGGGCTAATCACTCTTCCTCTGGGTGGGCTAAGGCTTTGGTGAAGTTGATTCCCTTGAGAGCAGATTTTTGTTATGAAGAACAAACTTGGTAAATTAAAAATGCATTTTCCCCTCCTCATGACCAAAGCAGAAGGGTATTTTTCTCTGACTTTCACTGGGAGAACCTGGTGGTGGTGGTGGTGGGGGGGTGGTTCCTGGAAATAAAATTCGTGAAAGTGTGTGGGGTCCTCTAGGAATGGGCTCTCAAGAGTTGAACTCTCAAACCAGTCCACACAGTCTCTAGCTATTCACCAATTACCATTTATGTGTTCCTACCAGTTACTGTTTCCAGAAACTTCTGCTCCCGATAAGCTGTGACTCTCAATATTCATTGTCTCTTCAGGGTTTTCTTGGGTGAGGGGGAGGAGGAGGGAACACAATATTTTGCCCAATTCTCTGATTCAGCTATGATTTCATGTGTCCCCTCAGGGGTCATATGTTGGAAACTTGGTCCCCCAAATGAAGGCAACTTTAAGAGGTGGATGGTAGAAGAGTTGGCAGGGTCCTTGTGGGCAGGTAGTTCTCAGGGTACCCTGAGTTAGTTTCCCTGAGAGCTAGTTATTATAAAAGAGCCATTCTCTGCTGCCCGGTTTCCTATCTCACCATGTGATACCCAACTCGTATGACTTAAGACTATGAAGACAGTGATCAACTGTGTTGGATAAAAGATGCCCAATCTAGAAGAACCTTGAAATGCCAGAGGCATGGACCATGTTGAACAGTTAATTTATCAGGGCAAAAACGGAGTTGCATGAGAAAAGGACTTGCTGAATTTGGTTTGGTAACACATGGCATATTGATGGGAATTCCCTGCAGCCAACACCCTGGACTCCCATACAGCAAAGACTGTGGGACTCAGGTACCTGCTGGGAAGCATCTGGAGGGATAGCTTTGAATCCAGTGAGGAAACCAAGACAAAATCTTAGTAAAGGTTCTATACTCTCTAAGCTCTGAATCAGGCTTCTACTCAAACTCTTACCTGTTTAGGTGCAATGGAAAACGACATGGTAGTATATAGTGAGAACCTGAAAGTTCTTTGATCCAGAAACTTGTGACTATCTCATGGAAATGATCTAAAATACAGAAGCCCAATGTCCATAAAGGCAGGCATTTATGTCTACTGTAGTCACAGCCATATCCTCACAGCCTAGAACATGAGTCGGCTCACTTATATATTCACAAATAAATGAAATTAAAGGCTTTACTATTTAAAAATGCATTGCTAAATTAATTACAATTTTAAAATTACCTAGTATCTGAAAATAGGTTGCTGTTTCAGTAAATAATGATCCAGTCACTCTTTGAATGTAACTCTGTTTTTAAAAACAAGCATGATGGCTTTCAATGTTTGCAAAATCAGAATGAACACCTATGCCACCACGTTGTTAGATCTGGAGTAGAGGCACATCAATCTCATTTCACAGGTGTCCAAGTGTCACACAGTGACTTACTGGCATTTAAAAAAAATACTTAATACTATATACAATAAAAGTTCATTTTGGCAACAAAACTTATAGATGACGGCTGAAAAATTCTATCATGAATTTGAAAATGATTTCCAGGCCTCTAGAAAACAGATGTGGAAATAATGCTAGTTCCCATGCAGGAAAGTATGAGACCAACTAATGCCAGCCAACAAGTGGGCAGGGCCAGAAATTCCAGCGGCAGTCATCCATCAATTTGGAAAACATTTATCAACGGCCCATGTGCCAGGCAGGCCTTGATGAGGCCATGGGAATACAGAGATGGCCACAGCCCAGTTTTCTGCCTCTGAGCAGTCTTGCAGGAGAATGGGGATTTAACACATCAGGGCAGCACTGTGTGCAAAGAACTGGAACAGAGGGATTTGCCAACCGTTTGGGAACTCAGAGATGGGGCAGAGGCACAGGTTCAAGGTGGGATGAAAAGAAAACACGGACATCTGAAAAGACAGGAGATGGCATTAAGGGCTGAGACCTGGAAGATGACAGATCTGTGCAATGAAAAACCTGGTGTGGTCCTTTGAACAACACACAAAGGATTTTAGAGGACCATGAGGTTGATTTCTGTCTCAGTTTCTCCCCCTGGAGTGACAAGATAAAGGACAGAAAATAATCACACAGACTTCAGATGCTTTAATCTTTGCTCACTGCCATTTACTGGCTCTGTGCCCTCAAATTTTTAATGCCCTCAGTATTACCTTGCCTGTAAGTGGGATATGTGCCTACCTGATGGGAGGAGGTCTGATGGAAGATTGACACATGTATTCATGTGACAATTATTGACTGAGCTCTGACTGTGTGTTAGGCACGGCACCTAGTGCCGGGTGTGCTGCTGTGAAAGAAAGAGTTCCCGTTCTCAGGGACTCCCAGCAGAGCGGGAAGAATCAAAGAACTATAGAAAGCAAGTAGGAAGGAACTAGAGGTCTCCAGGGCAGCTTCCTCTACCTGCTCAGACCCCTGGGGTGGAAGCTTTTGCCAAAGCATGATTTGAACCTCATTTTGGTGAAGCTTCTACATAAGAGTAATTCATATAAAACCTAGTAATAGCGCCCAGCCAACCACTTCACACCCACATTGAACAGTTTGGGTATCATGTACCAGTAATGCTTAAATGCCACATTTTACTTTATATCCATCCCAATCATATCACAGTCCAAAGAATGGAGTATTACAAAGTTATTAAAACCATGTCATGAAATAATATTTAATTGTATTAGTATATGCTCATAATATTCATTTAAAAACAGGATATATGGCCTTATATAGTATGGTTTCAGTATTTGCTAGAAAATTCATAAATAATATAAAATTATATGTGCTTATATAAAGTTATATTTGTATATAGAAATATTATCTAACAATATCTGGAAGGAAATATACCCCAATGTTAATAGTGTTTATATTATAAAGAAGTACATTTTATTCCCTCTTTATTCTTCTCTGTATTTATCCTTTCCTGTATTTTTCAGCATGAAACCCAGGTGTGCTCTGTTGTGTGGCTTGGCACTTCAGTCTGGAGAGGGCAGGTGGTTCCCAGACTCAGGGCTTGCTGCTGGAAGGAAAACCACTCTTTGTCTTCTGTGGTAGCAAGCACCAGAGACCGGGGCTGTGAAGCCGGGCACTCCTTCTGCCAGGCAGGCACTCTACCTGAGCTACACCCCAGCATTTCCCATTCTTACAAATGATTCCACATGGAAATTTTAAGAAAATCCAGCATCAAACAAGAGGTATTGACATCGCTTTTAAAATGTGTCCTTGTGACGGTTCTTTTAGCATCCTAGCTCTGCAGAAGCACTTGACACCAAGTGAGTTCCTGAAGGGAAAGGCCAGGCCCAGCATGGCATTTATCTCCTGCTCATTTATTTTTTAATTAAAAAAAATATTACTGTGCCCTTGCAACTCTCTATGGATTTCTCAAAGAAGATACAGTGAAACATAAAACATTACTGGATACATACACCCAAACTGTTCGATGTGGGTGTGAGGTGGTTGGCTGGGCTCTATTACTAGGTTTTGTATGAATTACTCTTATGTAGAAGCCTCACCAAAAATGAGGTTCAAGTCATGTTTTGGCAAAAGCCTCCACTCCAGGGGTCTGAGCAGGTAGAGGAAGCTGCCCTGCAGACCTCCAGATCCTTCCTACTTGCTTTCTACGCATGTTGGTACCTAGCATGTTAAGTACTATAATATAGTTCTTTGCAGTTTTTTGTACAGATCTATTTTCTCTATTCCACATGTAGGAAACGATAGTATTTCCCCACAGATAAGGCCTCCCCACTATCTAAGTAAATAAATATCTAGGTTCACCTGCCACCTATTTGTGGCCCAATAATGTCAATGGAATACAGATTCTGCTGCAGACTTTAACTACCTGACAATATGGACCATGTTTTAGTTATTTATCTCCTTATGCTCAGAAGCTAGTATGGTGTCTTTCACATAGCTGGCAACTAATGCATTCATTTATTCATTTCAAAAAATATCTACTGACTTGGTGCTAGTTGTCAGAAATGCAGAAGTGAACAAAATAGATTTGGCTTTGTCTTACATTTTGGTGGGGCACAGCTAATATTAAACAAATAATGCTTCAAACAAATGATTATTGCAAAGGAAAAATACTTAAATGAAAAAATGAATGAAAGAATATACTTTATGTATCTTATATTTTGATATTCACTCTCTGGAAAGGTGTACTCTACAGAGAATGAAAGAGGATTGTGGGCTCTCTCAAGGCAGATTAAACATCCCATTAGAAGATGTAACTCCTGTGTTCTGGATGCCTGCTCTTAGGGTGCACCCTGAGACCTCATTAGTTTTCTGTGGTCCTAGCTCATGAATAACTCATTCTGAACTGACAGGCCACTAAAAGTCCTAGGGTAGTTTTGTTGTTTGTTTGTTTGTTTAAAGTGCTGCTATAAATCCAAATCTCCCATCTGGTACTTGTGCAATTGGTCATTTAGAGCTAAGTGAGTGACTTTCTCTGTTCCTTCATTAGCTTCCATTTTGCTAGATGTGGTTCATCAACTTAGCCTGCCCAAATCCTGTGATGCTCAGTCCTGACCTCGATGCATGTTCCCCTTACATCCAAAGCTGCAGCTACACGATGGAATGCCCATTAAAGGTGCTGAAAAAAAGTATTGGGAGAAATTTGGGGTGATATGGGGTGGCGGTCACCTTGACAATGTATGTCAAAACCATAAAAAGTACCATATTTTTTTGTATTTTAGTTACACTTCCAGAAATCTATCTTAGCAAATGAATACCAAATAAAAGTTTATGCAAGAAAAGGTTACTCCATTACTTCTAATAGTGAATGGTAAATTTTAAAATCCCATGATAAACTAGATTAATGAGAACATGTTTTCTTATAAACTTAGAGAATTCCTGAAAACGAGCTTGCAATAGTGTTTTATTACAAGAAAATGTGTCAAAAACACTTTCAATTTCTAACGTGGCTCAGAACCATTAGATGCTAATAAATAGCTACCATTCCTTAATGAAGAGATTGCAACAAGGGTTTAAAAAATGGTAGTTAAGCACACAGAAGAATTAGTTACTGAAAGATACTTGTTTGTATGGTGTTATAGGGGTCTTCTCAGAAAAAAAAAATATCATTTTATTGTGAGACTGTATTCTTATAATTGGCAGACTGTTACCTACACTAGTAAAAATTTAGATTACTAGTTAATTTACTACAGTTAGGCCTTAAATTAAACACCTAAAACTAAAAATATAATAAAGGCCTTTAATTAAGAATAAAATAAGACAATAGTATTATAAATCAGCAGCTTGAATTTTAGTGTGAAAATCCACTTTAAATTATGTCAAAAAAATTTTTTTTGCAGGGGCGGGGGGGCTACCAGGGATGAAACCCAGGAGTGCTTAACCAGTGAGCCACATCTCCAGCCTTTTTTATTTTTTGAGTCAGAGCTCTGCCAAATTGTTTAGGGCCTCACTAAGTTGCTGAGCCTGGTCTTGAACTCACAATCCTCCTTCCCCAGCATCCCAAATTGCTGAGATTATAGGTGTGTGCCACCACGCTCAGCTCAATAAATATTTGAGTGCCTATGCTATGCTGGGTGTGTTCACTGCTGGGGTGGGGGACGTAGCAGCAAATGAGACAGATAAAAATCCTCATGGAATTTATGGTTCAGCAGAAGGGGGCTGAGAGTATACAAGAATAAGTGGAATTAATAGCATGTCAGGAGGCTGTAACTGCAATGGAAAAAAACTGAGTGGGAGAGGGGAGTGAGTCCAGGGGCCAGACTGTTACCTACACTAGTAAAATTTAGATTACTAGTTAATTTACTTCAGTTAGGCGGGGTGGAGGTTTACACAGGGTGTTCAGGGCAGGATTTCCTTGGAAAGGAGGAAAGAACAGAGACCTGGAGGAAGGAAGACAGTGAGTGGGGCAGCTGGCTGGCCCAGAGCAGTCCAGGGAGCACTTAGTTTTTAGTAGCACAAAATGTAAGGATGGTGGGTACTTTTGCACAGTCTCTGAATTCCTTTCCTCTTCCAACTAACCATGGGTACACCCAGCTAGCTCTAAGAGACTCTCTGGCAGCCAGGGACAACCACCTTGGCCTGCCAATGCCGCTACCCTGGAACCCACTGCTGGAGGTGAAGTTGGTCCACCCCCTCTCCCTAGTCTGTAGGTGGGGTGGGAGGTGGAGGGTCCTCACCCTTACTCTCCCCTGTGCCAGGAAGCTCATTCCCTTCCCCCCAAGTCGAAGGCAGCACTGAAGTTCGTTTTTGTTGAGCTAATACTTGGTTCTCTGGGTAAGGATTCGCTCATGTAGAAGCAAACAACCCATTCTCAGAGGCCTTTCTAGAGCTGAGAATGTAATCTACCCAGATTCAAAGAGTATTTGAATTTTATTGTGGCTAAGTCCTCGAAGTTGTCATATTTGGAATTAGGATGTTAAAGAGTGTATCTAACTATATGTCGATCCCTATTTTCTTTTAAATTACAATGGATTTGTGGTTCCATTGGCTGCTCCTGTCTTAGTGGGTGGCCTGTGAGCTGCCTCACTTGTCAGGAATAGAAGTAACAGAAGGGATACTCTAGAGGAGGACAGGTCAGCTCTGTGACCACAGGATGCTGTCTAATGTTCTTGCCACTGTATCCTGCCTCACGTGGTGCCTGGCACATGGGAGACACTCAGTAAGTGCTGCTAAATACATGAATGGCCCAGAGATGACAGCTGTGGTACAGAGAGAAGACACTTGTCTGCTAGAGCAGGAAGGCCTGAGATAGTGGCCATTTCTTTTAGAGACAGGAGAAGTATGATGGGCGGGGGCTGTTATTCCTCCCCCACAGTCTGTGGGGCAATGGGATCCAAGTGGAGTGAGTTTTAATGTGCACAAGGGCACAGCTCAGGTGGGAAGATGGAGTGTGAGGAAAAAATCCATCATAGCCTTTGGCCCCTTGCAATGTTAAGTTGCTTTGCTGAATTTACTTAACTCCTTGGAGGCTCAGTTTTATCCTCTGAAAAAAGTGAGGAGAACACAATTGACCTCACAAGCCCACCATAAGAAATAAATAGGAAAAATTGTACAAAGACCTTGGTGCAGAGACTGCTATCATAAAAGGCCATAGTAGGCCTTTGTTGTTTCACTTAATGTGTACACCTTGAGAGCCAGCCAGGGACCCGGAGCCATCCTGCCTGGGTTTGAATCCCAGCTTCATCACTTAACTGGTGGTTTTAGGCACGTTACTTAATTGTTCTGTGCCACAAGTTCCTCAGCTGTGAAAAATAGGATGATAATGTGCTCACCTCGGTTTGCTGCTCCGAGGATTAGATCAGCTAATGAGTGGAAAGCACACAGAACAGCGCTGGGCACCCCAGCACTAAGGAAGTGTTAGCTGGCGTGATCACTGCATGCGAAGCATTCCGTGCTCTTCTCCCACTTTGATCCCTCTCGGGCTGGTTGGAAGTGACGGGAGGATAGATAGAAACAGACAGGTGTGTCCAAGGGTGCTGGTCTGCGGCTCATTACAACCACAGTTCTCTAACCCCAGCGGCACCAGATTCACCCTGAGGGCTTGTTAAAACTCAGGCCGTGGGGCTCCACCCTCAGAGTGGCTGATCCAGGAGTCTGGGTGGGCTGAGATTTTACATTTCTAACAAGTTCCCAGGTGGTGATGCTGCTGCTGCTGCTGAGACCATTCTCTGAGTACCCTGTCAGGTAACAAGAACAGATGACAGAAGCTCCAAGAGGAGGAGGAAGGAGGAACCTTAAGGACAAGGGGCTTTGAAGCAGTCCTGCACAGAACTGAGCTGTGGAAACCACCAAGTGAAGCATTTGTTCATTCATTTCTTCAGCAAATATCTACTCACTGTGCACCACGCGCAAGACCCAGGATTCACTTATCAGCTGCAAGGACAAGGATAAATCCGAGCAGAACAATATTGAGTTAAGGGACTAACAACTTATTGAATTAAACCAAAACAGCATTAAAGAAAGAAGCCAGGTCTCCATATGGCCTTGCTCTTAAGTATCTTTAGTGTGTGTGTGTGTGTGTGTGTGTGTGTGTGTGTGTGTTAGAATATAATAAAATTTACTCTTTTTAAGATATGACTCAGAGATGGCAATACATTCACATTGCTATGCAGCATCCATCTCCAGAAACTTTCTCATTTTCCCAAACTTTATTTCCATACCCATTAAACAATAATTCCTTATTTCCTCTTTCTCCTGGGCCCTGACAACCACTATTCTATTTTCTGTCTCTATGAAAGAATCCTAGGTATCTCATGTAAGTGGAATCATATAATGTTTGTTCTTTTCATGACTGGCTAATTTTACTTAAGCATCATGTTTTCAAGGTTCATCCACATTGTAGCATGTATCAGATTTCCGTCCTTTTTTGAGGCCAATATTCCACTGAACAAGTGACTTAGGTTTTGTCTATCAGCAGGCAATTGGGTTGCTTCCATCTCCTGTGCAGAATGCTGCCATGAACATCAGTGTACAAACATCTGTTCCTGTGCCTGCTTTCAATTCTTTTATTTATTTATTTATTTTATAATGAACATTTGTTGGAAAAACTACCTTATTGACTCTAAAATCAAACAATTTCTTACTTCGGCAATAGAATCTGCTTTCAATTCTTTTGGGTCTATATGGTAAGGGTGATCATAAAGCCAATCAATTTTGCTTTGGTGAAGATTAAGTTCATACCCCACCCCAATACATGTATTCTTTTCTTAGACCTTTACCTCTCCTGCTACTCAGGTACATAGGTCTTTCAGCTACCAAAATCTGATAAATTACCTACACCTCCAGGCAAATTATCACAAAGCCAGAAGGATTATACTTTAATGAATTCTAGGTAGGAAGCAGGCCTGCATCTCCCTTTCCCTGTAATGGCAACCTCGGTGATACACTGTGCAAACACACCTGTGCCAGGAGTGAGTTCGGTATTGTAGGGAGCAGATCGTCTCTGGAATCAGTGTGATGGAGCTGGCCATGTTGCTTGCTGAAGGCTTAGGCAAGTGATTTAATTTCCTGGTTTGAAAATGTGGATAATAGTTCCTATAATACTAGGGCTGTTTTGAGAATTAAACAAAGATAAGGTAAGCCAATTAAACTAAGTTAAGGTAAAGACAAACTAAGACAAGGTAAAGCCCTTAGCATGGTGCCTGGCATATAGTAAGTATTCAACAAGCACAGGCTGTCACTAGTATTACCAGGTGCTCTTTTGGATACACAAAAAGAATTTCCTTGCCATAGGAGGATGTGACACTAAACACAAAATTAACAGTCTCACTAGGCCAGAAAGCCTAGAATCCCAGACAACAGAAAAAAAAGTTTTTAAATCATAGGATGAAAAATTATAACCTGGCCCCAAGGATTAAAAGGATGCCTTTGGATGGGAAGATATTTCGAGGTAGTGTCCTCTGAGGAACCCATAAATGGTACCAGTATTCCCAGCAGCCAGCTACGAGTGTAAGCATTCTCCCTAAAGGTTTTTCTTTTTCCCTTCTGAATTTGCAAATACCAGACAAAAATGAATTCCAGAACAATGGAAATCAGAGACCAGAAATGGTTGCAGCAAATTTGGCCAAGCCTCCCCGCTAGGATTACCCCAGTCCTTCTGGGATGTGTTCTGACAACTTGCTGGCCCCTTCCTAAGCCTGTGAGAGGGCTGATGTTCCCGCCACTTCCCTTGGAAGAATATTCCACAGTGAAATATGACTCACTGTCAGGCCCTTGCCTTTGAGATTCCCTTTCTTCTCTTGACCCACTTTCTTCTCGCTGTGCCCTTTTGTACAAAGTCAAAGGAAGCCTTGCCTTGAGGAGACTGCTTTGCGAGGACTGACATTCAAAGACTATTACCACCTCTTAAACTCAGCCCTGTTCATTTAGCCAAGCAAAGCATGTGTAATTCTTTTAATCTTCCCTCATAAATCAATCCCTACGTTCCCTTAATAGTCCTTCTCCTGTGCTTTGAACTCCCTCCAGTCTGGCTGTCCTGGGCTCTTGCTCCGTTTACACTTGAGAATTACCAGTCAATCATAAAATGCCTGCTCAGGGGAAACCGCAGGGCCCAGCCAGGGTTCCAAGTGCACTCAATGCACTGGCTGCCCGCTGCCAAGGGCACCGCGAGCCCAGAGAAGAGCAGCAGAGCAGCGTGATCTGCCAGGACACTGCGAACCCTGTGGGTGGCCAACCTCACTAAGAAAGGTTTGTGCCACCTCCTCCGTGATGGTCTTTCACATGGAGCTGGCCCACCGGGCCAGTAGTCAGAGAGCTGTGTGAGAAGTCACTGGAGACACTGCCCCTCTCCTTTCACTCCTCAGTGTGTCCGCCTTTCACTTGGCGCCCACCTGCCAGGGCAGGAGGACTGCTGGAAACCCCCTAGGGGTTCCTACCTGGAAGGTGCCAGCATGGTCCTCTTCCTTATCACCTTCTCTGTTCTCTTTGAGGGCAATCAATGTGAAGCCTCTGAAGTAGGAGGGGGGAGCAGCTGAAAGTGTCACTGTGAGAGAAAAAAAAAGAGCATCTTATAAGCAGAGGGATCAATTGGGCTTCATTTATCAAATGGGATGGGCGGGGCTCTCCATCAACGTTCACCCCTGTGGGGCTGAGGGGCCGAGGACAATGGAACTTACCTGTGGAGTAGAAACCTACTGCCATTTGGCTCCCTCAGACATTTCAGAACCTGATTAATGCCTGATCTGCTCTCTCACCTGAAAATTCTTGAACCAACCATGGCTGGGGTGAGCTCTCTCTCAGTAACCCCAGATGGATACTGATAATCCCTCCTTGGAAACTTGGAACTGGACAATGATCTCTATGCTTCCATTAGATTGGCTTGAGAGACTCTCACAAACTCCTTTAGTATGCCTTTTGCAGCGCAGGCTACTCCATGTTCTATGGAACACATTTCCTTTTTCTCGTGGAAACCACTAACTCCATTTCCCAGCCTCCCTTGCAGGTAGGTCTGCATGTGTCCAAGTCGGCCATGGACAGACATGATAGACGCTGCTTCCAAGTCTGGCCCTGACAGACTTTCCCATGATCCTCCACTCTCACTCTCTCACCTCTGCCTGCTGAATTCAGGAGATCCTTCAGAGGACTCTGATGGCCCAGGGAAGTGGTCAGAGATGGAAGGAAAATGGGTTTCTAAATTAGCATTCAAAGAATCACCCACTGACCAAAAATATCCATATTATATTTTGCATGAATGGAATATACACTTACATTGTGAGGGGCCATTTGTTATAACAACTGGCATTGTGACTATACTATACATCTCTTTCCCATATCTACTAAGAAAACTGTTTCTCCATTGAAATCTAGCTCAAGGGCCTTCTCAGCAAGGCAATGATGGCCACCCTCTGCCCTCCAGTTAGGTTTTCAAACTCTTGAGATGGAAATATTTTATTGTAATTTGTTGTTGTTGTTGTTGAATTGAAATTCTCTGCTAACCTGTCTTTCCCACTGGATAGTGAGTGAATGAAGGAGAGTGGCTAGTGTTTTTATTACCTTTGTATCTTACTACCCAGTACCAAGCATCGAATAGATGTTCAATTCAAATTTCTTCAAAACGATGTAAATTTGGGTATAAGTTACTTTGCTGCCTGAATTAAAGTGCTAAGATGCTGGACTTTAGTTATGGATTTATAGACTATTAGAACTTCAGTGGATCCCAAGTATCCTCCAGTCTGGTCTTCCAATCCAAATTTGACAGATACGAAACCAAGAGGTCCACAGACATACTCAGAGCCATTAAACCATCCAGGGGCCAATTTAGTGCCAAAATTGAAAGTCCCTCCCCTCCAGTTTAATATTCTACCCATGGTTCACATACTGGATATATCATCATGATATGGATCTTCTGTGAGTATTGGCTGATTATTCATTTTTTAAACTTTAAAAAATATTTCCTATATCACTTACATAATTATCATATATAAATGGGGAGAAGCATTTAGTCTTCCAAATTCCTCAAACTGGAACCAACTCTGTTCACATCTTGATTTCCACTTCTAGCCACTAGAACTATGAGAAAATAAATTTCTGTTGTTTTAAATCATTGGTTGGTGGTAATGCATCTGACAGCCCTCCAAAATGAATATAGGCAGTTTCTGGGAAACCCAACCTAAGCTGGACAAGCAGCCTCTGCTTTCAGTACAAACTCCACAGGCCAAAAGGGCCCAGGCTCCACCTCTCCAGCTTCACCTACCCTATTCCCCCTCCCAGCCACCACAGAGGTCCTGAGACTCACTCACTGGCAGTCTCCTGGAAAGCCCGATCCGTTCACCCTAAAGGATTTTTCATATACTGCTGATATGTCTGGAATGTCCAACTTGCTCAGTTCCTGGCAAACTTCAGAACCCAACTAGATTCTCATCTTTTGTGTGATGTTTCCTCTGACTTCTCCATAAAGTCTGGGTGCTCTTTTTCTGGGACCCCCATCAAGGTTAAACATACCTACAGGCCTCCCAGGGAGAGATGTTGCCCTGCAATTGTTGGCTGAAGCCGCCCAGGGCAGGAGTGGGAACCCACTCAGCCTGGCTTTCTTCTGGCACCAAGATGCCTGAGGAAAGCTGGTGCCAAGAACAAGGGTAAAAGCCAGAGCCAAGAACCAGAGACCTTAGTCCTGTGGCCATATGAATGTGTCACCATAGCCATCCAGGCCAAACTCAGCTCCAAACAAAATGCTGCGATAGATCTGACACCTGAAGCTCCAGCACTTCCAAGGGAAGGGGAGGCTGGAGCTGGGCTCTGCCCCCCATCTTTCCAAGGTCCTAGAACTCAGCCAGGGTAGGGGGGTTTAGATCAGGGTGGTAAATCTTGTGGAGAGGGGGTGAAGCTTTTACCATCTACAACTCCAAAGAGACCTTGAAGAAACTTAAAACAGAAGCCTAAATAAGTAAATAAATGTAAGAAATAAAAAATGTAATGATGAAGACACTGTTAAATAGGAAAATATACTTAAATATGCAGAAGAACATGATGGGAGATATATATATTTCATATATATATATGAGCAAATGATCAGGGAGAGGGAAAGGGAAGGTAATTGGAAATGAGATTGATTTGTGAGATTTACAATAAAAACTCTTTACCTAAAAAAATAAAAAAGACTCAAAAAAGGAAGACAAATTTTTTAAAGTACCATACATTGCATACATTGAACAAAGGTTCGAAAATCCCCTGACCCCAAGCAGCCTGGAACTTGTTACTCTGATTTCCTGGCATTACAACAGAACAGCTGGAGAGGATATTAAAGATGACCTGATTGAACCCCTTGCCTTCTGGGATGGGGCTTCTGATATCCGGAAGTGGAGAGACTTCATGATCAGACCACGCAAGATGGCAAGTGGAATCCAGGTGCCTTGCTTATAGTTCAAGGCATTTATCCTGATATAAACTAACATTTCTGAAATTCTGGGGATTGCCTTCTAATCCAGTTTACAAGTGATGCAGGGAAACCTGTTACACTGCTTTTGTAGTCTTACCTTATATTTTAAGATGCTTATCTAAATGTGTCTCTCAGCTCTCTTAAAAAGTGTGTTGAGCATTTTTTGAAAAGTAAATAAAAATAATTGAGACTTGTAACTTCACTCTTTTTTGAGAAGTCATTGAATTCTCTTCCTCCTCATTGGTAACCTGCAATCATCAAGTTCAGTAATTCTTGAGTCTCCAAAGATCCTTGAATAAGGAGGACCTACGCATGCCTGTAATCCCAGGGACTCCAGAGGCTGAGAGGCAGGAGAATCACAACGACTTGGCAAGATCCTGTCTCACAATAAAAAATAAAAAGGACTGGAGGTGCAGTTCAGTGGTAAAGTACCACTGTGTTCAATCCCCATTACCAAAAAAAAAAAAATAAAGAGATCTGGAAGTTATTTTCCATATTTGCAAAGGCCTGTCAGAAATCATATCTATATTAAAGCTCAAAAACACAATATACTTTTACATAAAAATATCTACATTATTTGCTTAATAACCACACTTACCTCAAAATATAAATGAATTAATACATATTAAGTCCTTATAGTGGGCACTTAGTAAATATTAATACTTTATAACAATGGTGAAGCTATTACTTTCCATTATATTTTGTGTTTATGTATTTGTTTACACATTTATCTGTAAATCTCTCCAGAGCAAGAACCACCTCTGAGCTCAGCACAGTGATTAGGACAGTGTTCACCTGCATCTTAACTCAATGATCAGTGTTCAGGGGCTGGTAGGTAGACTCAGTATTGTTGAAAGTGCCAATCCTCCTCCAATTGATGTATTGATTTAGTGTAATCTAAATGGAAGTCCCAGCATGTATTTGTGATATTGACAAGCAAATTTTAAAAATGGATATGAAAATGCTAAGGTCCAAGAATAGCCAAGATAATCTGGAGAAAGAAGTACAAAATTGGAGGGCATATCTTACCAGATATCACAGAAATTAAGTCAGTGCACTAAAGCAAGAAAAGAAAAATAGGCCAGTTGAACAGTTTAGGGTTCAAAGAAATTTCACAAATATATGGAAACTTGATGTATGATAAAGAATGTACTGCAGAGCAATTGGAGGAAAGTGATGTTTTCAATAAATTATGCCAAGACAAATGGTAGCTACAGAGATAAAGGTGACTATTGGCCCCATGCCTCACATCATACACAGAATAACTTGCACATAGATCATAGAACTGCTTGTGAAAGTAAAACAATAAAGTTTTAAAGGTACATAAGATAAAATGTGAATGACCTTGGAGGAGGAAAGATATTTTTAATAGAACATAAAAAAGCACTGATCATAAAATACAAGTTATATAAATGGGGTGATATCAAACTTCTGCTCATCAAAAACACCATTAAGAGTGAAAAAATAAGCCACAGTGTGAAAGAAGATATTTGCAATCATATAGGTAGCAATTGATTTCTATCCAAAATATATAAAGAACACTTTCAGATCAAAAAGAAAAATACAAAACACCCAATAGAAAAAAAAATAAAATAAGTGGCCAAAGGCATGAACTTCTTCACAGAAGGTACCTAAATGACCAATAAACATAAAAAGGCTCTCAACCTCATTAGCCAACAGGGAAATAAAAATTAAATACACAATAAAATACTACTGCATATCCACTGGATTAATGAAGTTTGAAAAAGAGTTAACAATATCAAATGTTGCTAATGGGAATTTTCCCATGCTGTTGGTGAGATGAACATTAGCAAATTTTGATGGAAAATTCTTTGGCAGTATTTTCTGAAACTTAGCAAACACATATCCTATGACCCAGCAATGCCATTCCTAAATCAGCAGAAATGTATACCTACGTGCACCAGAAGACATTTATAAGAATGTTCATAGTGACATTATTTGTAGTAGCTCCCAGCTGGAAACACTCACATTTTGGCTGTATAGTGGATATATAAATGGTGACATGTGCATATAGCTGAGCCTTACAATAATGAAAATGGACAAATTATTGCTACTCCTAACGTGGAAAAATCTCATAAAACATAATCCCTAATGAAAGAAGACAGACACAAAAGAATACAAATGGTGTGGATACATTTGTATTTATAGAAAGTTCAAAAATAGGCAAAGGAATCTATGGTGCTAGAGGTTAGGGTAGTCAGATGCATGGGAAACGGAGGTCAGGCGAGGGGGCTGGAGATGAGGGGTGCTATTGGAAGAGTGGTCATACTCCATTTCTTACTGTGGGTCCAACATGTGATCACTAAGCTATATGATTTTTGTGGACTTTAGATTATTAAAATATGTAAGTTATCTTTTGATAAAAAGATTATTGAACTGTGTTTCTGCATGATAAATATCCATACCCTGTTATGTTTTGGCACTGCACTTAAAGGGCTTACCATAAACTCAGTTTTCCAGAATGCTGCACTTCTGTAGGTTCTAGAAAACTAAGGTTGTGCTGTACCTTATTAAGTAAGATAGAGGCTGAACTCAGTGTGGGTTTCAATTCATAATTATCAGTGGTGATGATGTTATTACACAGTATAATTTGAAGGAAGACAGGAGACCCTTTCCCTCTGGAGAACTCCATCATTATATGACTTCCTCCTGTAAGACACAATGTACAGCGTGTTCTCACTCCCAGGAACAACCAAGGATGACTGTCTGGCAATAAATAATAGGATCTTCTCTCTAATGACGCCTCCCAAGTGCCTCCCAAGAGAGGCCATTAAGAGATCCAAAAAAAAAAAAAAAAAAAAAAAACAACTCAAGAAAAGTGCTTACAAAGGATTTTTAAAAAGAAAAAAAAAAAAAGGCTATTTGGAGTCATCCGGTGAGCACATACAGGGAACTGGTTAAGAGCAACGATTTAATATTAGAATCCCAGAGCTACCACTTATTAATTATGCAACCTCTGGCAAGTTACTTAACCTTCCTGTTTCCTCATTTTGAAAAAGAGGTTAATGATATTGCCTTTCTCATAGGAATAGAGAGTGGATGAAGCAAATACATGGCACAATGCCTGGCACTTGTGAAGAAGACAAGAATGGCAAAAGACGATGATGGTGTTGGCCATGGCGGTGGTGGCAGTGCTGATGGTAAGGCTGGTGATGAGGAAAATGGTGACGACGAAGATGATCATGATAACCATGAGACTCAGCTGGCTGCTTAACTGGAAAAATGAGTTTCCTCAGGGAGGATTGAACCTCCAAAGAAAAACTCTAGATGGCACCAGTGAAGAACCCCTGGGGAGGGTTGCAAAGGAGATAACTGTCTGTGGGGATGATCCTCACAGGGCCAGGTTGTGGGGAGCTTTGGGTAAGGCCTCATAATAAACTGAATCTACCTGCAGCTCATGATACTCAGGAGGATCTTCCTGCCCCCTCTACCACCACACAATATACCCTCTCAAAACTTCTTTTCTTGAATACCTTTCACTCAATCTTAATATGTAAAATATTTGACAAATATCTATTTTCCCTATAAACTTATAAGCTTCATGAGAGCAGAGACCAAGTCTGTCTTGAGCTCCATGGCATCTTTAGTATCTAGTATATTTCTCAACAAGTAGTAAATTCTCAAAGAAATACCTATTGGATAAATGAATGAAACAGGGTTCTTTGGGTCTTCAATGCATGGTTTGCCCATTTCTGCTCTGGTTTCTCCCCTAAAGTTCTCATGGGTTTCCTTGTATAATATGCCAACCTCCTTCGTTCTTTTTGTTTTGTGTTCAGAGCTGGGGAAGGAACCCAGGGCCTTGCTTATGCTAGACAAGCGTAACTACTCTACCAGTCCCATGTTTTTGTTTACTGAGCACCTGCTCTGTGCCATCCCCGTTCTGTGTTCCTGGAAAGAAAAGACAGAGCCTCTGCCCTCTTGGAGCACATAAGCTAATTGCTGGAAGAAAAATTTATATCAAGAGATTCTTTATAATGTGATGGGTGTTAAGGACACATGAGCAATGACCTCTGGGATCCCAGTAGGGGGAACATCTGAGTCCGTGTAAGTGAGGTAGAGGAGACTTGGAAGAGGAGGTGGCAGGTGAACTGCAAGGTGAGTGGGGAGCAGGAGTTTGCCAGTGGACAGAAAGAGTAAGAGCATGCCAGGCAGATGGAAGGGCAGGGTGGGCTAGCCTCGGTCCAAAAACCAGAACACATTCTGCGTTTTGTAAATTGCGAGCTGGGAAGGAAGGTGTCCTAAGAGCCAGGATTAGGAAGACATGCAGGGAGTAGATGGTCGAAGGCCTCTGAAGCCTGGCTAATTAGGTGTGGATACCACCCTGAAGGTGCTGAGGGGTCACTATAGAGTCTGAGCCAGGGAATGTCATATTCAAACTTGGGACTTAAGGAGAACAGGCTGGAGGTTATGTGATTATTGAGTCATGCCCTTGCCCTAAAAGCCACCTCAGTGGCAAGGACTCTCTGGCCCATTTTGTTGGTGTGAAGACTGATATTTCATTTCACAGAGGAGCCTGGCCTTAAATCCCCACCCAGGGCAGAGTTCTCCCCATCCTTGGATACACTTGCCATATGGAAACTCCAGCCTCCCCACCATTCCCAAACAGATTTCTGGGTCCTTCAAGTGACCGTGTGTCAACAATCTAACAAAAACCCAGATGAACTGTCTTTTGTGACTTCTGCATCTTCTATTACTATTATGTTTATTAGCTCCTGTCCAGTTCCATCACCCTCTCTACTCTGCGTTTTGGGTTTCAGAATCAGAACTCTAACCTCAGTAGGGAGGTCCTGAATCAAGTATCAGCTCCATCACCTTAGCAGCCCCTCCCATCCACCTGCTGTGCTTCATGCCACACACCTCAACCACAGTGAACTTCAGCTTCTGCCTCGATTTACAACATGGAGTTATAAAGACTGCTGGAGCATTACATAAGCCCTATTCGACACAATTTGCAGAGTTCAGGGGGGCTACAAATCCAATGCTCCATTAAGAAATGGGTGCAATTCAGTCCACCGAGCTAGGACCAAGCAGAAGAAGGGTTGTTGTTGGTGGGTTTGCAGATAGGAAGGCAGGGGTAATAGTCCCAGGGGTAAGAGCCAGCTAACAGGCTCTTCATTGAAGGCTGCTGGCAGCTATCCTCCCTGCCATTTGGAGAAAGTTTATCTGTAGTAAGAAAAAATGAGGACAACACACAGAAACACAGCCAAGAAATAAAGCAAGTGTGTATGGTAGGGTGGTAGGGTGGGCTTGTGCTGTTCTCCCAGTGCTCTCAGTGTTCAGGAAATGTCTCCCATTCCAAATGAAAGGTCTTGCACATTTAAAATTGCTAGGTTCATTGTCCTATAGTGGAAATATCTAAAAGACCTGGATTCAAACATCCCTCTGTTTATTATGTATAACTTTGAATAAGGTATCTACCCTCTCTTTGTCCCAGTGTCTTTACCTATAAATCAGCAATAATATTATTTACCTTGTGTTGTTATTATGATCACTAGTGAATCTATAATTCATACAAAAAGGTTTGTTAAATCAATAAGATATATTAAAAAATAATTTGGCCTCCTCTATGAAATAAAGATCATAATTATCATCTCATGAACCTGTCAGGAGGATTAGAGAAGATAATGAATGTGAGCACATTGCAACAGCTCAATAAAAGTTAATTCTTTCCCCCATGGGTTCCTTCATCTCAGGATAGCTTAGAGCCAAATGGAAGAGTCCTGGGCTAAACAATCTGTGGATGGGAAAAGGAAGAGTGGTGCTACAGTTTGGATCTTAATTGTTCCCCATAGGGCCACAAGTTGAGACTTGGTTCCCAGACCATGGGACTATTTAGTAAATAGTGGAAGCCTTGGGAGGCGGGGCCTAGTGGGAGGAAGTTAGGTCATTGGGAGCATTGAAGGGGATATTGGGATTCCAAGTCCCTCCTTTCTCTCTTTTCCTTCCCTGCTGCCAGGAAGTGAACAGGTCTCCTCTGTTACATGCTCCCACTATGATATATGCTATGTTGCAATAGAGCCAAGCAACCATAATCTGAAACCATAAGATTAAAAACCAACAACAATAAAAAAAAAAAAAACACTTTTACAGTTGATTATCTGGGGTATTTTGTTACATAATGGAAAGTTGACTAATACAAATAGTAAAGATACTCTGGGGGAAATGGCAATATGTCAGCCAATACAGATAAGGAGCAGAAACTTGAGGGGACCTGATGACTCCCCTTATTCTGACCATATGATCATGAGGATTGCCAATCACAGTTCCCCTTCTCCCTCCTAAAACATGAAGCCATAAAAATGACTATGCCCAGACCTGCTCTATTTCCATACCCCATTCCCCTGGGTGTGTGACTAATGAAAGTACTTCCCTGAGATGTTTCGGGTTGGAGTTAGAGAGACAAGGGCTTTTCTTTTAGTGACAGAACCAGCTAACAGGCTCTTCATTGAAGGTTGCTGGCAGCTATCCTCCATGCCATTTGGAGAAAGTTTATCTGTAGTAAGAAAAAATGAGGACAACACACAGAAACACAGCCAAGAAATAAAGAATGGAAGGATCAAGGCAGAGAAGGTGGAAAGGAGGAATGGGAAGGGTAGAGAGGGAAAAAGGTGGAGGGGGCTGGGGCAGGACCAAGGAAAACAACTCTTGATGTGTTCCTAGATCCATTCATGCCTGAAGCCAGACCCACCCCTGGACTTTCTAAATACAGGAATTAATGCATTCCATTCTTTGCTTTAGTTAGTTAGACTGTGTTCCTGTCATTTGGAGTGAAGAGTCCTGAATAATTTGAAGCAAATAATTCTGCCTGAACTATAAGAATCATCACCAGGCCCAGGAAACCATACTCACCACTAAACTGAAGAGAGACTGAGCTGGGGTGGCAGTTGGTATGCAAGGTCATTGGATTGATAGGTTGTTGATTTCAAAACTATGTAACTGAATGTCAGTTTTAGAAATGACTCCAAGGTTTGACTGAGGCTCTGTCCTAACTTCTGACCTGCTCAACATTCTAATCAACTCCTTAGATAAAGATTTATCAGTCCTGCTTATAAAAATTGTGGATAATCCAAAATTGGTTATGTGGGTAAGACACTCATTGACAGAAGTCAATGGATATATGACAGCTACAGGGATGAACCAAATTATATATCAGATTAAGTTTAATGGGGGAATCATGTTAAATGTTACATCCAAGAACAGCTACACCAGTGTAGGTTAATGTGTTAATCAGTTTGGTGTTACTATAACAAAATACCTGAGGCAGTTATTTTCAAAGAGAAAAGGATTCTTTTGACTCATGTTTTTGGAAGTTCAGTCCAAGATTGGGCGGCCCCACAGTTTGGGGACTCTTGTGAATGCAGCAAATTACAGCAGGAACAAACCACTTACATCTTGAGTCAGAAAGTAGAGAGCGACTAAGAGACTAGAGTCCCACACTCCTTTTTGAGGGCACCACCCCCAGTAAACTAGGGACCTCTATAAGGCCCACCCTCCTAAAGGTCCATAGCACATTCCAACAGTACACCCTAGGGACCATGCCTTTAACAAATGGATCTTCGTGGGACACTATCCATATCCCTTCATAGCAGTTAAGGAAGGCATCAGGCCTTTATAGCAAATAGCAAGAATTTGAGTTGGCTGCAAACTAAGTACAATTCCAAAGAACAACATGTTGGCCAAAACAGCAAGCACAAAACCTGGCAAGCTTAACACAGCACAGAGTCCAGGACAGGAAGAGAGCCATTCCACCCTGTTCTGCCTCATCAGTGCACATCTGGATTGTAAAGTACAGGGAACAAGAAACAGTATCCTACAAGGGAATCGTTGAAGAAATGGGCATTTTAATCAGAAGAGAAGCCCCAATATCTGTTTACCCACAAATACCTCAAGGGCTGACCTATGGCCAGAGGGGAACTCATTTTGTTTGACTCCAAAGGCCAGAACCTGGACACAGGTGTGAAAGGTCCAGGGGAGGCAGGCTTCAGCAGCAGAGAAGTACCATGAGGTCAGCTCTGGCCCCATCTTTGCTAGTCTATGAGTGTCACCATCTGCTAAGGCAGCGGAATGCAGAAATCATGCTGGTATTGGGGCATTCCACTGTACAGGTGTCCCTCAGTAATGGAACAGGGCAGTGATAGGATCAGGTGCAAAAGGATGTGTGGTTGGGAGACTGGGACAGGAGGTGATGGGAAACATGCTCATAGGAAAGGGAATATCTGTGGGTGTGGCGGTACGTGCTCGTAATCCTAGAGATCTGGGAGGTTGAGGCAGGAAGCTCACAATTTCAAGGCCAGTCTCAGCAACTTAGGCCCTAAGCAACTTAGTGAGGCCTTGTCTCAAAATTAAATAAATAAGGGCTGGGGATGTAGCAAGCACCCCTGGGTTCAATCCCCTGCCCCCCAAAAGGAATGGCTTTTGGCCACCTTCTCTTCGAGCCTCACCATGTTGCCGTAAAAGAAAAAATGCAGATTCCTGGAGTCTAGCCCTTTGTCAGGGCCCCGGGGAACTTTGGCTTGTTGGTTTAAATTCTCCAAGTGATTCTAACCCATAGCTAGGTTTGGCACGCACAGCAAATGATGCCAGGGAAATTCACTTTGGTAATCTGTATCTGGGCTTGAGGAGTCACTCTGCCCTGCTCTTCTATGTACTCAAGGCTCATGTGGATTAAGCCCTGTTTAGGTTTTCCTAAACTTCTCATGGCAGTTTTGAATATTCTGTGAGAGTTAGGAGCCTTGACCATGTAGGGCACGCATCTCACTCCTTGCTCTGTCCTATCTGAGCCTCAGCTCAAGCCCAGGCAAAACTTTTTTTGTAAAAATGGGACATTTTATATCAGCAAGAGCTGGCTGGCATCACCAAGAGCTTGTATGTGATGTGGTCAGCTCCCCAACACTACTGTGCTTCAAGAGAAGCGCATTTGGCATAATCAAACACAAATGCACAAAGCTTGAGAGGGCTGGGGGAGACTGGAAGAAACAGTTTAAATCTTTAAACACTTTAAACCTGGGAGTCATTTAAAGTCAATGGCCTCGCCACTCCACTCAATGCATGGATATGCCTAAGAGAGCATGTGGCAGGCCCTCAGTCCCCTCATCCACCATACAGTGAGGACTTTGTAAGTGTAAGTCAGTGTTTAAGGGGGAGAAAACCAATGGTTTTATCTGCTCTTCAACTGCAGAAAAATGGATCTCTTCCAATGCTGCAGGAAAAATAGAAGTGTTGGACTTATTGAGAAATGTCAATTTGTTTCTATTCCTAACAAAAATATCTGGGGTGGGGGGGGGTGCTGCATAAACCAGTCCAGATTGAAACTGGTATCTGTGTTATATTTGATGTACAATTTCAAAAGATCTTTAAGGAATAATTTGGACTTACATGATTTTCACTTTTGGGGTGCCTCTTGAATCTAACCCTCAAGGAGGACGGTACTTCACAGAACTCAAGTTATTTTTTTTTTCATTCTGCATGTCTACCCAAGCGTTTTTTTTTTCTTTTTCTTTCCCTTTTCTCTTCTCACACCACCCCCTTGCTCCCTTGCTTGATGCACTCCTTCCCCCACTCTGTTCTTTCTTTGCTGATCCCTCCTTTATTGAGGAGAGAGTTACGACAGAATAGGCCACCTATACACCCTTGTGTAAACACACATGCTTACACACACATACTTATGCATAGACACAAGCTTGCACATGTACACACACACACACATGCTTGCACATACACACCCAAGGACCCCTTCCTCTACCAACTCATTTAGCAAAATACCAGTTCACATGCTGTGGAGAGGACCCATTCACAAGACATTTCACAGGATGACAGAAAATGAAATATTGTGTTTTCATAAGACAGGCATCAAAATGTAACAGAAATAGGTAATTGCCTCCCCGAATACGTTTTTCCCTTCATCTTTTTGAAAACTACGTCCCACCCTCACGCTTTAGCTGTGCATGTAGCTGCCTGGCTTAAAGCTGTTTTTTCCCAGCATCTCTTGCAGCTAGATGCAGCTGCATGACTAATGAGAAGTGCGTTTAGAAGGGCTGGGTGAAATTTCTGGGTCATATCATTAAAAGAAGGTGTTTGTCTTCTACTTCTATCCCTCTCTCTTCTCCACATGCCGACTAAAACTCAGATATGGTGGCAGTGAGCTGACTGTAACTATCCCAAGACAGTGCTGTCCAACAGAAATACGCTCAGGCCAGGTGAAATGAATTTTAATAGGTATCCAATAGAAATAAATGTAAAACAGGAAAAATTAATTTTAGCAATCTATTTAATTTAACCTAGTGTACACAATAATCATTTCAACATGGAATCCATATAAAAATTATTGAGAAGTTTGTCTTCTTTTAATACTGATTGTTCAATAACTCAGGATATCTCAAGTCAGACCTGCCTCATGCCGATTATGTCATGGTCATGCTTGACCATTGGCTAGTGGCTACCTCTTGGACAGCTGTGTTCGAAGATGGCAAAGCAAGAGAATGAAAGGAACCTGGGGTTCTGAATGACCTTGGAGAGCAACACTTCCCATCACATTGGATCTCCAGCTTACCACTTGTTTAAAACACTGTATCTGGGGATCTCTTTGTAACATGAGATTTGCCTGCACCATGAACAGGGTAAGGGGGTTTTTGTCCCACAGGAATTGTTCTTGACCCACATCTGACATTCTGTATGGAAGGCAAATAGAGAGTGTGGCAGGAAAAGGCCCTTGATGTTAGTCCAGGTTTGTTGACAAATCAGCAATTACTGCCCGTTGTTCCGGCCCAGTTACCTGTCACCCAACAACTTACCTGTGTATGGGAAAGTACCCAGGTTTTAAACCTTGAAAAACATCAATTAATGTGTCTTCATTTTTTTCATATTTTGAATTTTTTTCATTTCATGAATCTCAGAGCAATAAACAATCTCTACAACCATTATGCATATGTATGCATATTTTATCCTTATTATAAATTTGAACTAAATATTTACTAAAAGGGATAAGGATTAAAAATTAAAATGACATAATAAAAAAAAGAAGAGAATGTTTTAAGAAGGGAGGAAGAGTGACATTATGCTCTTGTCAGCAGTACTTTAAATAAAAACACCATATCAGAAAGAGTTTATTGAAAGACCTCACCCAGGTTCAATTTGTCACATCATATATATATATATATTCTGTTCAAACATACAGTTTTACAGGCATAGTGGTATAACTTCTGCATGTGAAAAGAAAGCAATAATCAAATCAGGCTCTGTTCCCTATCCAATTTGTTTCTGTTTCCCTACAAACAAGAGGAGTTGGCGGAAAGACTGACAAGGTTCTTCATGTTTCTAAATTAATCCTCTGGTTTATGGGGAAAGGCAATACTGAAGCCTATAAAAAGAAAAAAAGCAAATGTAAATAAGGATCCATCTCTTTATTACTTCGGGTCCTGTGATATGTCAGTTATTATCTTGATTTGTTGATCCTGTTCTCCTTTGAGGAAGACTCACCATCCAGAAGACTGAGAAAATGCGTTCTACTCCCAAGTCATGTTATTGGATGAGCACAGATGACTGATTACTTGCCCAGACTTACGAGTCACATTAGACCTGACAGTGTATCCTGACTCCACTGATTGTTAGCTGTGAGACCCTTGGGAAGGAACTAGACCTCTCTGAGACTTAGTCTCCTCATCTGTAAAATAATAATAATAAGTTGCCCCAAAGTATCATAAGGAACAAGAGAGCTGAATAGAAAAAGAACTTAACACAATGTCTTATCCAGTGCTTTGCAGCTGAGGGTTTTCCTATTTCCAAAATAATTATGTCATCATAGGATCATAAGATGAGATAATTATTTTGGAAACAGAAAAATTATATATATATATATATATATATATATATATATATATATATATATATATATAAAATTTTCTGTTATATATATAATATATTCTATATATAATATATATACACATACACACACATATATGATATGGATATATAATATATAATATTTATTTATTTACACTTGCTATGTGACTACTATGTTACAAATCATTTAAACTTGGATTATTTCCAGTTCTTACAGCAATGCTGGGGGTGGGGAGCTGGAGGGACAAATACCCTCATTTTACAGATGGAGAGATTGTAGCTCAGAGAGGTGAAGTGGCTTTCCTGAAAACACACAGTGAATATGTGACTGAGCACAAATTGAAACTGACTCATCCAAACATTAAATCCTGTGCTCTTTACACCAGGCTGAGATGGCTACTCCTACAGGCACTGTGTCCCAGAGTGAGACAAAGGAGAGAAAGCAAGGCAACCTCGGAGGTCTCCAAACCTCCCTATTTTGAATAAATCCCCCAATTATGCTTGAAGTTAGACCAGCTTTTGAAAACTCAACTGCACATTCTTTTCCCATCAAGTTCCTTGAAATTTCCCTTTAAAGAGCATCTAGGAAAAGCCATTCTCATTAGCCAGGGTCTGACTTTATTTTCCTAATAAACAGAACTTTGGTTAGACAAAAGGGCCTCTTTTATTTTCAATCAATTCTTGAATGTTTCAGCTGATTTTCTTCTATTTGGCTTGAAATAGTGATCTGGGAAAGGCTGGTCCTGCAAATTGTCCTCCTATAAGGGAAGCCCCTTGAGGATCCTCAACTTGTTATTTTTAATCACTGTAATCTCCTTTCAAAGGAGGCCCTGGTCAGAAACAGAGCAGGCCTTTCAGAGCTTTCTAAAACACAATTATTGCTGGAGGTGGTGGTTGGTGGTAGGGGGAAGAGAGAGGGAGGGAGGGGGAGAGAGAAGTGGTGGGGGAGAAAAGGAAGTCAATATAATACTAACAACTAACTAAAAGGCTGAATAACAATCTCAACTAGGCCCAGGCTGTGGGGAAGAAACCTCATGATTCAATTTTTTAAAAATGACCATTTTATTCCAGTTCAGAATACCTAACAGCAGTACTCACATCAGGGTTATTACTTGGGGATGAACTGGAATACAGAAGAAAAGAAGTTATTGATCCCAAGGATTGTAAGGGATCCCAATTCAGGAAAAAAAAAAAAAAAACTAAAGTAAATAGAAAAGCAGGGGAATGTGAACTTCCACAACTCTAAGGCAATGCACCGGGCAAAGTGCATTAGGTTTACTTTCAACATAATTATCCTAAGAAAGACTAAGCCCACAGAAAATGTCACAAACTAGGTCAGTGCCCTTTCTTCGAAACTTTGAGTGGCAGAACAAGATTTTTTAGTTGCAGAATATTTACACAGGAGACCTTAGCATGGTTTCTGAAAGATCTTTCCTTCAAGATCTCTTAGCCACAAGAAAGGAGAAAAGATTATCACCCTACCTACAACCTCTTTGCTTGTCCCTTGGAGCTGGGTCAGTTTCCAAAAACCTAATGATTTAGGCTGGAAAGTCCAGGGCCCTCCCCTTCCAGTCCCAGTTCCTCCCAGTTGGGCCTGGGGAAAATTCTCTGGTCTTGTCAATATGGGATGTGCTGGGACCACTGATCCAACACTCAGGCAAACATGAAGCATTAGTGTGGG